>NC_083845.1:8121477-8219867 GCF_015708825.2 Lethenteron reissneri
CCCACTCACCCACCCTCCCACTCACCACCATTCACAAGCACCTCACCCTCCCACTCACCCTCTCACTCACGCTCTCACTCACTCACCCTCTCACTCACACACACTCTCACTCACTCACTCACCCTCCCACTCACGCTCTCACTCACTCACCCTCTCACTCACACACCCTCTCACTCACCCTCCCACTCACCCACCCTCTCACTCACCCACCCACCCTCCCTCTCACCCACTCACCCTCACCCACCCTCTCACCCACTCACCCTCCCTCTCACCCACTCACTCACCCTCCCATTCACCCACCCTCTCACTCACTCCTCTCACCCATCCTGTCACCCTCCCACTCACCCACCCTCTCACCCACTCACACTCCCACCAACTCACCCACTCACCCACCCACTCACCCGTCCTACTCACCCTCCCTCTCAACCACCCTCTCACCCACCCACCGCACTCTCCACCTCACCACTCTCCACCCCACCACTCTCCACATCACCACCCCACCACCCTCCACCCTCCACTCTCTCCACCCCACCACTCTCTCCACCCCACCACCCTCCTACCTCGCCACCCCACCACCCTCCACCGCACCACCCTCCACCCCACCACCCTCCACTCTCTCCACCCCACCACCCTCCACCCCACCACCCGCCACCCCACCACTCTCCACCCCTCCACTCTCTCCACCCCACCACCCTCCACTCTCTCCACCCCACCACCCTCCACCCCACCACTCTCCACCCCACCACTTTCCACCCCACCACCCTCCACCCCTCCACTCTCCACCCCACCACCCTCCACCCCACCACTCTCCACCCCACCACTCTCCACCCCACCACCCTCCACCCCACCACTCTCCACCCCACCACTCTCCACCCCACCACCCTCCACCCCACCACTCTCCACCCCACCACCCTCCACCCTCGCCACCCCACCACCCTCCACCGCACCACCCTCCACCCCACCACTCTCCACCCCACCACTCTCTCCACCCCACCACCCTCCACCCTCGCCACCCCACCACCCTCCACCGCACCACCCGCCACCCCACCACTCTCCACCCCACCACTCTCCACCCCTCCACTCTCTCCACCCCACCACCCTCCACTCTCTCCACCCTACCACCCTCCACCCCACCACTCTCCACCCCACCACTTTCCACCCCACCACCCTCCACCCCTCCACTCTCCACCCCACCACCCTCCACCCCACCACTCTCCACCCCACCACTCTCCACCCCACCACCCTCCACCCCCACCACTCTCTCCACCCCACCACTCTCTCCACCCCACCACTCTCCACCCCACCACTCTCCACTCCACCACTCTCTCCACCCCACCACTCTCCACTCCACCACTTTCCACCCCACCACTCTCCACTCCACCCCACCACTCTCTACCCCACCACCCTCCACTCCACCGCTCTCTCTACCCCACCACTCTCTCCACCAGACTCTCCACGCCAACGTACTCTCCACTCCTCAATAAGTGTGGGTTGAATGAGCGGATCAATGGGTGAGTGAAGGAGTGAATGAGGGATTGGTTGAATGAACAAATGCGTGGGTGAGTGAGTGAATGAGTGAGTGAATGAGTGAGCGGATGCGTGGGTGAGTGAAGGAGTGAGTGGTTGGTTGAGTGAGTGATTGTTTGAGTGAGTGGTTGTGAGTGAATTAGTGATTGGTTGAGTGAATGAGTGAGTGAATGATTGTTTGAGTGAGTGGTTGAGTGAGTGAATTCGTTGATTGGTTGAGTGAGTGAATGAGTGATTGGTTGAGTGAGTGAATGAGTGATTGGTCGAGTGAGTGAGTGGTTGAGTGAGTGATTGGTTGAGTGAGTGATGATTGAATGAGTGATTGAGTAAGTGAATGAGTGATTGGTTGAGTGAGTGAATGAGTGATTGGTTGAGTAAGTGAATGATTGGTTGGTTGAGTGAGTTAAAGATGATTGGTTGAGTGATTGGTTGAGTAAGTGAATGATTGGTTGAGTGAATGAGTGTCGCTGTTGTGTCCTGTATCGTGGGTTGGGTTCGAGTTGTTAGCGGGTCAGACGAGACGAAACGGTAACCATGGTCGCAGCAGCAGCAGCGCTAGAAGAGCGACACGGAGACGCTGCACCATCACCGTTATCACCAAGCCCGACTTAATGTATCCGCCACTTCTCCCGCACCGAAACCCGATACCGCAGTGTACACATTACTCCCCGCGGCACAACACACACACACTTACCTTGCTTACATACACACCATCACCGCCTATGCACGTATAACACACATCATGCCAGACGGAGACAAAGATGACTCCCCCCCCCAACCCCCGTTTGGAAGCTCACAAGCATCACTGTGGCGCACGAGGGGGTCGCGTGACAAGCCCCCACGCCCGGCCGCCTTTGTCTCCCCGTGATTCTCGCGGAAGTGCGGAGTTGACCTGATAACTTGAATCTAAATTGTCTCATGGTTTCATCTTCTTGGTTCTTTCGGTAAAGTCAGGTAGAATGGAAATAATAAAATAATAGAAATAAAACATAATAAAATAATTCTCACGACGTTTCCGGCCACAACGCAAGCAGCCGTCCTCAGGTGGAGAACAGGTCTGTCGAGGAGACAGAGTCAGACTCTGACCCTAAACGTCGTGAGAATTATTTTATTATTTCCATTCTACGTGACTTTACCGAAAGAACCAAGAAGATGAATCCCTGCAGTCACGAAAGCTTTAAATCGAAATTTGTCTCATGGTTTGTTATTGTTTGACCTGCATCACACTGGGATTTTTGGCACCCAGCGTTGTAAATCGGTATTTTTTTTTCTTTCTGGAAAATTCGCTGGTTTATCCCAGGATGTTTCTATTGAGCGTCGTCGCTTTAAGATGTTCTCTGTTCATGTTTTTGTTTGTTGCGGTTGCACCCAACTCAAAAGCCGCATGGCTCACAGGGCGAAACCTAAAACATGAAACTTGATACAGCTATCGTGCTGTGACGGTTCCACCTGAAGACGGAAGCTTGTGTTGCCTCCGAAACGTCGTGATTTTTATTTTTACTTTGATTAATTTTAATTTTTTATCTACGTGACTTTACCGAAAAAACCTAAGAATATGAAACTTGAAGTTTACACACCACACCAGGTGCTCAGTTGAGGCTGAGTCGACCTGGGCGACACACACCACACGCTCTACCGTATTCGTACTACGCACGCCCTCCCAGCCAATCCTTCGAAGCCCAAGGGTCGCGATGTGCGTCTTCTCCGTCCGCAAAAAAGACGGCGATCGTTTTCCGTCGCTGTCGGAATCAAGTGTCGTTCATTTGAAATGGCAAAATGTGTTTGGAAAAGCAAATCGGCCTTTGGACACACAAATGACAGCGCGCTCACTGCATCGGCTCGGAGACGTTAGCTCCAGTAAGAACACGGAGGCTTTCGCGAACCCGGCTTCTGTCAGCCTGATGATGCCGGCCGTAATTACTGGCGAAACGTCGTACTCTCGGATTGTAAATGTCGTGGATTTGCTCTCAGTGTGCTGTGCGAGTCACGATTCATATCCTTGGTTCTTTCGGTAAAGTCACGTAGAAGGGAAATAATAAAATAAGATTTTATTGTTTAATTTTTGTTGTCACCCCAACCCCACATTCACGTCGCCTCTCGGCCTTTGCTACCCACTGCTGCCTGCTGCCCACTGCTGCCCTGTAAGTCGATTGACGTCGTTTCGATATTCGCCGTTGTGCCTTTCAGGAGCTCATCCCCGACGTCGAAGACCGGGGATTTGGGGGCACCACAGTGGTGAGATGTTTACTACCTCGCCTGGTCTACAGGTCGTGGGTTCGATCCCGTCCCTGGCGCCTGCTGCTGTGTATTTGGAGTTTGCGTCTCTCTCTCATCATCATCACGGTGGCCAGGAGATATTAACTACCTCGCCTGATGCACAGGAGGTCGTGGGTTCGATCCCGACCCTGATGTATATTTGGAGTTTGCGTGTCTCTCCCTCCCCGTGGTGAGATGTTAGCTACCTCACTTGGTATACAGGAGGTCATGGGTTTGATCCCGACCCTGACGCCTGCTGTGTATTTGGAGTTCGTGTGTCTCTCTCATCATCACGGTGGATAGATGTTAACTACCTCGCCTGGTATACAGGAGGTCATGGGTTTGATCCCGACCCTGACACCTGCTGTGTATTTGGAGTTCGCGTGTCTCTCTCTCTCTCCCCGTGGTGATCGCGTGGATCTTTCTCCGGGTTCCTCCGGTTTTTCCTTCCGCATTTTTGAAGCACGCGACTCACCGTCGTCTCACCTTCCAGGAATTCACCGCCCGACGGCGTAAGCCGGGGTATGATCGCCGTGCCAGTTGAGTGCGGCCAAGATACAGAAGTTTTCCATCAAATAGGGGTTTTTTTTTTTGGGGTTAGATCGCGTAAATATAAATGTGTCATTAAACCCGCCACCACCCGACACAGCTAATCAGGAAGGGTTTGTCACGTGAACAGACCGTGCCAATTAGTTAACCGCTTCAGCACACCCGATAGTGGCATTGTGTTTGTGCTGTTCGCCTTTGGGCGTTCTCTGGTCTAACATCGGTTGAGATTAGGCCCTAAAGAAGGCTGTCTCTGGTGTAGACCAATCAGACGCGATTCCTTGCAAAAGGTTTCTGTTCGGTGTTTGAACATCTTAGCACAGCTGTTTTATTGCCAGAAAGCGTGAAACCTATTCTCATACCGGAGATTAAACCCACCACGACATTTACAATTCGTTTCGCCGGCAATTACAGAAGTTTGCGGGCAGATTCCAAGTTGTAGGGAGTGAAGCGTCACGCCACGCAAAGTGAAGTCGCGGACTTTTACGAAGTACGGCACACGAACCGAGTCAGGCCTGGGTGTAACAGGAACCACCACTCACTGTATTCACATCAAGTACAACGGCGGAAGCGTCAAATACCCACAGAGGCTAGAACCACAGTGATCAAGCAACACGTGTGACGGTAAAAAAACATATATAGACATATTGAAAACGGGTTAGATACTAGATTAAATATATTGAAACCAAAGCATACCATCTGGCCAGACGTATATACAAAGCAATGAACCATCGTGCCCCAGGCCAGAGGTCGCAAACGGGTTTTGATTCCTTACCCGTACCCGTACCTGGCCGCACCAGGGTCGCAAACGGGTACCCGTACCCGGCCGGGTAGCCTACCCGGGTACGGGTAGGGTACGGGTATCGGGTACCCGATTGCGACCTCTGGGATGAAGCCATGTTGCAGGCGCGGGTGGGTTGATTCTAGGAACTTGAATTGTAAGAGACAAGACGTTGGGAAATGAGTGACAAACGGTTACCCACCAGTGACTCACGGCCTGCCCGTACCCGTACC
This sequence comes from Lethenteron reissneri, assembly GCF_015708825.2. NCBI lineage: Eukaryota > Metazoa > Chordata > Hyperoartia > Petromyzontiformes > Petromyzontidae > Lethenteron > Lethenteron reissneri. Next base: position 8,126,821 of record NC_083845.1, read on the forward strand.
CGGCCGCACCAGGGTCGCAAACGGGTACCCGTACCCGGCTGGGTACGGGTAGCCGGGTATCGGGTAGGGTACGGGTATCGGGTACCCGGTTGCGACCTCTGCCCTAGGCTACATCATTGACATGGTTCAACCCCCATGTGTCCCCTCAAGTTCCCTAAGATCTGGGGATGCAGATCTTCTCTCTGCATTCCCAGGTCGAAGCTGTCGGTCTGTGGGCGACGGAGATGTTCCCCGTGTAGCCACCAGGCGATGGAACGCTCTTCCACGAGGTATCAAGAGTCTTTGGACATTTTTGAATTGCGCCTACAAACCTAAATTTAATAAGCTTCCGCTTATAGAACTTTTAGCGAATTTAGGGAATTATTTTTTTTATGAATTTATAATATTATTTTCATGCCCGGTGTCTGTTGTTGATGTGTCATGTACAATGCTTCGAGATCCTTGATGAAAATCGCTCTATAAATGTCATTGTTATTACAAAACCTTTATCCGATAAGCGGCGCATTTAGCTGCATTTCATTCCATTCTGTTTTCATTCCTTTTTACAAATTTGCTGTTTTCCCCGTGCTTTGGTTCAAATTCCGTTTGTTCCGATAGCTCCAACCGTGACCGATTCTCCGCTGGCCACATCCTAGCCGAGCCGGCACGGTCATGGCACGGGTGGTTATCCACTGGCTGCTTGCCGGGCAGAGCCAGAACCAAACCCCAATAAGTGCCACGCGCGTCTCCGTCGCTCACCGCGTGTGTGATGTCAGTACGTGGCAATGTCAGTCGGTACGTGGTGAGGACGTGTCACCGTGTCGCCCACGCGCATCTCGGCTCGCTCACCGCGTCACCCACGAGCGTCTCCGCTCGCTCACCGCGTGTGTGATGTCAGTCGGTACGCGGTGAGGACGTGTCACCGCGTCACCCACACGCGTCCCTGCTCGCTCACCGCGCGCGCCAAGCCGGTCTGTACGCGGTGAGGACGCGTCATCCCGTTGCCGCGTCGGGCCGGCTCAGCACGGCCCCGGCACGGCTCGGTTGTGCAGTGGAAAACCGAAATATACGTGTAAAAAAAAAAACTTTTTCAACGACTGAGCATTCCGGATGCGAAGTCGCCACGGGTCGGGGGGTGGACCGGCGGCACCGTCACACGGGCGAGCGCGCCCGCACGGGCGAGCTGGCGAGCGGAGCCGCGTCGCCGAACACGTTGGCGTAGGAGGTCTTGAGGAAGTGCACGTAGCTCTGCATGCTGCGGTTCGTCGTCTCGGACTGCTCCAGGCGGTCGCGCAGGTCCTGCAGGCGGCTCGCGTGCCGACGCTCCGCCTGGGGGGGCGGCGGGGGGGGGGGGGGCAGCCATCAGCTACCGCGCCTTGAGAGCCGTGGGGCGTACGCGTGTGTGACGCTACGCAATCTCGTGGCAATGGGGGATCTAAACTATGGAACTGTTCACGATTTACAAACGGCAGATTAAAGTATGAAAGTAAACTAATCAATTCTTGATAATTGGTTTTTTACCCTTTTATCTGGCAACAAAACTGACACCTTTTTTATAAGGAGTCATGTTTGCATAGACCACAATAGCTGCAGTCGTAATGCAAAAAAAAACATAACTCTGATAATGTATGCACTGTCCTTGAAGTTGATTGGTCCACACCCGAGACAGCTTTCCTTAGAGCCTAGTCTCACATGGTGTTGGACCAGATGACGCCAAAAGGCGCATTACGACTGCAGGTATTGTGGTCTATGCAAACATGACTCCTTGTAAAAAAGGTGTCAGTTTTGTTGCCAGATAAAAGGGTAAAAAAACAATTATCATATTTTTCTACTGGCAAATGAGGTTCCAATGGTGTAAACAATTCTTGTTTAACGTAGGTAAGGCCCACCGCACTGTGCCGGCCTTCATAGGCGCTGCTCGCTAACAGCGCTCATACCAAGATTCTGTTCAAGGCTACAGGGGGGATATTTGTCTGTTGATCTTTATTTGCCTGTGTCTGTGTGTGTTGTGTATATGCGGTAGTGTAGCGTGTAGTGCGCTGTGCTACGAACCAGGCGACCCGAGTTCGATTATCTGAACTGGTCCTGGGCCCCCCCTAGTCAAACGAGTACCTAGTGCGGTGTGTAAAACAGCCATAAACTATTTTATATTTACCAGCTAAAGGCTCCACTAAGCTGCATAGCGCTTTTTAACAAGCGACGTGGCCACACGCAATGATAGCTCAACGGAAGTGGCTTCTCACCGCGGAGACATTTACAGGATCTACTACTGCAAAGGGCCGTGCCGCGAATTCCTCCGTGCGCGGAGTTTGCTCTGCGCCGCGTTCGCGCGTGCGAGTGCACCCAGCATGGCACAAGCGCCGTGGTGACGTCACCGCCGCTCGGTGGTGAACGGCGGCGGTTGTTGTTGTGAGCGGGGAGCGGTGGAGCAGCTGTTAGCGCGCTGCGCTACGAACCCGGCCACCCGGGTTCGATTCCCGCTCATGGCCAACCAATGCCAGTAACAATAATCTGAACCAGTCCTGGGGCCTCGCCAATGTCGAATCGACCTCAAATGAGTACCTGGTGCGGCGTGTAGTAAACATCGCCACTGGGGAGACAAAGGCGGCCGGGCGGGCGTGGTGCTCGCCACCCACCCCCATCGTGTGTCGTGCCGGCCTTCGTGAGGCGCTGCTACTCGCGAACAGCGCTTGCCCCAAAAGTCTGGTAAGGCTACACGGCGTGGGGGGGAACCTTTGTCTTTGTGGCGAACACCGGCTGCTCATATCCGCAACGCCGGTGCACAGTGCAAACACGGAATAATCACGGAAGCCAGAGCGTAACAACATCCGGCAAGCGCTGGAGCTGGCGTCACGTGGGCTGGGGACGTCACTGCGACGTCGCGGCACCGCCGGCAATGTTGACCGCACGGCGACAGATGCAGCCGCGTCGTAGAATAACAAACGGCTCCAATTGTGAACGGAGGAGAGTTTCGCCGAGTCCCAAGAGGGTGCTGCTGGTGCCACATTGGGGTCGCGTGGCCCGTGAGCTCCACGAGTAATAGATGGTTCGTGTGGGAGGAGGATCCCGGAGACAACCCAGGAGACGCCGGTACAGCGAAACGTGGAGAAATCTCCATCTGTCCCATTTGTAATGTGTTGAGTGCTGCCCCCTACGCAAGCGTGTGGATTTTCTATGGGTGCTCCCGTTTCCTACCTTCTTTGTTGGCCTTCCCCCGTACCTCTCACGAGCGTGGTTGGGTACGTAGGGTGCGAAAGAAGTTCAACATACATCCACACTGCCCATAGACTAACACTGTCCATAAACTCAACACTGTCCATAAACTAAACACTGCCCATAGACTCAACACTACCCATAGACTCAACACTGCCCATAGACTCAACACTACCCATAGACTCAACACTGCCCATAGACTCAATACTGCACGTCCAATTAGCACAGTTGGCTACTTGTAGCACAACGTACATACATACTGAGGCATCCTCTACGCGCCTCTCGTGTGCTGCGGATTGCTCTGCGCCTGCATGAATGACGCTACCGTGTAAACACACGACATCATCATTCTTATTCCTGCTGTTGTTGTTGCAATAATATTATTACTACGGGACACAAAGCTGTCTGTCGTACCACCTGCTCTGTCTGAGCGTGTTAACGAGCGTTTGCTACCTGCGATTACTGCCAAGGGCCCCATTCTGGCGAGGAGATGTTAACTCCCTCGCCTGGTATGCAGGAGGCCGTAGGTTCGATCCCGACCCTGACGCCTGCTGCTGTATATTTGGAGATTGCGTGTCTCTCTCTCTCATCATCATCACGGTGGCTAAAAGATGTTAACTACCTCACCTGGTATGCAGGAGGTCGTAGGTTCGATCCCGACCCTGACGCCTGCTGCTGTATATTTGGAGATTGCGTGTCTCTGTCTCTCATCATCATCACGGTGGCTAGGAGATGTTAACTACCTCGCCTGGTGTACAGGAGGTCGTGGGTTTGATCCTGACCCCTGCTGTATATGTGGAGTTTGCGTGTGTCTCTCTCTCTCTCCCTGTTGTGGTCGCGTGGATTTTTCTCCAGGCCCTCCGGTTTTTCCCACTTCGTTGAGCTATCCTTCGTGGTTAAATAACCAATAGTTCATCGTTTTAAATATGAGTTTTGCGCCTCACTGCTCCCAGCTCGGAGCCGTTTAACCAAATCGCCGGCCCTCCGGCCGGACGTGTTGCTGGCCACGCACCCCCTCGTGTGCCACAGCGCCGGCCTTCGTAGGCGCTGCTACTCGCTAACAGCACTTGCCCCTACAGTCTGTTAAGGCTATACGGGGAGGTGGGTATCTTTGTCTTTCACTCGTTGCTGCAATGTGGCGGTTGTGGAGAGAGTGGAGCAGTTCCCATAATTCGTGGAAGTGCGCTCACGGCGAGCTCCGGTTTGGCGGCGGAGATCGCACTTCGAATCTGTCAAGTGGCATTATCTTCTCGTTGGCTGCGTAAGTAACGGCTGTGTGGAAGCTGCCTAGCCTGTGGCTGCAAACGAAGACTAGGCTCTTCTCTTTGTGTGTGCGTGTGTGTGTGTGTGCGCGCGAGCGTGTGCGCGTGTGCGTGCGTGCGCGTATGTGTGTGCGTGTGTGAGCGTGTGTGTGTGTGCGTGTGTGTGCATGTGTGCGCGTGTGTGTGTACGCGTGTGTGAGCGTGTTTGTGCATGTGCGTGTGTGTGCGAGCGTGTGTGTGCGAGCGTGTGTGTGCGAGCATGTGTGTGTGAGCGTGTGTGTGTGAGCGTGTGTGTGTGCATGAGAGCGTGTGTGTGAGCGTGTGTGTGCGTGTGTGTGTGAGCGTGTGTGTGCACGTGTGTGAGCGCGCGTGTGAGCGTGTGCATACGTGTATGTGAGCGTGTGTGTGCGTGTGTGTGAGCGTGCGTGTGTGAGTGTGTGTGTGAGCATGTGTGAGCGTGTGTGAGCGTGTGTGAGCGTGTGTGAGCGTGTGTGTGGCGTGGCTCCTCACGTCGTCCTTGGCGCGACGCAGCTGTGCGGCCTCTGCGCGAGTGCGGCTCAGCTGAGCCTCCAGTTCCAGAGCCTTGGCCTGGGCGGCGCGCTCCTTGCCCTGCGCTCGCTCACGAGCCTGCTCCACCTGGGGTGACAGCGACACACGCACAGTGACACACACCGCCATTCGCCACTAGGTGGCGGTGACGTCACCACGACGCTTGTGCCAGGCTATGTGCACCTTGAGGCCACGTGAAGTGTCGAACGCCCGCTGGCAGGAGGTCACGGGGCAGACCCAGGTGCCACGAGTCAACTGACTGAGATGACCGAGATGACTGGCTGATGCACCACCTGTGCCCCCTACTGTGCCAACTTGCTGTGCTTTAGCCACCCGGCGCTCCGCTCGTTGTTGTGAGCATCGCTCCTCCGCCCTCCGTTGTTATTGGAGGGCGACTGCCTCCAACTGCCCAGCAGCGTCTTTCACGAGCCTCCTCCATAGAGGCCGATCTTGACACCGCTGGTACCAATCATCGGCAAGTCCACATCTATTCTCGAGCCCATGCCGCGCCTGTTTAGGCCCCTCTATCCGCCCGAACAAAAGCTGTTTAGGCATGTGGTGGGCTGGGCATGCGGGCTACATGACCCAGCCAACGCAGCCTTGCCTGCCGGAGGAGCTCACTGATGGAACTTTCTTTCAAGGATTTGTGAACTCCTCACACAATCCAGCCTGGGTCAACCTAGGATGGATCGTAGGCAGGCCAGCCTAAATGTTTCAAACTGGCGAAGATGTTCCATTAGGGGGGTCCACGTTTCGCAAGCGTAGAGAAGGGAGGTCATGACTGTGGCCAAGAAGATCCGAAGCTTCGTGTAGAGTGACAGACCAGGTACCTTCCACAGATATTGCCGCTCGACTGATTTGAAGTGAGACTTCTGCCATCAAACGGGAGCTGGTCATAAGCACAATGCCCAGCTATGGAAAACTCTCCACTCTCTCCACAACTGCTCCAACACCAATGGGGGCTGAGTGGGTGGAGTGTTTGATGGCACAAAATACCCAGGCAGGTGCTTAGTTTTGGTGGAACTGATGGTAAGACCCCACCTCTTAGTGGCAAGCTGCAGGTTCAGCTGTAGCACCTCCAACTCCTCCTCTGAGCGAGCAGCAATCACCAGATCAACGGCATACATAACCAATAGGGAGCCATCCCTTCACCGCACCCGGGCATCAATTAGCCTCCCTTTGTATCCGTACCAGATGGAAATTCTTCCGGTAGAGCCATGGAAAGCTTCACGAACTACGCAGTCAAAGATGATGAGTGCATTGTCTTTGAGCTGTACGCCTTTTGGCGTCCTCTGGTCTAGCACCAATTGAGACGAGGCTCAACAGAAAGCCGTTTTTGGTGTGGACCAATCAGTTTCAAGGACAATGCCATCATATTATCAGTGTTTTTTTTTCAAATTTTCTGTGGATTTCACACCTGATGACGATTGCTTGTGTTGCAGTCGAAACGTCGTGAGATTTTTTAATATTATATTTTTATTATTTTATTATTTCCCTTCTACGTGACTTTACCGAAAGAACCAAGAATATAGTGTGTTTTTTGTTTGCATTTTGACCACAAGTATTGTGGTTAATGCACACATGATTCCTTGTAAAAAGGTTTCAGTTTTGTTGCCAGAAAAAAGGGGGAAAACCCTATTATTATTATAAAGATGATGATGTTAACTAATGTGGGAGCCCGTGCCCCCCACCCTGCACCCCCCTTCCCGCCCGTGCCCACCCACCCTGCACCCCCCTTCCCGCCCGTGCCCCCCACCCTGCACCCCCCTTCCCACCCGTGCCCCCTGCCCGTGCCCACCCACCCTGCACCCCCCTTCCCGCTCGTGCCCCCCACCCTGCACCCCCCTTCCCGCCCGTGCCCCCCACCCATGCCCCCCACCCATGCCCCCCACCCGTGCCCACCCACCCTGCACCCCCCTTCCCGCCCGTGCTCCCCGCCCGTGCCCCCCGCCCGTGCCCCCCGCCCGTACCCCCCGCCCGTGCCCACCCACCTGTCTGCGAGCGTCGTCGAGCGCGAGCTCCAGCTGGCGAGACAGCGCCGCCACGTCGCGTGCCCTCTCCTCTCCGCGCAGCCGCTCCAGCGCCAGCGCCTCCTCCCGCTGGGCCACGGCCTGCGCCAGCTCGCGGCTCTGCTGCTCCGCGCCCTCCACACGTCTACACAGAGAGGCCCCCACCCCGACCGCGTGACCTTCCGCCGGCTTTTGGGGCAAGCGCCGTTCGCGTAGTGGCACCCCTCAAGGCCGGCACGGCGCACCACCCACGAGGTGGTGGTGTGGCCGGCAGCCACGGGGCCGGCCGCCTTTTGCGTGTGATGGGGCTGGCTGTGTGCGACGTTGCCGTGCGTGCACGTGTGAAGTTGCTGTGTGTGTGATGTTGCCGTGTGTGTGACGTTACCATATGTGTGTGTGTGCGTGAGGTTGCCGTGTGTGAGACGTTACCATGTGTGTGTGTGTGCGTGAGGTTGCCGTGTGTGAGACGTTACCATGTGTGTGTGATGTTGCCGTGTGTGAGACGTTACCATGTGTGTGTGTGTGCGTGAGGTTGCCGTGTGTGAGACGTTACCATGTGTGTGTGTGTGCGTGAGGTTGCCGTGTGTGAGACGTTACCATGTGTGTGTGATGTTGCCGTGTGTGAGACGTTACCATGTGTGTGTGTGTGCGTGATGTTGCCGTGTGCGTGACGTTACCATGTGTGTGTGAGACGTTGCCGTGTGTGTGTGTGCGTGAGGTTGCCGTGTGTGAGACGTTACCATGTGTGTGTGCGTGATGTTGCCGTGTGCGTGACGTTACCATGTGTGTGTGAGACGTTGCCGTGTGTGAGACGTTACCATGTGTGTGTGTGCGTGAGGTTGCCGTGTGTGAGACGTTACCATGTGTGTGTGTGTGTGTGATGTTGCCGTGTGTGTGACGTTACCATGTGTGTGTGAGACGTTGACGTGTGTGAGACGTTACCATGTGTGTGTGTGTGTGTGAGACGTTGACGTGTGTGAGACGTTACCATGTGTGTGTGTGTGCGTGCGCGTGTGACGTTGCCGTGCGTGCATGATGTTGCCGTGTGTGAGACGTTACCATGTGTGTGTGTGTGTGTGCGCGTGCGTGACGTTGCCGTGTGTGCGACGTTGCCGTGCGCGTGTGCGCGTGCGTGACGGCGCTGGTTAACCTCTGCAAGGCGTCGGTCTTGAGCTGCAGTTCGTGATTCACCTCCTGCAGCGATGCCGCGCTCTCCCGCACAGACTCCAGCTGCAGCGCCTGCTGCTCCGCCTGCACTGGCCGCCCCCCCACCGCACAGACAAGAGACAAAGGTCACCCGCGTAGCCTACGCACGCTGTCGGGGCAAGTGCCGTTCGCGAGCGGCATCCACAAACGGCACCACGTGCCTTGGTCCACCTATCACCTATGTCTGCCGAGCGCCGACGTTTATAAACCGAAACTGCGATGGATGTTCATCCACGGCCGAGTTCTGCCTTTAGTGGAGGCCTCGGGAACAGTTACGATAATCGTCACCAGTGTTGGCCCGTGAGCGGGAATCGAACCCCGTTTACACACATGCACAGACACACAACAACAAGAAGAACAACCGCCATTCGCCACTAAGTGGCGGTGACGTCACCACGGCGCCTTTGCCAGGCTATATGCACGTTGAGGCCACGTGAAGTGTCGAACGCCCGCTGGCAGGAGGTCATGGGACAGACCCAGGTGCCATGGGTCGACCGACTGAGATGACCGAGATGACTGGCCGATGCACCACCTGTGCCCCCTACTGTGCCAAATTGCTCTTTTATCCGCCCGGCTCTCCACTCGTTGTTGTGAGCATTGCTCCTCCGCCCTCGGTTGTTGTTGGAGGGCGACTGCCTCCACCTGCCCAGTAGCGTCCTTCACGAGCCTCCTCCACAGAGGCCGATCTTGACACCGCTGGTACCAGTCATCGGCAAGTCCACTCAGCTTCACATCCTCCTGTACCACATCACTCCATCGCTCTCCAGCCCGTGCCGCGCCCGTCTAGCCCCCTCTATCCGGCCGAACAAAAGCTGTTTAGGCATGCGGTGGCTGGGCATGCGGGCTACATGACCCAGCGCAGACACACACACGCGTACGCACACACACACACGGACCTTGAGGCGAGCCTCGGCCAGGCTGGACGCCTGCTCGGCCTCCCTCCTGTGCGCGGTGGCCAGCGTGGCCTCGCTGTCGCGCAGACGCAGCTCAGCGGCCTTCAGCATCTCGGGCAGCGGCTCCAACTGGGAGAGACGCGACTCCACCGAGCGCCGCATCTACACGCAGACGCCGTCGTAGAGACGCACGCGCAGAGATTAAACTTAGACACACACACACATTACACTTAGACACACACACACACATTACACTTAGACACACATCACACTGAGACGCACACACACAGACATTACACTTAGACACACATCACACTGAGACGCACACACACAGACATTACACTTAGACATACATCACACTGAGACGCACACGCACAGACATTACACTTAGACACACACACACAGACATTACACTTAGACACACATCACACAGAGATGCACACGCACAGACATTACACTTAGACACACATCACACTGAGACGCACACGCACAGACATTACACTTAGACACACACACACAGACATTACACTTAGACACACATCACACTGAGACGCACACGCACAGACATTACACTTAGACACATCACACTGAGACGCACACACACAGACATCACACTTAGACACACATCACACTGAGACGCACACACACAGACATCACACAGACACATATTACACTTAGACACACACACATTACACTTAGACACACATCACACCGAGACGCACACGCACAGACATTACACTTAGACACACATCACACTGAGACGCACACGCACAGACATTACACTTAGACACGCGCACACAGATTACATACAGAGATACACACATACATACACTACACATAGAGATACACACACACGTAGATACACACAGAGATACACTACACACAGAGATACACACACACGTAGATACACACACATACACTACACACAGAGATACACACACACAGATACACACAGAGATACACTACACACAGAGATACACACACACGTAGATACACACACATACACTACACACAGAGATACACACACACGTAGATACACACAGAGATACACACACACGTAGATACACACAGAGATACACAAAGATCAAAGATCCCCCGTATAGCCTTAACAGACTGTAGGGGCAAGTGCTGTTAGCGAGCACCTATGAAGGCCGGAACGGTACACGAGGGGGTGGGTGGCCAGCACCACGCCCGACCGCCTTTGTCTCCCCAGTGGCGATGTTTACACACCGCACCAGATACTCATTTAAGGCTGAGTCGACCTAGGGGAGGCCCAGAACCAGTTCAGATAATCGTCACTGGTGTTAGCCGTGAGCGGGAATCGAAGCCAGGTCGCCAGGTTCATAGCGCAGCTCGCTAACCGCTGCACTACCGCTCCCCACAGAGATACACACACGTAGATACACACAGAGATACACACACACACGTAGATACACACAGAGATACACACACACGTAGATACACACAGAGATACACACACACGTAGATACACACAAAGATACACACACACGTAGATACACACAGAGATACACACACACGTAGATACACACAGAGATACACACACACGTAGATACACACAGAGATACACACACACGTAGATACACACAGAGATACACACACACGTAGATACACACAGAGATACACACACACGTAGATACACACAGAGATACACACACACGTAGATACACACAGAGATACACACACACGTAGATACACACAGAGATACACACACACGTAGATACACACAAAGATACACACACACGTAGATACACACAGAGATACACACACACGTAGATACACACAGAGATACACACACACGTAGATACACACAGAGATACACACACACACGTAGATACACACAGAGATACACACACACGTAGATACACACAGAGATACACACACGTAGATACACACAGAGACACACACACACAGATACACACACACATTACACTTAGACACACACACATTACACTTAGACACACATCACACTGAGACGCACACGCACAGACATTACACTTAGACACGCGCACACAGATTACATACAGAGATACACACACACACGTAGATACACACAGAGATACACACACACACGTAGATACACACAGAGATACACACGCACGTAGATACACACAGAGATACACACACACGTAGATACACACAAAGATACACACACACGTAGATACACACAGAGATACACATACACGTAGATACACACAGAGATACACACACACATACACTACACACAGAGATACACACACACGTAGATACACACAGAGATACACACACACGTAGATACACACAGAGATACACACACACACGTAGATACACACAGAGATACACACACACATACACTACACACAGAGATACACACACACACGTAGATACACACAGAGATACACACACACATACACTACACACAGAGATACACACACACGTAGATACACACAGAGATACACACACACGTAGATACACAGAGATACACACACACACGTAGATACACACAGAGACACACACACACGTAGATACACACAGAGATACACACACACACGTAGATACACACAGAGATACACACACACACGTAGATACACACAGAGATACAGCGGCTACAGCTGGGACTAGCCGCGGTTCGGGGGAGCACCACATCTTCTCGTGGCCACGGAGACGAGATCCGTACACGCGGCACGCACGCATGGAGAGAGGGGTGGCCATCGGTGATGACGGAGGTCGACGGGGGACCGAGATGAGATGAAGGGTGCCACGGTGGCTAGAAAATGTTAACTACCTCGCCTGGTGTACAGGAGGTCGTGGGTTCGATCCCAACCCTGACGCCTGCTGCTGTACATTTGGAGATTGCGTGTCTCTCTCTCTCTCTCTCATCATCATCACGGTGGCTAGCAGATGTTAACTACCTCGCCTGGTGTACAGGAGGTCGTGGGTTTGATCCTGACACCTGCTGTGTATTTGGAGTTTGCGTGTCTCTCTCTCGTCATCATCACCACGGTGGATAGATGTTAACTACCTCGCCTGGTACACAGGAGGTCGTGGGTTTGACCCTGACACCTGCTGTGTATTTGGAGTTTGCGTGTCTCTCTCTCTCTCCCCGTGGTCGTGTGGATTTTACTCCTCCGGTTTTTCTCTCCACATTTAGAATTGATGTCACGCGTTCAGAGTATTTGTCTGCTGCTAGAAATTGAAGCCACTTCGCCGAGTCATCATTTGTGATAGCCAAAAAAACCCAAACATTTCATAGCGGCCCTCGCTCTGCGTGGTCACCTGCTCGGCCTCCCGGCCGCTCTCGTCGCGAAGCCTCCGGTTCTCCTTCTCCGCCAAGTCCAGCTTCACCTTGAACTCGTCGGCCTCCACGCGAGTCTTCGTCACCTGGGGGCCGACAACGAGGTGGGGGGCGGGGGGAGTCCGCACGGCGTGGTGTGCGCGTCACACGCAAGGCGCTTTGCCACAAATGGAACCGCGGGAGCTCGCCCATCTCAAACTCTGGCCGTCCTCGCAGTGGTGGCGGCTTTTGGCCGGCCGTCGAACAAAGACGGTCGCGGCTTCGTCGCACTTTCAGATGTGCTTCCGCGGCCGTCTGGAACGCTCTTCCTTCCGATATCAGGAAGCCACTGGAGCTATGCACTTTTAAATCATGGTGGGCTACATATGGTGCGAAAGACGTTCAAAATACATAGAGACTTATAAACTCACCACACAGAGACCCATGGACTCACACATTGCATCGCGTGCTTCCAGATGCGATTCTGTGGCCGTCTGGAAAGCTCTTCATTTCGATATTAAGAAACCACTGGAGCTACACACCGGGCTGCTTTTTGTGTTGAGTTTGTTGTCCTTCCCCCGCACTGCCGATTAGCGTGGCTGGCTACGTACAGTGCGAAAGAAGTTCAACGTACATAGTAGAGTACTGCATGTCCAGACTTCCGCTCGCGCCACCACTCGGCAGCGTCCCGAAGCTCCCGTAAATAACAAAACTACGATAAGTGCACGGCAAGATGCCGGACGACGGCTGTCGGAATTTGTTCCGGACACGCGACGGAAGAATTGCATTGCCATCGATGACAGATGCCGGCGAATAGAGCAGTCCGGATAACAACCACCACCAACATCAAAATATTCAATCATCCTCACCACCGCCAGCCCCACCGCTACCATCACCACATGGTTCGAAATTCCAAGGAGGGAGCCATGCTCGCTCACCGGCTCAACGCGTTGGGTTCAGCGTGTTGGCACGGGAAACTCCCTCACCTGGGTCTTATATCCGTCCACCAGGCCCTCATACTGCTTCATGGTGGCCGTCAGCTGCTGCACCTCCGATTCGGCAAAGTGGAGTTTCTCCTCCACAGCCGAGAGGCTCGCCTGTGGTGACACGCGGGGGGACAAGCGGTGGGACAAGCGGGGGAACACGCAGGAGACACGCGGGGAGACGCGGGGAGATGCGGGGACACGCGGCGAGACACGGGGACACGTAGTGAGACGTGGTGAGACGCGGGGGATGCACGGAGACACGCGGTGAGACGCAGGGGGACATGCAGGAGACACGGGGACACACAGTGAGACGCGGGGAGATGCGGGGACACGCGGGGACACGCAGAGAGACGTGGTGAGACGTGGTGACATGAAGCGCGGGGATGCATGGCGAGACAAGGTGAGATGAGACCACCAGATTGTTCAGAGATCAGAGAGGCTGACAGGCATCTGCCGAGACCCTGGGTTCAAGTCCGGGTTTCACACCCACATGATGGGTAACCCGGCTCCTCAAGGGCAGCGCGTTGATGGTGGAGGAGAGGGTGGGGGGCCCCAGGACCGCTTCAGTTACCGGTCACGACCCATGACATCCTCCGGGCAGGAAACGAACCGGGGTCGCCAGGTTCGTAGCGCATTGCGCGAACCACAAGTCACCGCATTCTCACTTCGCGATTCGATCGCCCCTTCCCCGCGGTCCGTCTCGCTTGTACCGCTTCGTTCGCATTCACACGACACTCGCCAATTTTTTTATTCCCTACTTCTATAACCCCCGTCTCAGCCGAACCTCTGACCCTCGATCCCCCCCACCCCATCCCTGGCCGGCCGTGTGTGGTGGGTGACCTTGAGGCGCTCCCCGTGGAGCCGTGCGCCGGCCACGTCGCCGTTGGCTCGGTGGAGCCGCTCGGCGCTCGCCTCCCGCTCGGCCCGCGCTCGCTCCTCGGCCGCCCGGGCCTGCCGCTCCGCGTCCAGCACTCGTCTGCAGCGTGCAGACATGCACAGACACGCGCAGACACGTGCAGACGCGCATAGACACTCGCAGACACGTGCACAGACACTCGCAGACACGTGCACAGACACACGCAGACACGCGCAGACGCACGCAGACGCACACAGACACGTGCACAGACGCACGCAGACGCACGCAGACACGTGCAGACACGCGCACAGACACACGCAGACACACGCAGACACACACCAGCATTGCTCATTCAGTTTAATGGCATTGAACCACGACGCCTCCTCTGCACTCTTCTATCGTTGCTGCTGCTGCCATGGTGACCGTTCCCGCGAACTTCGCTCGTTCATTCAGTCCTCCTCCACCAAATGTTGGGGGCTCCTCTCACGCGGTGTGTAGACCACCACGCTTGCAGGTCACAACGAAGACAAAGATCCCCTGTGTAGCCTGCAACAGACTGTAGGGGCAAGTGCTGTTAGCGAGCACCTATGAGGGCCGCCACGACACACGATGGGGTGGGCGGCCAGCACCACGCCCGGCCGCCTTTGTCTCCCCAGTGGCAATGTTTACACACCGCACCAGGTACTCGTTTGAGGCACCCCCCTATCTCCATGCGGGCCACCTCTCCCCCTCCTCGTCCCCCCCTCCCTCATTCTCCCCCCTCCCTTCGTCCCCCCCTCGCCCTCATCTCCCCCTTCATCCCCCCCCCTCCCCCACGTCATCCCCGTGCGGGCCGCCCCGTCCATTTCCTCGCAACGCGGCCGACACCCGAGCCGTGCGGGTGGGATGACGACAGCCGGGACGACGCCGGCCTCCGTGATTGCAACGGCAAACACCGGGCGGGGGGCCACAAAGAAACCGCGGCGGCAGTGGAAGTGGCGATGCGGGCTGGGTGACGGTGGTGGGGGGGGGGGGCACGGCGACAGCCCAACACCCCCCGAACCCCCCCCCCCCGGGCTGCGTGCGCCGCCACCGGACGCTGAACAAACAGCGGCAGCTGGGCAGCGCGACGCCCTCTGGGTTCGTCTTACACGGCGGCGGCGGCGGGGGGCCATCACCTGCGGGTGTAAACCCTGCCCGCACGTGCCCCTCGCCGCCATTGGTTGGCACCGTGCCGCCGGCCCCGAGGGGCCCGCCAGCCCCACTAAGCTCTTCCACGGTTTGTGTACGACGGTGCGGGTTTACGTGGTCGTGCTACCTGCTGTTGTTGTTGTGTACGACTCTGTGGGTTTACACGGTCGTGCCGCCTGTTGTTGTTGTGTACGACGGTGCGGGTTTACACGGTCGTGCCGCCTGTTGTTGTTGTGTACGACTGAGTGGGTTGACTGGGTCGTGCCGCCTGTTGTTGTTGTTGTTGTGTACGACTGTGTGGGTTTACGTGGTCGTTTCGTTTGTTGTTGTTGTTGTGTACGACTGTGTGGGTTTACGTGGTCGTTTCGTTTGTTGTTGTTGTTGTGTACGACTGTGTGGGTTTACGTGGTCGTGCCGCCTGCTGTTGTTGTTGTTGTGTCTATAGAGAGAGAGAGAGCGGGGAGTGGACCCAGGCACTCACTCGCCGAGCGTCGCCACCTCCATCTCCAGCTGCGACTTCTCCTTGGAGAGCTTCCCGTTGCGCGACCGCCACGCCTCGGCAGACGCCAGCGTGTCCGCCAGCTGCGCCTCCTGCTCGAAAACACCGCACGCACACACACACACGCACACACACACACGCACACACACACACGCACACACACACACGCACACACACACACACGCACGCAGGCACACACACACACACGCACGCAGGCACACACACACACACCGTGCGTAGCCTTTAACCCTTTGCCGTGTTCCGGGACAACCGCAGGTCGCAGGTTGGGTCCCGTTACACCGCCCAATCTCGGCGTTCATTTTGTTCGGTGAGAAGTAGCAGCGCCGCTGTTTTTAAACGACGTCGTTACTCGCCACGGAGAACCACGGGGACACGACCGCCGCCACTCTGCGGTAGCTGGCAGCCAAACTGTGCCGCACGCCCTCCCGCATGGCCTTGTGGGAACCTCGGTATCGACACATTTATTTTATTTCAGCTTTTCTTCCGGACTGCCGCGGCGAGTGCCGTTGGCGAGCGGCACCTACGAAGGCCGGCACGGCGCACCTTTGAGGGGGTGGGTGGCCAGCATCACGCCCGGCCACCTTTGCCTCCCCCGGTGCTGACGTTGAAGGAGGCTGTGTGAGCGTCACTGCATATGCGGTTCTGTCTGCGCGAGCCTGTGTACGTGCGAGTCTGTCGCTCCTTGTGTCTTTCCGTCCTTCTGTGGGATTCTGTCCCTGTGTGTGTCTCCATTTCTCTCTCTTTCTGTGAGCCATCTCTGGTAGCTGCTGCACTGTGTGCGAGTCTGTTTGTATCTCCGAGTCTCTCGGAGTCCCTCTGTGTGTGTCTCTGTGTGTGTGTGTCTGTGTATCTCTCTGTGTGTGTCTCTCTGTGTGTCTCTCTCTGTTGCTCTGTCTGTGTCGCTCTCTCTGTGTCGCTCTCTCTGTGTCGCTCTCTCTGTGTCGCTCTCTCTCTCTGTGTCTCTCTCTCTGTGTCGCTCTCTCTGTGTCGCTCTCTCTGTGTCGCTCTCTCTGTGTCGCTCTCTCTCTGTGTGTCTCTCTCTCTGTCTGTCTCTCTCTCTGTCTGTCTCTCTCTCTGTCTGTCTGTCTCTCTCTCTGTCTGTCTGTCTCTCTCTGTGTGTCTCTCTCTCTGTGTGTCTCTCTCTCTCTGTCTGTCTCTCTGTCTGTCTCTCTCTCGTTGCCTTGTCCAGGAGCTCCGCGTGCAGCTGCTGCGCTGCGTCCTCCCCGCGCTGCGCCCGTGTCTTCAGCGCCCGCGTCGCCTTCTTCAGCGCCTCCTTGTCAGTCTCCCCTCGCTCGCGAGCCCGAGCCACCTCCTCGGCCAGCGCCTCCGCCTCCAGCCGCTGCTGCTCCAGCGCTCGCTCCAGCCCCTGCGCCGAGCAAAGGCAAAGGTCCCCCGTGTAGCCTCCCGCTCTCCTCGTGTAGCCTTAACATGCCGTTTGGGACGAGTGCTGTTACCGAGCAGCGCCTACGATGGCCGGCACGGCGCACGAGGGGGTGGGCGGCCAGCACCACGCCCGGCCGCCTTTGCCTCCCCAGTGGTGACGTTAACATGAGAACGCACGCACGTGTACACGCACAACCGCGCACACCCGCACACACCCGCGCACACGCACACCCGCGCACACGCACACCCGCGCACACACACACACCCGCGCACACCCGTATGTGTGTGGCGGCCCGGTTGTTGTCGGCCTCCTTGCTGCGCAGCTGTCCCTGGAGGTGAGCGCGCGTCACCTCCAGGCCCTTAGATGCGTCGGTGGCCGAGCGAGCCGAGTCCTGGCAACAACAACAACACGATTAGCACGGGTGGCTACGTACGGCGCGAGATAATTTCTGCATACATCCAGACTGCCCATAGACTAACGCTGCCCATAGACTCAACACTACCCATAGACTCAACACTGCCCATAGACTCAACACTGCCCATAGACTCAACACTGCCCATAGACTCAACACTGCCCATAGACTCAACACTGCCCATAGACTCAACACTACCCATAGACTCAACACTGCACCATAGACTCAACACCGCCCATAGACTAAACACTGCCCATAGACTCAACACTGCCCATAGACTAACACTGCCCATAGACTCAACACTGCCCATAGACTCAACACTGCCCATAGACTCAACACTGCCCATAGACTCAACACTGCCCACAGACTCAACACTGCCCACAGACTCAACACTGCCCACAGACTCAACACTGCCTATAGACTCAACACTGCCCATAGACTCAACACTGCCCATAGACTCAACACTGCCCATAGACTCAACACTGCCCATAGACTCAACACTGCCCACAGACTCAACACTGCCCATAGACTCAACACTGCCCACAGACTCAACACTGCCCACAGACTCAACACTGCCCACAGACTCAACACTGCCCATAGACTCAACACTGCCCATAGACTCAACACTGCCCACAGACTCAACACTGCCCACAGACTCAACACTGCCCATAGACTCAACACTACCCATAGACTCAACACTGCCCATAGACTCAACACTGCCCATAGACTCAACACTGCCCATAGACTCAACACTCCCCATACACTCAACACTGCCCATTAACTCAACACTGCCCATAGACTCAACACTGCCATAGACTCAACACTACCTATACACTCAACACTACACATAGACTCAACACTGCCCATAGACTCAACACTACCCATAGACTCAACACTACCCATAGACTCAACACTACCCACAGACTCAACACTACCCACAGACTCAACACTGCCCATAGACTCAACACTACCCATAGACTCAACACTACCCACAGACTCAACACTACCCACAGACTCAACACTATCCACAGACTCAACACTGCCCATAGACTCAACACTGCCCATAGACTCAACACTACCCATACACTCAACACTGCCATAGACTCAACACTACCCATTGACTCAACACTGCCCATAGACTCAACACTACCCACAGACTCAACACTACCCACAGACTCAACACTATCCATAGACTCAACACTGCCCATAGACTCAACACTGCCCATAGACTCAACACTGCCCATAGACTCAACACTACCCATACACTCAACACTGCCATAGACTCAACACTACCCATTGACTCAACACTGCCCATAGACTCAACACTACCCATTGACTCAACACTGCCCATAGACTCAACACTACCCATTGACTCAACACTGCCCATAGACTCAACACTGCCCATAGACTCAACACTGCCCATAGACTCAACACTGCCCATAGACTCAACACTGCCCATAGCCACCGCGGCGTCATTAAGAACGCAAGGCAGAGGACGAGGTCCCCGAGGACGAAGAAACATTTCCCTGGCAGGCGGTGACCGAGCGCACCGCGTCTCATTAAACCAGAGCCCGGCAAAGACCCAGATTAGGCACCCGGTCACTCGCTGTGTGGGGAGCGGCGTTGGGTGACAGACGGCCTCCATTTAATCTCCGTTTAATCTCGCCGGCAAGTCGCTACGAGCTACGGGTGTGATCATTATTAGTCGAATTGATGGTCTAAGCCCAGTCATCAATGACTTACACAGAGGCCCGTAGACTCGCACAGAGACCCGTAGACTCTCACAGAGACCTGTAGACTCATACAAAGACCCAAAGACTCACACAGAGACCCGTAAACTCACAGAGACCCATAGGCTCGCACAAAGACCCGCAGACTCATACAAAGACCCATAGACTCTCAGAGAGACCCATAAACTCACAGAGACCCATAGGCTCGCACAGAGACCTGTAGACTAATACAAAGACCCATAAACTCTCAGAAAGACCCGTAAACTCACAGAGACCCATAGGCTCGCACAGAAACCTGTAGACTCATACAAAGACCCAAAGACTCACACAGAGACCCGTAAACTCACAGAGACCCATAGGCTCGCACAAAGACCCGTAGGCTCTCACAGAGACCTGTAGACTCATACAGAGACCTGTAGACTCATACAAAGACCCATAGACTCTCAGAGAGACCCGTAAACTCAGAGACCCATAGACTCATACAGAGGGCCCACACACACCTTCTCCAACTGCAGCTGTACAGCTGCTTGGCTCAGCTCCTTCTCTAGCTCCTGCAGCCGCGTGGCGAGGCGCTGAGATGCAGACACGCGGACAGACACCGGCGGACGGGCGGAGGGATTAACGGATGGACACAGATACAGAGCCGGATTGAAAAACACGAGGACAAGCAGACAAACACGTGGACGGATGGACAGACAGGCAGACACAGACTAATTGACAGACAGACACAAGGACGTAAACAAAGACAAAGATCCCCCGTATAGCCCGGACAGACTGTTGGGGCAAGAGCTGTTAGCGAGCAGCTATGAAGGCCA
This sequence comes from Lethenteron reissneri, assembly GCF_015708825.2. Classification (NCBI taxonomy): domain Eukaryota; kingdom Metazoa; phylum Chordata; class Hyperoartia; order Petromyzontiformes; family Petromyzontidae; genus Lethenteron; species Lethenteron reissneri. The sequence goes on from NC_083845.1 coordinate 8,147,076, forward strand.
GAACGGCACACAAGGCGGTGGGTGGCCAGCACTAAGCCCAGCCGCCTTTGTTTCCCCAGTGCGATGTTTTGACGCACCACACCAGGTACTCATTTGAGGCTGAGCCGACCTAGGGAAGGCCCAGGACCGGTTCAGATAATCGTCACCGATGTTGGCCGTGAGCGGGAATCGAACTCGGGTCGCTAGGTTTGTAGCGCAGCGTAGCGCTAATCGCTACACCACCGCTCCCCCCAGACAGACACATAGACACACACACAGGATGTCCACGTGTCTTGACACGCACAGGACGTACACGTGTCTTGACACGCTTGTTCACGTGCGCCCGGTGCGTTGCTCACCGCGTTGTCGCCCTCGGCCAGGGTGAGTTTCCGCAGCAGAACGTCGCGCTGCTCCATCACCTGCGTCACGTCCAGCTGCAAAACAGACGAAGGATCACCCCCCCCCCCCCCACCCTGTAGCCTCACGCAGACTGGTGGGGGCAAGTGCTGCGAGCGAGTAGCACCCGTGACGGTGGGTGGGCAGCACCACCAAGGCCGCCTTTGTCTCCCCAGTGCTGACGTTCAGTACAGGCCGCAGCGGCTACTCGTCTGTAGGCCGACTCGACTTAGGGGAGGGCCCAGGATCGGTTCCGATAATCGCCACTCGTGTTGGGGCCGTGAGCCGTAATGGAACTTACCGCTGCGCCGCCGCTCCCCTTCTATCCCCGCGTCTCACCCCCACGTGTCATCCCCACGTGTCATCCCCACGTGTCACCCCCACGTATCACCCCACTTTTCACCCCCACGTCTCACCCCAACGTCTCACCCCCACGTCTCACCCCCACGTGTCACCCCCACGTCTCACCCCGTGCGTGTCTCACCCCGTGTCTCCTCGCCCGTCTCACCCCGTGTCTCACCCCACGTCTCACCCCGTGTCTCACCGCCCGTCTCACCCCATGCGCGTCCCACCCCGCATCTCACTCCCCACGTCTCACCCCTGCCCCCCGGCGCCTCACCACCTCGCATCTCACCCCGTGTGAGTGTGCGGCGCGAGTCTCTCACCCCGCTGGCGTGCTCGTTGCGAAGCAGCCTGCGCAGCGCTCTGTTGGCGACCTCAAACTCCTCCAGCTTCTCCATGAGCAGCTCCTTGTGGCGCGTGATGCGGCTGACGTCCGAGCAGCTCAAAGCCTTCTCCTGCAGCCTCAACAAACGCGCCGGTCAGGGTAGAGCTCCTCCTCGACGCCCGCCCACGGGAAGGGAGTTTCACGCAACCCAATCTGTGCTGCGATCCACCAAGCCCTTGCTGCTGCCTCCACAGCGCCGGACCACAGGCCACGTACAGGAGCAGCGTAGCCACCACCACCACCACTGCACCCACCGCCACCACCACCGCCCGGCAGTAACGCGACGACGACACGGTGTGGTATATGGACGTGGCGTGGCCTGTGATCCGGCACCGTGAAGGCGAGGGGGGGGGGGGTTGGTGGATCGCCGCACACAGATGACGATGGTGTTGTTGTTGTTGTTGCGAAACTCCCTTCTGCCCGTGGGTGGGCGTCGAGGAGCCGTACCCGTGGCTCTGCCAGGAGAAGGCGGTGCTCAGCAAAAACGCGCAAAAGCCACACGGCGGTGACACGGCGGCGGTGATGTCGCGGCGGCGACGCGACGCTGCGCTGCTTACGTGTCTCATGCGCGACACAAAGTCCCGGAGGGCCGCCACCTGCTTGGCCGCCGACGCCCCCACGGCCTCGGCCTCCAGCAGCTGGCCCAGCAGGCGGTCGCGGCCATCGGCGCCGCCTGCAGGCAGCCTGCGCGCCGACATCGAGGACGCAAACGTCAACGCCACTCGCACCGAATCTCCAATAACCTTCACAACTGCTCATTGTGTTCACTTTGTCGTCCTTCCCCCGCGCAGTTGGCTACGTAACGGTGAGAGAGAAGATCAACTTGCACACATACTTCCCGTAGACTCAACACTGCCCATAGACTTAACACTGCACGTAGACTCAACACTGCCCGTAGACTCAACACTGCCCATAGACTTAACACTTCCCATCGACTCAACACTACCGATAGACTCAACACTGCCCGTAGACTCAACACTGCATGTAGACTCAACACTGCCCGTAGACTCAACACTGCATGTAGACTCAACACTGCCCGTAGACTCAACACTGCCCGTAGACTCAACACTGCCCGTAGATTCAACACTGCCCGTAGACTCAACACTGCCCATAGACTCAACACTACCCATAGACTCAACACTGCCCGTAGACTCAACACTACCCATAGACTAACACTGCACATAGACTCAACACTGCACATAGACTCAAGACTGCACATAGACTCAACACTACCTATAGACTCTACACTACCCATAGACTCAACACTGCCCATAGACTCAACACTACCCATAGACTCAACACTGCCCATAGACTCAACACTACCCATAGACTCAACACTGCCCATAGACTCAACACTGCCCATTGACTCAACACTGCCCATAGACTCAACACTACCCATAGACTCAACACTGCCCATAGACTCAACACTACCCATAGACTCAGCACTGTGGTGCTCGAGCGGCCAGGATAGAGTATGGTTTGTGGGACTGAGAGCAAATGAGTGGATGAGTGAGTGGGCAAATAAGTTGGTTTTCTTAGTAGTCCACAAGCAAACTGAATATAAACTATTTAAATGTTACCAGGTAAGGCGCATCGAGCTATAACAGCTCTTTTTCAGAGAAGACGGTGGATGACCTGGTCAGAAACGATAGCTCAACGAATTTGATTATCATCATGTGGAAATTTATAGCAGCCACATACTTGAAACTCGTGTTTCTAAATGTGGAGGCAAAAACCGGAGGACCCAGAGAAGAATCCACGCGACCACGGGAAGAGAAAACAACACGCCAACTCCAAATATACAGGAGGCGTCGTCAGGGTCGGGATCAAACCCACGACCTCATGTACACCAGGCGAGGGAGTCAACATCTCGCCACCATGGTGCCCCATAAGTGCCCACCCCTCCCTCCCCCCCCACATATCCCCGCCCTCCACCCTACCCCCTTAGGGCCTCCCCACCGGTTCCCCTGCGCACCGTGCCGAGTCCCCGTCGGGCCCGGCGTGCATCTCGAGGCTGCGTCGTCTCAGCCCCTCGCTCTGGTGGGGCGAGAGGTCGACGTCCCCCGGGGAGGAGGGCATGGCCGCCCCCCCGGCGCGGCGGCGCTGGCGCCACGCGGCCCCCTCGCTCACCGCCCGCTCTCGAGCGCGGTCCCGCCGCTCCTGGTCCACCTGGCGCACGGAGGGACGCGGAGACAGAGGGGGACACGAGAACGGAGAGACGGGGGGGGGGGGGTGGAGACGCACGGAGCGCGGAGACGGTTAAACCCACGGTTGTGTGTCTACTTATTCCATCGTCCCTTCAGGGCGACTAAAATTGGTACAACTTTGCACATTTGTCTTTTAGACACAGGTGGAGATACATGGAGCATGGAGAGCACACGGGGCGTGGGAACAGAGATTGGGCACAGCGGAAGCACACACAGAATGGTTACGGGACCGAGTGATGTGGCATCGACTCAGCGTCGTGGCCCAGCCAGTGATGTGGCATCGACTCAGCGACGTGACCCAGCCGGTGCTGTGGCATGGACTGGACTCAGCGTCGTGGCCTAACCAGTGGTGTGGCATGGACTGGACTCAGCGTCGTGACCTAACCAGTGCTGTGGCCGGGGCCTCCGTTGCGCCGGTCACCTGGGCCTGCAGGGAGCTGACCTGCGCCAGCAGTCCGTCCACCGTCTTCTCAAACGCCGTCGCGGCCTCCCCATCCCCCTCCTCCCCCTCCTCCTCCTCCTCCCTCTGGGCAGCGTCCGCAACGTCCGTGGTGGTGAGGTCGCTCACGTGCAGGCCGGGCCGCATGCCGCCCGCGTCGGCGCCCCGCAGGGGAGAGATCTCCAGACGGTGCGTGGGGCCCTGAGGCGAAGCGCCGAGGGACAGAGGATCCAAACTCCACCCCCCCCCCCACATTCGCTCACCGTGTGTGGCGATGGCGGTCGAGCTGGTGTTTAGTCAACATCTCGCCCCGTGGTGAAATGTTAACTACCTCGCCTGGTATATAGGAGGTCGTGGGTTCGATCCCGACCCTGACGCCTGATGTATATTTGGAGTTTGCATGTCTCATTTCACCGCGTCAACCGCGTTCCAAACTAAACCAAACTAATTTTTATTTTACCAGGCAAGGCCAACTGAGCTGCATAGCTCTTTTTCGGAAGTGACCTGGCCACAAATGGTAGCTCAAAGAAGTGGCTTATTATATAGCAGCCAAATACTCAAATCGCACGTTGATTAAAAACATGTACATACGTATGTACGTTGAACTTCTTTTGCATCGTATGTAGCCAACCGTGCTCATCGGAGGTGCAGTGTTGAGTCTATGGGTATTGTTGAGTCTTTGGGAAGTGTTGAGTCTATGGGAAGTGTTGAGTCGATGGGAAGTGTTGAGTCGATGGGCAGTGTTGAGTCTATGGGCAGTGTTGAGTCTATGGGTAGTGTTGAGTCAATGGGAAGTGTAGAGTCTATGGGCAGTGTTGCGTCTATGGGTATTGTTGAGTCTATGGGCAGTGTTGAGTCTATGTGCAGTGTTGAGTCTATTGGCAGTGGTGAGTCAATGGGAAGTGTTGAGTCTATGGGCAGTGTTGAATTTATGGGTAGTAATGAGTCTATGGGTAGTGTTGAGTCTATGGGCAGTGTTGAGTCTATGGGCAGTGTTGAGTCTATGGGTAGTGTTGAGTCTATGTGCAGTGTTGAGTCTATGGGCAGTGTTGAGTCTATGTGCAGTGTTGAGTCTATGGGTAGTGTTGAGTCTATGGGCAGTGTTGAGTCTATGGGCAGTGTTGAGTCTATGTGCAGTGTTGAGTCTATGAGCAGTGTGAGTCTATGGGCAGTGTTGAGTCTATGGGTAGTGTTGAGTCTATGGGCAGTGTTGAGTCTATGGGCAGTGTTGAGTCTATGGGTAGTGTTGAGTCTATGGGTATTGTTGAGTCTATGGGTATTGTTGAGTCTATGGGTAGTGTTGAGTCTATGGGTAGTGTTGAGTCTATGGGCAGTGTTGAGTCTATGGGTAGTGTTGAGTCTATGGGCAGTGTTGAGTCTATGGGTATTGTTGAGTCTATGGGTAGTGTTGAGTCTATGGGTATTGTTGAGTCTATGGGTAGTGTTGAGTCTATGGGTAGTGTTGAGTCTATGGGCAGTGTTGAGTCAATGGGAAGTGTAGAGTCTATGGGCAGTGTTGCGTCTATGGGTATTGTTGAGTCTATGGGCAGTGTTGAGTCTATGTGCAGTGTTGAGTCTATTGGCAGTGGTGAGTCAATGGGAAGTGTTGAGTCTATGGGCAGTGTTGAATTTATGGGTAGTAATGAGTCTATGGGTAGTGTTGAGTCTATGGGCAGTGTTGAGTCTATGGGCAGTGTTGAGTCTATGGGTAGTGTTGAGTCTATGGGCAGTGTTGAGTCTATGAGCAGTGTGAGTCTATGGGCAGTGTTGAGTCTATGGGTAGTGTTGAGTCTATGGGCAGTGTTGAGTCTATGGGCAGTGTTGAGTCTATGTGCAGTGTTGAGTCTATGGGTAGTGTTGAGTCTATGTGCAGTGTTGAGTCTATGTGCAGTGTTGAGTCTATGGGTAGTGTTGAGTCTATGTGCAGTGTTGAGTCTATGTGCAGTGTTGAGTCTATGGGCAGTGTTGAGTCTATGGGCAGTGTTGAGTCTATGGGTAGTGTTGAGTCTCTGGGGCAGTGTTGAGTCTATGGGCAGTGTTGAGTCTATGGGTAGTGTTGAGTCTATGTGCAGTGTTGAGTCTATGGGTAGGTTTAGTCGATGGGCAGCGAGTATGTACGTTGAACTTCTTTCGCACAGTACGTAGCCAACCGTGCTAATCGGAGGTGTGGGAGACTCACCTCCCAGGCGTAAGTCTTGTCCCGCACGGAGGTTTTTCCGGGTGGGATCCACGGCCCGCGGCTCCGTCCTCGCGGCGTCGACCGTGCGCTCGCCCGCTCGCCCCCCACGGTTCGTCCCTGCAATCGAGCAGCAAACCGCGCAACAACAACAAACGATACAGTAACTCGATAACAACAACAACACCACCACCACCACAACACGTGAGCCCGTAACAACAACACAACAGCACGACACATTACACGCAGAAAAAAAACGGCGTGACAATAAACTGCACCTCCGATGAGCACGGTTGGCTACGTACGGTGCGAAAGAAGTTCAACGTACACACATACATACTGCCCATAGACTCAACACTGTTGATGCGCGTGCCCCTACGCGGGAGCCGCCGCATGCCCCTCACCTCCGCGGAGCCGGCTCCCACGCGGGGCTTGCGCGTCTTCTTGAGGTGCACGTGCACCGGCGTGTCTTCGTCCACGTGCACGTGCACCGGCGGGGAGCCCGTGCGCATCTTCATGGTCCTGCCGCACTGCTGACAACAACCAACAACAACCAACATCATCATCATCATCATCGCCATCTTCACCATCCCGGGGAGCCCGTGTGCATCTTCATGGTCCTGCTGCACTGCTGACAACAACCAACAACAACCAACATCAACATCATCACCATCTTCACCATCCCGGGGATCCCGTGCGCATCTTCATGGCCCTGCCGCACTGCTGACAACAACCAACAACGACAACAACCAACATCATCATCATCGCCATCTTCACCATCCCGGGGAGCCCGTCCGCATCTTCATGTTGCCGCCGCACTGCCGACAACAACCAACAACAGCCAACACAACAACATAATCAACACCATCATTACCATCATTACCATCATCGTCATCATCACGGGGAGCCCGTGCGCATCTTCATGGTCCTGCCGCACTGCTGACAACAACCAACAACAACAACCAACACCAACAACATCATCACCATCTTCACCATCCCCGGGAGCCCGTGCGCATCTTCATGTTGCCGGCGCACTGCCGACAACAACCAACAACAACAACCAACATAACATCAGCATCACCATCTTCACCATCCCGGGGATCCCGTGCGCATCTTCATGGTCCTGCCGCACTGCCGACAACAACCAACAACAGCAAACACAACAACAACATAATCATCACCATCATTACCACCATCATCATCACCATCACGGGGAGCCCATGCGAATCTTTATGGTCCTGTCACACTGCAAACCACCACCAACAGCAACAACCAACACCAACAACATCACCATCATCACGGGGAGCCTGTGTACATTGCAAACCACCAACGGCAACCACCAACACAACACCATCACCGGGAGGGAGCCTCCACGCACTTCCGACAACAACACAAATTGCCACCGCAACCGACTGACCGCAAACATCACCGTGCCTTCACACTACCCCAGCGCACTGCTGCCGTTAGAACGACAACAACGCGATGACCACGACCTCAAAGACGTCAAGTGCAGATTTCGTCGCCCCTTTGATCAGACCCAGGCGTAGGTGCCACACGCACGCACGCCCACAGGCAAGCGGTCGGTCACCATCATGAACATCAAACCGTGGTCCATCCGTGAGGTTTTTTTTATTGTGGGTTAGGTCGCGTAGATATAAATGTGTCGTGAAACCGGCCATGTCGGGTGGTAGTGGGTTTCACGACACATTTATACGTACGCAATCTAACCCAAATATGGATAATGTTGGCCGTGAATGCCTATGTGTTAAACATGGCCAATCCACTGCTGGATGAAGGACTCCCTTAGCCGTGATTATCCGTCACAGTCCTACCGTGTGGTGAGTGAGCGAATGAGCAAATGAGCGTGATGCTGCTGTTACTGCGGGGAGCGGTGGTGCAGTGGTTAGCGCGATGCGCGATGCGCTAACCGCTCACAACTAACACCGGTGACGATTATCTGAACCGGTCATGGGCCTCCCCTAAGTCGACTCAGCCTCAAATGAGTACCTGGTGCGGTGTGTAAACAACATCAGCACTGGGGAGACAAAGGCGGCCGGGCGTTGTGCTGGTCACCCACCCCCTCGTGTGCCGGTGTTGGTTCTTTCGGTAAAGTCACGTAGAAGGGAAATAATAAAATAATAAAAATATAAAACAATACAAATTCTCACGACGTTTCGACTGCAACACAAGCAATCGTCATCAGCTGTGAAATCCACAAGACAATTTGAAAAAAGTCGTGAGAAATTTTATTGTTTTATATTTGTATTATTTTATTATTTCCCTTCTACGTGACTTTACCGAAAGAACCAAGAATATGAATCCCTGCAATCACGAAATCTTTAAATAAAAATGTAACCTATTCTTATTTTTCATCGCCCTTTGGATACTGGAAAAAACAGAAGGTTTCCCATGATAATCACTTCACAGACTGGGGGTGACCCCCATGGCAACGCGTCTCTAGCCACCTTCAAGCTGCAATAAAAATAACATATCCCCCCCAGCAACGCTAAGCCAGCTTCTATCTATCTGAATAACCACGGCACTGTAGTGGTCTAGATGTCTTGTGACCCCCCCCCCCCACACACACAGTTTCACCTGAAGACGGAAGCTTGTGTTGCCTCCGAAACGTCGTGATTTTTTTATTTTTTATTAATTTTAATTTCATTTTTTACCTACGTGACTTTACAGAATATATACACACACACACATCCTCCACATAACCCAATTGATTCCTCAAAAAACTTTGTATATTTATTTTTTCAAATTTTCTTGCTGTGGATTTCACACCCGATGATGATTGCTTGTGTTGCAATCGAAACGTCGTGAGAATTTTTATTGTTTTATATTTTTAATATTTTATTATTTCCCTTCTACGTGACTTTACCGAAAGAAACAAGAATATGAATCCCTGCAGTCACGAAAGCTTTAAATAAAAAAATATATTTAAAAGTTTATTGAAAAAAGGGGAACACGTTAATGGGGTCGGTTAATATTGTGAAATCACAAGACATCTGGACCATCCTGTACAGTAACAACAAAGGAGTTCACTGCATCGATTTGTATCCATCGATGGTTATGACGACAGATTGTGCTGCTGCTGATGATGCAGCAATGATGATAGCAACTTAACACGATTTTGAAATGATGTTCGACGTTTCGCTTCGTAAGCTGGAAGCCCTTTTCAGCAACTGAATTAATGATTGTTTTTGATGAGGACGATACTAATGATAGTGGTGCTGACGAGACCGCGATGATGTTGATGAAGACGACGATGATTACCACACCACAACAAACACCCTAGAACGTGGCAGAAATTATGATAGCAACCTGACACGATTTCAAAATGATGTTCGACGTTTCGCATCGCAAGCTGGAAGCCCGTTTCAGCAACTGAATTAACGATTGCTTTTGATGAGGCCGATACTAATGATAGTGGTGGTGGTGCTGACGAGACCGCGATGATGTTGATGAAGAAGACGACGACGATGATTACCACACCACAACAAACACCTCAGAACGTGTTAACCCCGCCGCTCTTCCATCAGCAGTAGCGGAAGCGAGACATTGCAGGCGCTTCGAACAATTACAATCCACAACGCGGCCGTTGCAACTTCCACGTGCGGTACATCCCACGCAACAGCCAAAACAATATCACCGACCGCGACAAACTGGTACCGTATTTAACCGACCCCGGTGGCGGCGGTGATGATGATGATGGGTCGCGCGCCGTCCGCCCGCTGCGCCAACGCCGCCGCCGTCTCGCGGCCTCCAAAACATCGGCACGGCCGGGCCCTCCTTGCGCCGCTCCCATTGGTCAATTCAAACTCGACGTTGGCTCGAGCTCGGCCGCTGATTGGTTGAATATTCCCGGCGGCCGCGCCCCGTTGCGATCAGCTGGAGTCGAGCCCCTCCCCCCGCGCGCCCGCCCAACTGACACCGTTGCCGTGGAGACGGTGGAAGAGGTGGGGGGGGAGACGCGCGTTGCTACGGTAACAGACGCGCGTTGCCATAGGGACAGCCGCGCGGCCTCTTGGCGGGAACTTACAGCGGCATTTAAACAAGTAAACCCGTAAAAACAAAGTTTTTCACTCTAAATCCTTTATATGCGTGGCGGCTCGAGTTCTCTCGTCCTCTGGCTTGAGATGGCTGCCACCTATGGGTCAGATGATTGTCTGCCAGTATTAAGCAATTGGTAATTAAATATTTAATTAGTTTTCCCTAAACAGTGTAAAATTTTGGAAAAGAAATTTCACGAAAATTAATTGTCACGCACAACGAGTCTGTGTGGAAAATGTCAGCTCGATTGGATCACGGGAAGTGGGTTAAAAAACGAGCGAAAGATTTGCACGGTCCTAAGTAAGCAAGCAAGCAAGCACGCGAACTTAATATAAAGGATTTAAAAACAATTTGACCCGCAGCTCCCCTCAGAAAATGAATTTACCTCATGACAAAAAAAATAAGTACTAATAGGGGTTTTCCCCTTTTTTCTGGCAACAAAACTGACACCTTTTGCAAGGAATCATGCTTACATTAACCACAATACTTGCAGTCGAATCCAAACAAAAACACGACTCTGATAATTTATGCATTGTCTTTGAAACTGATTGGTCCACACCAGAGACAGCTTTCTTTAGAGCCTAGTCTCATATGGTGTTCGACCAGATGACGCCAAAAGGCGCAAAAATAAAGCTCAACGCGTGTGTCGATACTCGTAACAATGTCATACTCTTTGGTTCTTTCGGTAAAGTCACGTAGTTAGAAATAAAATAAGACAAATCACGACGTTTCGATTGCAACACAAGCAATCTTCATCGGGTGTGACAACCACAGCAAGAAATAATTGCTGAAGTAGGCTGTTTTGTTTTATTTAATTTCTAACTATGTGACTTTACCGAAAGAACCAAAGAGTATGGATTCCTGGGGTCAGGGCGAGTTATAAACAACAAACAACACACACACACACTATGAGACCTTTACCAGTGACAAAATATAGTAATAGGGTTTTACCCTTTCAACTGGTACAAAAACTGACACCTTTATACAAGGATCATGTTTGCAATAACCACAACACAAGCAGTCAAAATGCAAACAAAAATAAACAACTCTGATAAGATTATCAGATTATCAACTCTGATAAGATTATCAACTCTGATAAGATTATCAGAGTTGTTTCTTTTTGTTTGCATTTTGACTGCTTGTGTTGTGGTTATTGCAAACATGATCCCTTGTATAAAGGTGTCAGTTTTTGTACCAGTTGAAAGGGTAAAAACCTATTACAACACACACACAACAAAAACAACAGTCCCAGACCACAGCAAGACAACACCACAGATCAGCAGCAATGTCACATTAACATTAAATTATCGATAAGCAGACAATGTGCCCTTCGTAGATCCGCACTCTCCACATTAAACATAACACTTTCTATACGATATTAAGTGGAGATAGATATGAACATCATCACGTGCGTGGCACCACAGTATCAAGTGCAGTTGTTTGTGGTCGTATTTGTAATGAGTTTGTTGATGGCTGAACGCGTGTCAAAAAGGGCTTCACAGCTCATAGGATTCTGATTTGGGGTCAATGAAAGCCTAAACTTTTATATTTACAGCCCTTTGCCAATCCGCGGTGGGACGGAGTCGACAAAAATGCACTAATTCATTGCGATTTTGACTTCAGTTTATTCGGAACCCCGGGGTTCATGTGGCCAATTAGATTTGAACGCGACAACGTTACGATTGATTAATTATCGTAACGATGTTTTGCGTTTAATCCGTTCCGTGATCAATTGCCGTGTCAAGAGCGTTGTGTCAACTGCAGAAATCATAATAAAATCCCTCATTCGCTCATCCGCTCACGCATTTAAACACATTCCTGCGGAGGGAGCTGGTAGGAACGTCGGGTTGCTCGGTCAATGGCCTGCAGGGTCAACGGCGGCGTGGTGTATTCCGCAAATATGGCCGACTGTGAGGGCGGGCACAAGCCGGCGTGAGTAGGTTAAACGTTGAGTTTTATAAGAACACCACGGGGTGACCAGCCCTTCCCCACCCAGCCCCTCCCCACCCAGCCCCACCCCCCACCCAGCCCCTCCCTACCCAGTTTCTCCCATCCCCACCCAGTTTCTCCCATCCCCACCCAGCCCCTCCCCACCCAGCCCCACCCTTCCCACCCAGCCCCTCCCTCCCCAGCCAGCCCCTCCCTGCACGATGGACGGACAGACACAATAATCCCCTGTGGGCTGGTGTAACCAGGTTTCTACCAGTACCACTCGCTTGTCTTTAGTTTATTGTCCTTCCCCCCGCGCCTCCGATTAGCATGGTTGTCTACGTATGGTGGGGAAGAAGTTGAACATACATACACCGACAAACTTACCCAACCTCTCACTCAACATTCACCCTCTTCCCTCCCAACGTTCTCCCATCGCACCTGGCGGACGTACCTTACCTCCCCTCCTCCTCCTCATCATGGTCACAAACGAACACTCGTAATCGGTCGGTAAAGTCTCCGTATCATTTTATTTAGCGAACGAGTCTGCAGGCCGCTTCTACAAGTGACAACGACAGGGGCTGCCCCCCAGGCACACCCGGTAACAACACAGCCGGCATGCACGGAAAGCCGTCACTACCGCCGCACGCGTGCCGGGGCTTCACGCAACCTCCGTGGGCTGCCTTGAAGCATTAGCGTTTGACTGGTGGAGTGCACGCCACGACCCCTTCAAAATGTTTAGGCAAGTCTAAAAATGTTGGTGCAAACGTGGGTGGTAGTTGAGCGATGGGCAGCCCTTCCTGCTGCCCACACGGGGTTGAGAGAAAGGGCCGACCGTGTCCGTCCGGTGCTCGCCAAGCCGCATTGGCTTCCGGTTGCCGAACAAATACAGCGGTGTCATTATAAGGTCGCGCTAGTTACACACAAAGTGTTTGCTGCAAATGAACCACAATTCCTTGGCTGATCTCGTCACAGAGCTATAGAACATCGTCACGCGACACTCCGGCCGCCCTCGCAGCGGCGGCTTTTATCCGAACCCTTTTCCCGTTCACCTGAGAATCTTGGAACGCACGAGTGGTTCGGCGTTAATTTTATTTAGAGAGGCGTAGCGCCGTCTTGGTTCTTTCGGTAAAGTCACGTAGAAGGGAAATAATAAAATTAAAACATAATAAAATACAATTCTCACGATGTTTCTGCCACAACGCAAGCAGCCGTCTTCAGGTGAAGAACAGGGCTGTCGGAAAGACAGCGTGTCATTCAGACGCAGTCACGAAAGCTTTAAATCGAAATTTAGGCGTAGCGCCGTCGCACTCACCGCCGCAGAGAACCGTAGCGACACGACCGCCGCACTCTACAACAGCTGGCGCCAAAATGTGCCACACGCCTCTTCCCGGCGTGGCCTTGCGGGAGCCTCGATACCTATAAAGTTATTTTATTTTAGCTTTCTTCCGGTACCGTTCCTGTGACGTACGCATACGTCACCGGAATGGGAAAGGGTAAACGAGCTCTCTCGCGCGCCCTCGGGATCGAGGCCATGGAGGCGAGCGGCTCTTGGATTGCAGACGGCCGTGGAAACGCAGCAGGAGAAGCGGCGGCGGCGGCTGCGGTGGCAGCGGCGTGGGGCGCCGCACGTCACGTGCGTCACGCGCGTCCCCGCTGCTGCCCGATGGCCTGCTGCGTGCGCTCGTACCACGGCCCCAGCTTCGTGTTGGCCATGACGTCGTCAAACGCCTGCAGGCCCTCCATGACGCGCAGAACGCCGAACACGGCCTGGAGCGGGGGCGGCGCACGGGGATGGACGGGGACGCACGGGGAAGTACAGGGATGGACGGGGACGCACGGGGACATACGGGGATACATGAGACACATGGAGATGCAGAGGCATAAATGGGGGAGATGCACAAGATAAGTTTAGTGTAGGTCTAGGATGGGTTTAGGAGATGTTTAGGATGTGTCAGGAAGGGTGTACGCTGCTGTTTAGGGTGGGTTTATGATTGCTTTCGGTTGGGGCTTCGGCTTGGTTCAGGATTAGGTTTAAAGCTGAGGTTGAGGATTGAGTTCATGTTGGGTTTAGGATGAGGTACATGCCGGGTTCATGACGGTTTTGTTGAAGTTGGGTTTTTGAGCGAGGCTCGGAGTAGGATGGGGCGTGAGGGCCAGGCCAGGTTTATGACGGTGTTGTTGAATTTCGATTTAAAGCTTTCGTGACTGCAGGGTTTCATCTTCTTGGTTCTTTCGGTAAAGGCACGTAGAAGGGAAATAATAAAAATAAAACATAATAAAATAATATAATAAAATCATATAATTTTTATTTTATTATTTCCCTTCTACGTGACTTTACCGAAAGAACCAGGAAGGTGTTGTTGAAGTTGGGTTTTAGACCGAGGCTCAGCATGTGACGAGGGTGCGAGGCGCAGGCTTGGGGAAGGGGGGGGGGTGTCGCTGACCAGGTCGGCGAGGTTGGGGCTCTGTCCACCCATGAAGGGGCGCTCCTTCCCCAGGGCGCGCACCCACTCGTTGGCGGCCTGGTACAAGTCCTGGCGCACGTCGTCCTGCATGTGGTGCCTGTAACGCACGGTGGGGTGGGAGCGGTGGGAGCGGGGGGTGGAGGGGGAGGGGGTAGGGGTGGCGCCGGCAGTTCCGGTGGAGCAGAGGTTACCCTCACAGCCTCACAGCGTGAAGCCCCTGGGTTTGACACCCCGACCCGCGCGCTCTCTCCGCGTGGTGTTGATGTGTTCCTCGGCTTCAACCACTCCTCCTCCCACTTCCCCGGCCTTTTCCAACTCCCTCCTTCCGTGATTTAAGGTCTCGCTCCCTCTTGCGAGTGCGGGTAGCGAACCAAACGCACGAGTAGCCATCGTATTTACGATGTGAGCTGCGAACCCTGCGCTTAGCAGGCTCCGGTTTTGGCTATCCGCGAATCGCGTCTGGAACTCTACAGGCTTGCATCAGGAGAGAGATACAGTGATGAGAGATGAAGTGATGAGAGATAAAGTGATGAGAGATAAAGTGATGAGAGAGAATGTGATGAGAGAAAATGTGATGCGATAAAGTGATGTCCTATGTACGTATGTATGATGAACTTCTTTCGCACCGTACGTAGCCAACCGTGCTAATCGGAGGTGCAGTGTTGAGTCTACGGGCAGTGTTGAATCTGTGGGCAGTGTTGAGTCTATGGGCAGTGTTGAGTCTATGGGTAGTGTTGAGTCTATGGGCAGTGTTGAGTCTATGGGCAGTGTTTAGTCTATGGGCAGTGTTAAGTCTATGGGCAGTGTTAAGTCTATGGGCAGTGTTGAGACTATGGGCAGTGTTGAGACTATGGGCAGTGTTGAGTCTATGAGCAGTGTTGAGACTATGGGCAGTGTTGAGTCTATGAGCAGTGTTGAGACTATGGGCAGTGTTGAGATTATGGGCAGTGTTAAGTCTATGGGCAGTGTTAAGTCTATGGGCAGTGTTGAGTCTATGGGCAGTGTTGAGACTATGGGCAGTGTTGAGTCTATGAGCAGTGTTGAGTCTATGGGCAGTGTTGAGTCTATGGGCAGTGTTGAGTCTATGGGATAGTGTTGAGTCTATGGGATAGTGTTGAGTCTATGGGTAGTGTTGAGTCTATGGGATAGTGTTGAGTCTATGGGTAGTGTTGAGTCTATGGGTAGTGTTGAGTCTACGGGCAGTGTTGAGTCTATGGGCAGTGTTGAGACTATGGGCAGTGTTGAGTCTACGGGCAGTGTTGAGTCTATGGGTAGTGTTGAATCTATGGACAGTGTTGAGTCTATGGGTAGTGTTGAGTCTATGGGCAGTGTTGAGACTATGGGCAGTGTTGAATCTATGGACAGTGTTGAGTCTATGGGCAGTGTTGAGTCTATGGGTAGTGTTGAGTCTATGGGTAGTGTTGAGACTACGAGGAGTGTTGAGTCTATGGGCAGTGTTGAATCTATGGGCAGTGTTGAGTCTATTGGTAGTGTTGAGTCTATGGGCAGTGTTGAGTCTATGGGCAGTGTTGAGTCTATGGGCAGTGTTGAGACTACGAGGAGTGTTGAGACTATGGGCAGTGTTGAGATTATGGGCAGTGTTAAGTCTATGGGCAGTGTTAAGTCTATGGGCAGTGTTGAGTCTATGGGCAGTGTTGAGACTATGGGCAGTGTTGAGTCTATGAGCAGTGTTGAGTCTATGGGCAGTGTTGAGTCTATGGGCAGTGTTGAGTCTATGGGATAGTGTTGAGTCTATGGGATAGTGTTGAGTCTATGGGTAGTGTTGAGTCTATGGGATAGTGTTGAGTCTATGGGTAGTGTTGAGTCTATGGGTAGTGTTGAGTCTACGGGCAGTGTTGAGTCTATGGGCAGTGTTGAGACTATGGGCAGTGTTGAGTCTACGGGCAGTGTTGAGTCTATGGGTAGTGTTGAATCTATGGACAGTGTTGAGTCTATGGGTAGTGTTGAGTCTATGGGCAGTGTTGAGACTATGGGCAGTGTTGAATCTATGGACAGTGTTGAGTCTATGGGCAGTGTTGAGTCTATGGGTAGTGTTGAGTCTATGGGTAGTGTTGAGACTACGAGGAGTGTTGAGTCTATGGGCAGTGTTGAATCTATGGGCAGTGTTGAGTCTATTGGTAGTGTTGAGTCTATGGGCAGTGTTGAGTCTATGGGCAGTGTTGAGTCTATGGGCAGTGTTGAGACTACGAGGAGTGTTGAGACTACGGGCAGAGTTGAATCTATGGGCAGTGTTGAGTCTATGGGCAACGTGGAGTCTATGGGCAGTGTTAGTCTATGGGCAGTGTTGAGTCTATGGGCAGTGTTGAGACTATGGGCAGTGTTGAGTCTATGGGCAACGTGGAGTCTATGGGCAGTGTTAGTCAATGGGCAGTGTTGAGACTATGGGCAGTGTTAGTCAATGGGCAGTGTTGAGACTATGGGCAGTGTTAGTCAATGGGCAGTGTTGAGACTATGGGCAGTATGTACGTCTGTGCATTGAGCAATCGCGCCAATCTGAGATGTTGGTCGTCTGCGTGCGGGGGGGGGGGGGCCCACTCACTTGCGCTTGAGCCGCTTGCTGACGAGGAACATCGCGGCGGCGCCGAAGTACTTGGCGAAGGCGCCCTCCACGGAGCCGAACTTCCCCACGCGCACAATGTAGTCGAACGACGCCAGCGCCTCGCCCGGCGAGCGGTACACGTTGGGCGAGATGAGGTGGACGAGGTGGTCGTCCGCCCAGCGCCGCCACTTCGTCTCCTCCCTGCTCCTCGCGCGCACGGTGGGGAAGTGGTGGGGTCGGGCAAAATAGACACAAAGGTCACCCGTGTAGCCTTCAAGCCAAGTGCGCTGTCGTTGTGGCGAGTGGCCGGAATGGCGCACACCTATGACGAGGGTTGGTGAGCCAGCACCAAGCCCGGCCGCCTTTGTCTCCCCGATACTGATGTTTACACACAAGGCCGGGTACTAATTTTCAGGCTGGGTCGACCTAGGAGAGGCCCAGCACCGGGTCAGATATAATCGTCACTGGCGTTGGCCGTGGTTCGTTGGGCGAGTGGAGTGGGTGCGTTGCTCTGACCTGCAGAGACGGTGGCTGAGCACTGTGTAAGATGGAATGAAGCAATCAGTTCCTGGCATTGCCGAGGCGTCAACACGCGTGGAGGAATTTCACGGGCAATGGTAACCATTCTGGTAGCAGCAGCAGCGATAGTAGAAGAGCGACAGGGGGGTGACCGACCCGCTGGTTTGCGAAGCGCACTGTGTGTGAGCGAGCGAGCGAGCGAGTCAGCTAGCGAGTCGCTCGGCGGTGGAGTCTCACTGGCGGGCCTTCTCGCTGGCGTAGAAGTGCGTGACATCCACCCCCTCAGGCAGCATCACCCAGTACTTGTTGCCGTGCTCCACCACCTCCTTGCCCCGCTCGTCCTCGTGACGCACCTCCGGGTACAGTGTCAGCACCTCCTCCAGGCCCCGGCTGCTGCCCCTGCCGGCGCAACCAACGGGCACAGATTACAGCTACAACAAAAGGCCTAGGGCCTAGGGCCCAATGGCCGTTAAGCCCTAGGGCCTAGGGATCGGGGCCTAAGGCCGAGGACATAGGGGATGGAGCCTAGGGCTAGGGCTTAGGAGTTAAGAGGTTGGGGCCTAGGACACAGGGACTTGGGCTGGGGCCTAAGGCCTAGGTCCTAGGATTTAGGGGCTAGAAGCAGCTAGGACTTAGGACCTTAGGCCTAAGCGCTGGAGGCTGCGGCCTAGGGCCTAAAGGCTAGGGCCTTGGGCCTAAGACCTAGGGCTTAGGACTGGGGCGAAGGGCTATTGTTAAGAGCTGGTGCTAGTGCTTGGGCTTAGCAGTTAGTGTCAAGGCTTCGTGGTTGGTATTATGGTTGAGGTTTAGTGTTTTTAGTTGATGTTGCTTGGGTTAGTGTTAAGAGCTGATGCTAGTGTTGACGGTTAGTGGCAAGCCTTGGTTTTAGTGCTGTGAGTTA
Source organism: Lethenteron reissneri (assembly GCF_015708825.2). Classification (NCBI taxonomy): domain Eukaryota; kingdom Metazoa; phylum Chordata; class Hyperoartia; order Petromyzontiformes; family Petromyzontidae; genus Lethenteron; species Lethenteron reissneri. The sequence goes on from NC_083845.1 coordinate 8,165,433, forward strand.
GTGTTGGGGTTTAACATTACAGCTTAGTGTAATGGTTCGTGGTGGTGGTGGTTTAGCATTCTGTTTGTGTTGTTGTGAGCATTACGGTTAGCTTTGGTGTGTTCGCGTTATTGTTAGTGTTCTGGGTTGGTGTTATGATTACTGGTAAAGGAGGTCTCATAGTGTAAATGCTTACCCCGATCTCTCAATACTCTGATAGTGCGCTGTTTTTGAGTTGTATGCCGTTTGGCATCATCTGGTCCAACACCAATGGAGACTAGGCTCTAAGAAAAGCTGTCTCGGGTGTGGACCAATTAACTTCAAGAACAGTGCATATCATTATCATTATCAGAGTTGTTTCTTTTTGTTTGCATTTTGACTGCTTGTGTTGCGGTTATTGCAAACATGATCCCTTGTATAAAGGTGTCAGTTTTTGTACCAGTTGAAAGGGTAAAAACCTACTACTATACTTGGTGTAATGAGTTGCTGTTTGTGTTAAGGATCAGTGATACAGGAAAGAGTTAGCGATTGAGGTGGTTGCTCTTCAATGGCCATATGAATTATCTATCATCAATGTTAAAGAATGGGGTAATGGTTAGTGCTGGGGCTTGGATTATGGCTACGGTTAGTGTTAGAGGTTGGGGTTTAATAGTTGGGGCGAACGTCGTTGTGTCGTGCGACTTGGGGTTGGTTGCTCACTTGGAGATTAGGAGGGTCTTGAGGATGCTGATGATGTACGAGGAGTCGTTGAGTTGCTGTGGGGAGAATCACCCAGCAATTTCATCACAGGCCCATCGCTCACTCGCACAGCAGCTGCCTGCCAACACAGCCGGTGCACGTCCAACACAGCTGGCGCACGTACAACACAGCCGATGCAGGAACCAACACAGCCGGTGCACGTACAACACAGCTGGTGCACGTCCAACACAGCTGGTGCAGGAACCAACACAGCTGGTGCACGTACAACACAGCTGGTGCAACACAGCTGGTGCACGTCCAACACAGCTGGTGCAGGAACCAACACAGCTGGTGCAGGAACCAACACAGCCGGTGTACGTCCAACACAGCTGGTGCACGTACAACACAGCTGGTGCAGAAACCAAAACAGCCGGTGCACTTCCCAACAAAGCTGGTCCAACACAGATGGTGCACGTCCCAACACAGTTTTCATTTTCATTTATTAGGTATAGCCCTGTGAGCCATTCGGCTCTTGAATCGGGTGCAACCGCAACAAACAAAAACATGAACAAGAAAACATCTTAAAGTGACTATGTGACTACGCGCAAACAGAAAAATCCAGGAAAAAACTGCAAAGTCTTCCAGAAAAAAAGCACCGTACACCAACGCTGTGTGCAAAAATCCCAGTGGGATGCAAGTCAAACAACAACAACAACCACAAGAACAACTTAGATTAAGGCCATCATTCTAACTCTGTACTACAACAAACAAACATGGCCAAACCAAAAAACTTTTCGAAATCACTAAAATAAAGCCAAAAGCAATGTAACAGCAGTGATCATAGGAACTGTGACCGAAATTTCACAATAAACGACATAAACAACATGTACCACCAAACCCTGCAGCCATAGCTGGCTGCATGAGTCACAGGAGCAACCTGGCCATCGCAAATGATAGCTCAACGAAGCGGCTTATCAACATCATCGCGTGAAAATGCATAGCAGCTAAATACTCTAAACGTACGATGTTGATTCTGAATGTGGAGGGAAAAACCAGAGGACCCGGATAAAAATCCACACGACCACGGGGAGAGAGAGACACACAAACTCAAAATATACAGCAGGTGTCAGGGTCGGGATCAAACCCATGACCTCCTGCATACCAGGCGAGGTAGTTAACATCTCCTAGCCACCGTGATGATGATGAGAGAGACACCGCAAACTCCAAATATACAGCAGGCAACGTCAGGGTCGGGATCGAACCCACGATCTCCTGCACACCAGGCGAGGTAGTTAACATCTCCTAGCCACCGTGATGATGATAAGAGAGACACACAAACTTCAAATATACAGCAGGCAACGTCAGGGTTGGGATCGAACCCACGACCTCCTGCACACCAGGCGAGGTAGTCAACATCTCCTAGCCACCGCAGTGCCCCGCCACTCGGGAGACAAAGGCGGCTGGGCGTAGTGCTGACCTACCACCCCCTTCGTGTGCCGTGGCGGCCTTGATGGTTACTGATACTCGCCAACAGCACTTGCCCCAACAGTCTGTTGAGGCTATACGTTAGGGGGTGGGGTGGGGGGGGTTGCCTTTGTCAGTGTGCACGAGACTCACCACAGGGCTGTCGGAGCCAGCGGCTTCGTTGGCGACGATGACGATGGGTACCTTGCGGTATGACGAGAAGGCGATCTCTCGACGCATCACCGGGTTCACCTCCACCAGGCGGTAGGGCAGGCCGTGGTAGTCCAGGAAGGCGCGCACCTTGCTGCAGAACGGGCACGTCTGGTACTGGTACAGGGTCAGCCTCGGCGCAGCCTCGCTCTCCTCCTGCGAGACGAAAAAAAGACGAAGATCCCTCCCCGTGACACGACTGTTGGGGCACCGATGAAGCAGAGGTCGCAAACGGGTTTTGATTCCTTACCCATACCCGGCCGCACCAGGGTCGTAAACGGGTACCCATACCCGACCGTACCCGTACCCTACCCCCGTACCCGGCCGGGTATGGGTATCGGGTACCTGATCGCGACCTCTGGGATGAAGCCATGTTGCAGGCGCGGGTGGGTTGATTCTAGAAACTTGAATTGTGAGAAGAGACAAGACGTTGGGAAATGAGTGACAAACAGTTGCTCACCAGTGACTCACGGTCTACCCGTACCCGTACCCGGCCGCACCAGGGTCGCAAACGGGTACCCGTACCCGGCTGGGTACGGGTAGCCGGGTATCGGGTAGGTTACGGGTATCGGGTAGCCGGTTGCGACCTCTGCGATGAAGGCCTGCATGACGCAGGGCGGGTGGCCAGCACCACACTCCAATACATCCGACATTCGCCACTAAGTGGCAGTGACGTCACCACAGCGCCTGTGCCAGGCCAGGTGCACTTTGAGGCCACGTAAAGTGTTGAAGGCCCGTTGGAAGGTCATGGGACAGACCCAGGTGCCATGGGTTGGCCGAGACGACTGGCAGATGTACCCCCTACTGTGCCAACTTGCTACACACCTACAAACACACACGTACACACATCTATATATACAAAGACCCCCCGTATAGCCTTAACAGACTGTTGGGGCAAGTGTTTTTTAGCGAGTGGCACCTATGAAGGCCGCCACGACACATGGGGCCGGTGGCCAGCACCATGCCGAGAGGCAATGTTGACACACCGCACCAGGTACTCGTTTTAGGCCGAGTCTACCTAGGGGAGGCCCCAGACCCTTTCAGATAATCGTCACCGGTGTTGGCCGCGAGTGGGAATCAATCTCGGGCCACCGGGCTCGTAGCGCAACCGCGCTAACTGCTGCACCACCGCTCCTCACACGGACCTCACACACACTGATCCAGAGGCAGGGTTTGAGTATGTCAGGGTTAGAGTATGAACCTTGAATAGGGTCCAAAAGTAAGGTTCGACTCAGTCTTAAAAGTCCAGGCCCCGAGATCAGTGCCTTGGTTTAACGCCGAGTGAATGTTAAGGGTTTGACCCCGGGTTTAGGGTCAAGCTTAAGGGTCTCCTCCATATGCAGTTCCACCCCATCTTTACCAATTAGGGTTAGAGGCCATGTCCAACCAGTTCACAGACTACGCACGTCTGGCTAAGAGGTTTTCCCTTCCGGTGTTGGTCAACGGCTTAGGGCTGGACCCAACTTTATAGTCGTGGCATGGGTTTGACCCAGTAGTGGGGGTCAGGGTCACAGACCCCGTGTTGGGGTCAGGGTCACAGACCCCGTGTTGGGGTCAGGGTCACAGACCCCGTGTGGGGGTCAGGGTCACAGACCCGTGTCGGGGTCAGGGTCACAGACCCCGTGTTGGGGTCACATCACAGACCCGTGTTGGGGTCAGGATCACAGACTCCGTGTTGGGGTCAGGATTGCTGGTGTCGTGTTGGGGTCAGGATCACAGACCCTGTGTTTGGGTCGGCCTCACAGACCCCGAACAGACAGCTGAGGCTTGAGGTCAGGATTAGAGGTCAGGGCTGGGTCACCACCCCCCGCGCCCACCCCCCTCCCGTACCGGCTCGGCCTTAGCGGCGATCTGCAGCCTCCACGCGGCGCCCGCTCCGAGCAGCGTCAGCGCCGAGCCCGCGGCGCCCAGCAGCCATCCCGAGCCGCGGCTGCCCCCCCATCCTCCATGCCCGCGGCCACCATCGCCGCCGCTGTTCCACCCTCCACCGAGCGTCGCTCTTAGCGCCAGACCCCGGCAGGGCGGCGTGAGGAGCGGGGGCAGGAGGAGGAGGAGACGAGGCGACGGCGCTCGGCCGAGGAGAGCCGTCGACAGAGCGGCTCCCCGCGCCGCGAACGACGCTGCTGCTGCTGCTACTGCCGCGGACGCCATGGGTCAAACACGTGGGTTGGAGGAGAAGCAGGAAGTGGAAGCCGCGTGACGTCACGCGAGGGGGCCGTGGTTTTGTTTTTGTTTAAAGTATTCTTAGGTGTTTTCGGTAAAGTCAGGTAGGTAAAAAATTAAAATTAATAAAAGTAAAATAAAAATATAAAAAAAATCACGACGTTTGGAGGCAACACAAGCTTCCGTCTTCAGGTGGAACCGTCACAGCACGATAGCTGTATCAAGTGATACATAGCACGATAGCTGTATCAAGTAAGTAGCTGTATCAAGTAGCTGTATCAAGTGATACCAAGTGATACAGCTATCGTGCTGTGACGGTTCCACCTGAAGACGGAAGCTTGTGTTGCCTCCAAAACGTCGTGATTTTAATTTTATTTTACTTTTATTAATTTTAATTTTTTACCTACGTGACTTTACCGAAAAAAACCTAAGAATATGAATCCTTGCAGTCACGAAAGCTTCAAATCTAGAATTTGTTTAAAGTCGTTGGGTCATCGGTGGACGAGGCCAAAACTTCAAATCTAGATTGAGGCTAAAACGATTTAAAACAGTGGGGTTTAAATTTCGATTTAAGGCTTTCGTGACTGCAGGGATTCATCTTCTTGGTTCTTTCGGTAAAGTCACGTAGAAGGGAAGTAATAAAATAATAAAAATAAAACATAATAAAATAATTCTCACGACGTTTCGGCCACAACGCAAGCAGCCGTCCTCAGGTGAAGACCAAGCTTGGTGGTGTTTCATTCAGACGCTGTCTCCCCGACAGACCTGGTCTTCACCTGAGGACGGCTGCTTGCGTTGTGGCCGAAACGTCGTGAGAATTATTTTATTATGTTTTATTTTATTATTTTATTACAGTGGGGTTCTTAGCCTTTCACTTGCAGCCTCGCAATCCCGTTGGTTCTGGATGGTTATAAAAAAAATGTTTGTTAATAAATACGTAGGTGTTTGATGAAAACAAAGTAAGTCGATTATTGAGTTTAACACGCCGGCTTATCATCCATAATAGGGGTGTTTAGACTGGTAGGAACCTTCTGGTTACACCAGCCCACAGGGGATTATTGTGTCCGTCCGTCCGTCGTGCAGGGAGGGGCTGGGTGGGGAGGGAAGGGTGGGGCTGGGTGGGGAGGGGCTGGTCACCCCGTGGTGCCCTTATTAAACTCAACGTTTAACCTACTCACGCCGGCTTGTGCCCGCCCTCACAGTCGGGCATATTTGCGGAATACACCACGCCGCCGTTGACCCTGGCCGTTGACCGAGCAACCCAACGTTCCTACCAGCTCCCTCCGCAGGAATGTGTTTTTGTTATTTTACCAGCTTAATCCCCACTGAGCAATAATAGATGTTTTTTTTCAGAAGCGACCTGGTCTATCGCAAATGATAGCTCAACGAAGTTGGCGGCTTATCATCATTGTATAGAAATTTATAGCATTTGCGAGATGTTGATTCTAATTGTGGTGGTGGTCGGGGGGCCGGAGGACCCGGAGAAAAATCCACGCGACCACGGGGAGAGAGACACCGCAAACTCCAAATATACAGCAGCAGCAGGCGTCAGGGTCGGGATCGAACCCACGACCTCCTGCATACCAGGCGAGGTAGTTAACATCTCACCACAGAGAGAGAGAGAGACACGCAAACTCCAAATATATATCCATAATTTTTTTTATTTGGGTTACATCGCGTAAATATAAATGTGTCGTTAGGTGCCGTCCATAAATGATGTCACGCACCTAGGGGGGGGGGGGGTCAGACATTTGTGACGATGTGTGACGAGGGGGGGGGGGGTTGAGAAATGTGACGTCACATCAAAATGCGCAACACGTTCTACTTAATTAAATATACTTTTTAATAAATGTTTTCTCCTACAACATCAGAGTGTAGCGCCACATTAATACGCACTACAATGACAATAGTTTAAAGCGATTTGAAGCATGTTTTATATATATTTTTTGGGGGGGGTGGGCAGAGCTTTGTGACGTCATATTTGAGGGGGTCTGACTTTTGTGACGCCGTGTGACGATGGGGGGAGGGGGGTCAAAAATCGTCCAAAATCGCGTGACGTCATTTATGGACGGCCCCTTAAACCCGCCATCACACGACAGCCAATTAGTAAGCCTACGTGTTAAATCCAAATATACAGCAGCAGGCGTCAGGGTCGGGATCGAACCCACGACCTCCTGTAGACCAGGCGAGGTAGTTAACATCTCCTAGCCACCGTGATGGTGATGATGAGAGAGAGACACGCAAACTCCAAATATACAGCAGCAGGCGTCAGGGTCGGGATCGAACCCACGACCTCCTGTACACCAGGTGAGGTAGTTAACATCTCCTAGCCACCATGATGATGATGAGAGAGAGAGACACGCAAACTCCAAATATACAGCAGCAGGCGTCAGGGTCGGGATCGAACCCACGACCTCCTGTAGACCAGGCGAGGTAGTTAACATCTCGCCATCGCGGCGTCCTGTACACAATACGTGGCTTAATTAATCGAGGACACAGCCGTTTGCATTGTCACGGCAATCCAGAAGCTTATGAGATTACTAACATTCCAACCCAACCCTATTCATTGCCGTTAGTTTCCACCCCAGGTCATTGGATTCCAGATTTAGGTTGGAATGCAATAGGCGCAGACCCAGCAAGTGGCAAGATGTTAACTACCTCGCCTGGTGTACAGGAGGTCGTGGGTTAGATTCAGACCCTGACGCCTGCTGCTGTATATTTGGAGTTTGCGTGTCTCTCTCTCATCATCATCACGGTGGATAGATGTTAACTACCTCGCCTGGTGTACAGGAGGTCGTGGGTTAGATTCAGACCCTGATGCCTGCTGTATATTTGGAGTTTGCGTATCTCTCTCTCATCATCACGGTGGCTAAAAAATGTTAACTACCTCGCGTGGTATGCAGGAGGTCGTGGGTTTGATTCCAACCCTGACGCCTGCTGCTGTATATTTGGAGTTTGTGTCTCTCTCTCATCATCATCACGGTGGCTCGGAGATGTTAACTATGTCGCCTGGTGTGTAGGAGGTCGTGGGTTCGATCCCGACGCCTGCTGTATATTTGGAGTTTGCGGTGTGTCTCTCTCTGTGGTCGCGTGGAATTTTCTCCGGGTCCTCCTCTCTCCCCATTTAGAATCACGCGTTTCGAGTATTTTTCTGAAAAACATTTAAACGCCACTTTGTTGGGGTTACCATTTCGTGAGTCAGGTCGCTTCCGAAGAGCTACATCACTCAGTAGGCCTTGCCCGGTAAAATACAAAGTTTAGTTTATCTTATAGTCCGTTCCCTTTCTTTAAAACTTCGATATTGGAAATGTGATATGAAGCAAAAGACTAAAGATATTACTGAAAACAAATGCAACTGTGATCAATTAAATTAAGCCCCTTTAAAAAGAAATTGGACCCCACATTTTGCCTTGTGAGTGAAGGCAAGACCCCCCCCCCCCCCCCCATCTATCACCTCCCGTCCAGTGGCACACTTTCGCGATCTCCACCTGCAATCGTTAAGACGGTGCCAGCTTCACTGGGGGAACCGTCGGGTTTCAGGTGCAACCAATCACGCTCTCAACGTCGATCCTAACAGATTCGAAGATTGATTCTTTGCGTTCGCTTGCATCACCACGCCGTTCCTGTTGGGTCTTATTCTCACCGTGGTTTTAAGACAACGCTGGGCGTGCAACTTGCAGGGACGAGAAATTCGCGTAACAAACCGTGCACCACCATCATTAGATCTCCTTTGCCAGTACCAACATATAAGAATAGGGGTTTTTCCCCGTTTTTCTGGCAACAAAACTGAAACCTTTTTTACAAGGAATCGTGTGTGCATTGACCACAATACTTTGTGGTCAAAATACAAACAAAAACACACACTTTGATAATTAATATATGCATTTTCTTGGTTCTTTCGGTAAAGTCACATAGAAGGGAAATAAAAAAAAACAATAAAATAACAATTATCACGACGTTTCGACCACAACACAAGCAGCCGTCCTCAGTTTTATTATTTTATCATTTCCCTTCTACGTGACTTTACCGAAAGAACCAAGAAGATGAATCCCTGCAGTGACGAAAGCTTTAAATCGAAATAAATGCATTGTCCTTGAAACTGATTGGTCCACACCAGAGACAGCTTTGTTTTGAGCCTCGTCTCAATTGGTGTTTGACCAGAGGACGCCAAGAGGCGTACAGCTAAAAAAATATAACCCGTAAAAACTAAGTTTTTCACTATAAATCCTTTATATGCGTGGCGGCTAGAGTCCTCTCGTCCTCTGGCTTGAGATGGCTGCCACCTATGGGTCAGATGATTGTCTGCCAGTATTAAGCAATTGGTAATTAAATATTTAATTTGTTTTCCCTAAACAGTGTAAAATTTAGGAAAACATTTTTTCACGAACATTGTCTCACACAACGAGTCTGTGTGCAAAATGTCAACTCGATTGGATCACGGGAAGTGGGTTAAAAAACGACCGAAAGATTTGCACGGTCGTAAGCAAGCAAACACTGTTTATGGAAAACAAATTAAATATTTAATTACCAATTGCTTAATACTGGCAGACAATCATCTGACCCATAGGTGGCAGCCATCTCAAGCCAGAGGACGAGAGGACTCTAGCCGCCACGCATATAAAGGATTGAGGGAAAAACTTTGTTTTTACGGGTTATACTTATTCCCCTCCACATTTAATACCATGCGTTTAGAGTTTTTGGCGGATATAAATTTCCACGATAAGCCACTTCGTTGAGCTATCATTTGCGATAGCCAGGTTGCTTCGAGAAGAGCTCCACAGTTTGTGAGCCTTACCTGGTAAAGCACAATAGGTGAGTTTCACAAAAGCTTTAGTTTTAGACTACCTGTCTGGGGGATATTTAGAACTTGGAAAATGTGGACGTCGCCAGCACACCATGGCCTACTCGCTTGGAACAACGTCCGCGGATCCTGAACCCTTCCCCCCCATGAAGTGTGTAAAATAAGTTTGTTTGGAACAGAGGCTCCCACAAAGGCATTGCAGAGAGGTTGTGGAAGTTTGGCGCCGGCTATCGTAGATCGCTTCGGTTCTCTGCGGCGAGGAATTTATTTAAAAGCGGCGCTATGCCTCTAAATACAAGTAGCGCCGCTTAAGCACTCCGACATTTGGCGGTGACCGTGACCCACACCTTGCAGGTGTCTCGGAACGGGTTAACGCGATCAAACCCAAAACCTGTGTGCATGGTGATGGTGGTGTTTGAGTTGCGCCGTGCGTAATGTTTGTGCTTGCGGTGTCGATGGTTGCTGATCCTGCTTGCATTGGTGTTGGTAACGCTGTTGGTGGGATGTGCCTTTGGAAAAAGAGCATCTTCAACAAACTTCTGATTCTGAAAATTAATGGCAGTGCGAGTGGTTGCCACTCTCTTGTTAATGGTTATGGGGGAGCTACGAAAGCGGGGACCCGAAGATTGATTCCCACTCACGGCCAAGATTGGTGGCGAATGTACACAGCGAGCACGTTACACTTTTAACGCACCCGCAGTATTAACCAGGCTTGCCTTGTGGTGAACTGAACCTCCACAACAAGCGGGGGGGGGGGGGGGGGGGGGGGGGGGGCAGCCACGCTTCTGTTGGGGGGCGTCACTGCTCCGCCCCTCCAACAACTCTTGACAGGACAAACCGGGGGGGACACAAGAGTTGGGCAAACTCCCATTTATTTCTACAAAAAACCCGAGCCTTGGCAAACACCGATCACTTTCCCCCCCCCACCTTAAATCAACCTGACGTACACACACACAGGTACATCACCGCGGCGCATATCACCGTGGGCAAAGGGTGGGTGGTGATGTCGATCATACAACCACGTAAATAAAATTGACTTCCTGTACGTCGCTAAGTCTTTGCCAATTTGTCTCAATCATGGTCAGCTCCAGGTTAATTCGAATGGGGAATGGATGATGGGGGGAGGGGGGGGTGATTTCATGCGGAGGGCTCTAAATCGCAGGCTGCCGAGTCTGACAGATAATAAAAACAAAAGCACGGATGAATAAAAACTGCTCACGTAACAACACCACGAACAAACTACAAGACCCCCTCTGCCCCCATCTCCTCCCAGGGACACGTGGCGGTGGTGGGCAGGGAGGTTGAGTGGCTCTCCTGGCGTCGACGGCAATGGGGGGGGTGGGGGTGGGTCCCGGTCTTCTCAGTGCCAGGTTGTCACGTTCATCTGCTCTGTTCAACTGCAAAGGGCGGGAGAGAGAACATCACAAACATGACAAACGCAGAACGCTCAGAATTTCCCCGCAGTGCGTAACATACACACGTGTGCGCGCAAGGAAGCTTGCATTTTGCGATGGGTGGTTTAGGCGATCGCCAAAAGCGCTGGAGATCTGCCCAAACTACTGGACATCCATAATTAAGAGGTTTTTATTTTGGGTCGGATCGCGTAAATATAAAATGTGTCGTTAAACCCGTCGCCACCCGACACAGCCAATTGGTAAGGTTTGTCACGTAAACAATGCATGCCGATTAGTTACTGGTTCAGCACATCCGATGTTGGAGAGTATAATAGCAACATTTGCAATTCGCGTACAGTGATGTTTTTCGCCGCGAAAGCCTACAAGCCTACGCGTTATACTCGACATCGGATTCCTCCAATGCAAATACATATTTACACGATTAAGATGCTGACTGGAGTCCCAACGGCGAGTACATGGCGATCCAGGGGATAACCATCGTTGTTTAGGAGGGGAAGGCAGTGGCTATGGCAATGCACCGTGGGGGCGAGGGACATCTCAAGGAGGGCCTCGGTCTTTCTGCGGTGAATTCCACCGTAAAAACACATTCCTGCGGAGGGAGCTGGTAGGAACGTTGGGTTGCTCGGTCAATGGCCAGGGTCAACGGCGGCGTGGTGTATTCTGCAAATATGCCCAACTGTGAGGGCGGGCACAAGCCGGCGTGAGTAGGTTAAACGTTGAGTTTTATAAGGGCACCACGGGGTGACCAACCCCTCCCCACCCAGCCCCTCCCATTTTTGGATGCACGACGGACGGGCACAATAATCCCGTGGGCTGGTGGAACCAGGTCGTTCCTACCAGTAAAATGAGCACCTGGTAACATTGTACGTCACGCTCTTGGGTGACAAAGATGGCTGGGCGTGGTGCTCGCCCACCCACCCCCCTCGTGTAGCCACAGAGGCCTTGACAAGTGCTCGCTAACAGCACTTGCACCAACAACAGTCTGTTTAGGCAATAACAGGGGGGACCCATTCCCACTTTGCATACGTGGGGAGCGGTAGTGTCGTGGTTTCGCGCAGTGCGACAAACCCAGCCCCCCCTCAGAATTCGATTCCCGCTCACAGCCAACACCGGAGATGAATATCTGAACCGCTGATGACAACACCTCCCCCACCGAAGCAGACTCGGCCTTAAAACACCCCGGTGCGTTGTTGTGAACATCAAACATCAGCATTGGAAAGGTAAAGTGTTGGATTCCCCTTCACGGCCAACATCAGTGACGATTGTCTGACACAGTCATAGGTCGTAGCGGTGTGTAAACATCGCCACAGGGGTGACAAAGGCAGCCCGGCGTGGTGTTGGCCACGACGACCTCCTCGTGTGCCAGCCTTCAGGCGCTACTCACCAACAGCATTTGGCCCAAGGGTCTGCGAAAGGCTACCCGGGAGATGTGTGTGTGTTTGTGCGCGCGAGAGAGTCGTACTGTAGGAGGAGAGGTCGATCTCGTCGGGCAGCTCGCTGACGTTGACCTCGAAGCGATCCTGCACGTCGTTGAGGATCTTGGCGTCGTTCTCGTCCGACACAAACGTCACCGCCAGTCCCTTGGTGCCGAACCGACCGGCACGGGCGACCTGGGGGGGGGGGGGGGGGGGTAGGTGGACGGACGTCAACAAAGTGAGCAATCAAAAAATTAACCCGTAAAAACAAAGTTTTTCACTATAAATCCTTTATATGCGTGGCATCGGTTTTATTTTTTTATTCATTTCTGTTTTTCTTGAGTAAAGTTTCATTTTTATAGTGTGTTGACACATCCAGAATAATTTTCTGTGTTTAGGAAAAATATATGATTGTGTTAGTGAAATTAATTTTTTCCAAAAAGTGGAAAATTTTGGAAATTTTTTTTCACGAAAATAAATTGTCACGCACAACGAGTCTGTGTGCAAAATGTCAGCTCGATTGGATCACGGGAAGTGGGTTAATAAACGACCGAAAGATTTGCACGGTCGTAAGCGCGCAAGCAAGTAAACTTAATATAAAGGATTTAAAAAGACAAGAGGCCACAATTTACACTTATGTAGAACTATTTACGAACAGTACATAGCCATATCACAGGGCCTCCCTTTGCTGGTATCAAAATATAGTACGGTTAACCCTTTCTAGCAATAAAACAGACAATTAATATACTACCATGTTCACTAAGTATGTGTGGCTCATGCAGACATGATTCCTTGCAGAAGGTTTCCGTTTGGTATTTTAACATCTTAACACAACTGTTTTATCGCCAGAAAAATGGTAAAGCCCATTATTATAGCACGTAGCCAACCGTGCTAATCGGAGGTGCGAGCGAGGGAAGAACTCAAAGACAAAAAGCCGTTCTAAAATAAATCAGCTTTCAATAAAGATTTCAAAGTGCGTTGCGCCAGTACCTACGATTGCCTGCACGGGCACACAAAAGAGGGTGGTTGGCCAGCGCCACGCCCGGCCGCCTTTGTCTCCCCAGTGGCGATGTTAACCGAACATCTGATAAAAGGAGCTTCCCCCGCAAGCTCACCCTGTGCAGGTACGTGTCAGAGTCCTCAGGCATGTCGTAGTTGAACACGATGTTGACTCGCTCGATGTCCATGCCACGGCCAAAGAGGTTCGTGGCCACGAGGATGCGCCGCTGGAAGTCCTTGAACTGCTGGTAACGCGACAACCTGCGGCACGCGCACGTCACCACGACCAACCACCACCACGAGCTGTAGCATTCCTCCACAAGTGTTACTACAACCACCAACAGTGGTAGTGCTAGCACTCGCACGACCATGTTTTTGTTTTGAGAATCAGAAGTTAATTCCCAATGCGTAAAAGCCCATGGAGCTAAGAATCTATTTTCAAGGACCCATCCAAAGACAAATATGCCCCGTAAAGCCTTCAGACTGTTGGGGACAAGTGCTGCTAGAGAGTAGCACACGAGGTGGTGGTGGGTGGCCAGCACCACGCCCGGCCGCCTTCATCTCCCCAGTCAGTGGTGATATTTACACGGCACCAAGCACTCATTTGAGGCAGAGTCGATCTAGGGGAGGCCAAGGACCAGTTCAGATATTCGCCACCGATCTTGGCCGTGAGTGGGAATCAAATTTCGGGTCTCCGCTTTCGTAGCTCCCGCATAACCACCACACCCACTAACAAGAGAGTGCCAACCACTCGCACTGCCATTCATTTCCAGAATCAGAAGTTTGTTGAAGCTCTTTTTCCAAAGGCACATCTCCCACCAACAGCATTAGCAACACCAACACAAGCAGGATCACAACCATCAACACCGCAAGCACAAACATTACGCACGGCGCAACTGAAACACCACCACCATGCATACAGGTTTTGGGATTGATCGCGTAAATGTGTCGCTAAACCCGCCATTGTAAGGTTTAAATCTTGACCTAAAGCTTTCGCGACTGGAGGAATTCACACTCTTTGGGTCTTTCGGTAAAGTCACGTAAATAGAAGAAAAAACAGAACGCGCCAATTCGTCACTAGTACAGCAACACCGGTGTGTTGGAGAGCCAAGCCACAACATTTACAATCTGAAGGTGAACTTCTCCACAAATCTGGCTGTCGCCTAAATTAAGCTCGTTGTAATTAGTGACCTTACTAATTGACCGAGTCGGGTGGCGGCGGGTTTCACACATTTATATATTTACGCGAACCAACCCAAAAACACCTGTATTATGGTTATTGGTCGTGAAAGCCTATTACTGACCACCACCATGCACCAGCAACAGTGGCCACCACAAGGGCTCACCTCTCCTCTTGCGCCATGCCACGGTGAATGGCGATTGCCGGGAAGTTCTGCTCAATCAGCAGCTGCGCCAGAGCCATGCAGCGCTGCACCGACTTTACGAAGATCACCACCTGCACACAGGGGCACGCCATCACAACCGTTACGCACGCGCTAGACCTCCAGGCACACGCCATCACAACCGTTACACTAGGGGTGGGGAACATCCGGCCAGAGGGCAGTATAAGGCCCGCAAAATCATTTGGTCTGGCACTGCCAAGGCAACCGCATGACTCGAAATTCAATAAATCTAGGCGCATTTTTCATAGCAACATAAATTTAATTTTGTATGGCCCATGAATGTTATAAATATCCAAATGACCCTTGGCAGAAAAAGGTTCCCCACCCCGCGTTACACAAACACGTCATGGCAACCGTTACAAAACACCTACAGCCACACGCTATCCCAACCGTTACACACGCGCTAGACCTACCAGGCAAACGCCATCACAACCACGACACCTACCATTCGCTAAATTATCCATAAACGTTTTTGGGTTAGATGGCGTTAGTGTCATTGACCCACCACCAATAAGGATTAGTTGGGGTCCCCCTTCTTGTTGCAAGGCGCGACAAAGCGTTACCGTGCAGACTCTGCCGCCAAACCATGGCGAAACCACGGTGGGTGTTTGGTCGATCCGCGTGGCCTGCCGTGCCCCGGTGTTGTTTTTTTTGCCGCACCTGGTTAAACTCGAGCACGTCGAGCAGATCGAAGAGCTTGCGGTTCTTCTCGTTGTCCTTCAGCTTCACGTAGTACTGCTGCAGCCCGTGCAGCGTCAGCTTCGTCTCGTCGTCCACAAACACCTCCATAGGCTATCGGCAGGACCCGGTGGGTGGGGGGCGAGCGGGGGGGGGGGGGGGGGACCGTGCGAGCATTACACGCACACGCACGCACAAAGACAGAGGGGAGACGCCGCACACGCGAGACGACGGGAGGGGGGCACGCGCAGACGAACGGAACCACACGCGCGTGCAGACGAGCCAGAGGCAACCGAACACGCACACACACACGCAATAGACATGGCACACCACCGAAAAGATACACGTGAGAATACGAATACACAAACGGACAACCAACGCGTACACACTACCACCTTGCGTGAGCGCACAGACACGAACAAGTGTACACAACTGCAGAGACAAGCCATACCCGCCATAACCCATGCAAGGCACAGACCACTGCACTCATTGCCACCACCGCTCCCCACTATTGGAGCCTGCTGGGTCTCGGGAACTTGCTCGCTAGCTGTGAAAGCACCCTCAATAAATCGGAAACCAGTGCCATAAGAACACACTTATGGCACATTTTATAATTATTTATTTTCCCGCGATTCACAGGAGATCTTGCGGTGTGCATCAAAATCAGTTCTCGTGATTTCGAAGCGGTGGAAGGACGAATGTCAGTTAAACTTTAGCCCACTGAGGACCGGTGTGTTATGCTGCACCGCCAACACGTCCATAGGCAAAACTCAGCGCTGGCAATATGAACACCGCCAGAGGCGTGCCAGTCTAAACCCGGTGAATCGAAGAGGAATACCAACTTTGCTCAAATGTGGTCTCCTGCGTTAAGCCCGCTTTCATAAACTTGATACTACGGCGGGCATCTCGAGGTACCCGAGACAGGATTTGCTCGGCACTTGGAATACAAGTGGCCCACAGAGCCTATATGCTGCTAAATGTCGTCTTTGACGTTTTCAGCGACACAGACATTTAACAATTTAGTTTATTCCCAATTAGAGGCACCCACTTTAAAAATTGTAGCACGACAGTTGTGCGATCGATCCTGCAGTCAAACTTTAGTCTCCGACATCAACTTTACAGTGGCACGCCTTCGCTGAAGATTAACCATCATAGGTCGTTCTGCCATATACACTTCCACGGGCCGTTACAACAACGTGGTCCGCTCGAGTTCCGAATGGATGCTTTATGTCCGTGCCACGACACTGAAAGCACAATTGGGATCAAAGTTGGGAAGATAAAATTATTTATCGGCACTATTAAAGTATGGAGACATTTTCAGCCTTGTATAACCAACTTCACAGCAGTGAACTTTGGTTATAGTTAAAACCTGGATCAGCGCGGTGGGAGTCCAGGGTCAGTCCTGCACGAAATGGGTTTTGGGTAGCAAGTGTGTGTCGACTGCACAGTGGTACTGGCCGTTTAAACAGTGGTGGGCCAAGACAAACAACGCAAAACTATCTCCAGTAGAACCTGCCACAGCAACTAGGGGAGCCAATGAGCTCTCTTTTGTCAACGTGACCCTCCCATCTTCCTTCCAACATCAACTCAAAACATACGGCAGCAGTCACAACACCAACAGCACACGCCATAGAACACAGCATTCGCCAGCCCGGTGAGTAGAAGAGAGTCAAGCAGTCGGGGAAGGCGGTCAAGTTAAGCGTCAGCCAGTCAACATTGAAGTCGTGACCATCTAGGGAAGTGTGTAAACACTAGCTCGTGTAACAGACAAGGCAGTCAGTTAATCAGTTATTTGGTCAACACCAGTTAAGACAGTTTTTTCAGCCCAGTCAACAAGTTAGCCCAAACAGGTTGGTATACATACACGAGTCTGTCAACACAATCTTGATCAGTTAGTCGAAAGCCATGTCAGGGCAGTCGGTCAACACGAGCTATCATGAGAAGTCCCTGCAAGAACAACACTTGTATAATTAGTGGCACTATCAGGCCAAGGCTCCAATATAGCCACGTCGGCAATTGCCGATTGTGCTGGAAAATTGCCAAAATTTAGCCGGCACTCCCATATGGCGAGTAGTTATGGGGTTGCGGTTAGCACAGCAAACACAACACCCTCCGATCACCTGTCGGCTCGGGTTTTTGAGAGGCCAGGTTGTTTGGCTCATGAGTCGAGAACCACACAGTGGTGTGGGTGAGCGAGCAGGTTTTTTTTGTGGGATCGTCACAAGCACACGAGATACAACTCACGTGGCTTTGTTAGGTCTTGTTCTTAAGACCAAGCAGCCTTAACGGATAACATTGCCAACTGCTGCAGCACAGAACTACAGTCAAGTCTGCAAACAGAGCATCCAAGAGCAATTTGTGTGGAGAAATGGTGAGACAAATGGAGACGTAGGTAGTGGAAGAGGCAAGTGTGATTGTGGGAAGAGATTAACACAAACAAGGCAAAACAGCTCCACATTAGGTTTCCAATTTACTTTTAACTGGTTAAAGTGATCGAGTATAAAAGCACAATTTTAAATAATCCCATCAAGACCTAGGTAATTATTTACTCTTACATATTAAAACTGCAAGTATTTTTTCTTTATTTTTTTTTTATGCATTGAGTCAGCATATGCAAGATTGGGTTAAATTATTTTAAGGTCATAATCCAATACAGTGGCCTGCACAATTGAGTTAATGTTCCAAAAACGGCTCTTGCAAATTGAGACATTTAACAAAGAGTGGCTGATGAGACCCTGAGGGATTCGGTTTGCTGGCGTAAACCAATTATGGACAGTGTCGATTCTGGAAAGTCATTGACGGAATAGAGCGCTTATTTTATATGTCGAAACGCAAAGCAAAGTTCTGCTTATACCTGCGGCGTGCCAAGGCTGGTTTAACAACCCTACAGGAACCCCAGTGAGAAACAGCGAGACAAACAAGATACGGATATAGCGAGGGGGAGGGAGTGGGGGGGGACAGCACAGACACGGCAGGAAGGAGGGGGGTGTGGGGAGTGTGCAGGCAAAAGGGACGAAGGGGGGGCGGTGTCGATGTCGTTGCCGTTCAGGCTCCGGTAGTGCCGGACGGCCGGGGGAGAGACATCACCACCACCGCCGCCAGCGCCGCCGCTGCCACCACCGCCGCCAGCGAGCCAGGGTCGTCGCGCCTCGGCCACTTCACCTTCGCGGCTCCCTTCTCCCTCCGGCGAGAGCAGCAGACGCTGCCCCCTCCCTCCGCTAGGCTCCCCCAGAAGGTCGTCTCCAGACCCCCCCGATGGGTGGACGGCAATGCGGCTGGGCGACTATGACGCGCCAAGAAAGCCGGAGGCTAGGTACGTGGCACGGGCCGTGCCGAGGGCTAGGCTAGCGTTTGTCGATGCTGCTGGGCTAGATGCTCGAACGTTGGGCTAGTTTTTGGTGAAGCTGCTCGAAGGTTTGGCAACGCTGCGCCGATGCTAGGCTGGCTTTTTGGTGAAGATGGGCTTGGACGTGCCGACTGCTAGGCTCGGCGCAGGAATTCTGGGCTGGCTTTGGAAATGTTTGGCTAGCTGCACTAATGCCGACGATCTAGCTGCACTACCGCTGGACTGGCTGCATGGATGTTGGGCTAGCTGCAGGTACTCCATTATGCGCTGGACTAACTCCCCCAAGCTAGGTGAGAATAAGCACTGGACTCGTCGCACTAATACTGAGGTAGTTGCAGGTACTCTGTGCTAGATGCAGGAATCTGTGGGCTTGTTTCACGGACGATGATCAGGCTCTGGGCTGCTGGCTGCCCTAATGCTGAACTAGCTGCAGGAACTCTCGGTTAGCTGTCCTAACAATGTACTAATGCTGGATTAGTTGCAGGAACACTGGGGCAGGGTTTTTTTGAGCTAGTTGCCACTAACGCTGTCCTAGTTGCAGGAACACTTTGAAAGGATCTTTGGACAAGTTGCAGGAAAACTGTGGGCTGTGTCGTAGACTTGGGTGCACACACTAAGGCTGGACTAGCTGCGCTAATGCCGGACGTGCTATAACAAAACCGTGGATTCAACCGCAGGATGGATGGGGCCTACAGTTGTGACGATGATGCTATGGGCGCAAGGACGCGGGACCGCCTGCAGCGGAACTTGCGAACCTGACTCCCGGCTGCACTGTGACGCGACGCCAACGCAAAGCGGAAAGAAAAAAACGCGCGGAAGGAAAAATAACGAAACGCTCGCCACGCGGTCTTCTTCCCACGCGACCCCTCGCGACGCGACCTGACGCTGCCCTAAGCTTCGTGAGCCTACGACTACCCCTGCTTGCAGAGTGGGCCCCACCCTTCGCCCCCCGCTCCCCCTCCTGGGTACAGCGGCGGCGAGCGATGGTGCCCGGACGGTGCTGGGTGACGTTGCGATGAGGGGAGCGAGCAAGCGGAGTAATTACATCTTGCATGAACTTGCGACAGACGGGGCGAATCTCCTTGCTTAGAGTGGCGCTGAACATCATGACCTGCTTCTCGTGAGGGGTCATGCGGAAGATGTCCTGCACGTCCCTCCGCATGTCTACACAGGACACGCACGCACACACACACACAGGGGAAACGTGGTTAGGTGGTGTGGTTAATATTGCGGACGTGGACAAGTGACATGTTAACACCCTCGCCTGGTATACAGGAGGTTGTGGGTTCGATCCAGACCCTGATGCCTATTGTATATTTTGAGTTTGCAGGTCTCTATCCCAGTGTTTTTTTCTCCTGGGCCATCAAGTTTTGTTCCTTCCACATTGGGAATCAAATCCGTTTAGAGTATTTGGCTACTACTATAAATGTCTACGTGATAAGCCACTTTGTTGACTGGTAACAAGTATGGGCTGCGCTGTTGGGTGTGCGGAGTTGGGATTAAGGGCCTTGACCACACACGGCTAACATTGTGACCGCATGTTTAAGGTGGCGGGTGCGCAGCGAGGGTAATGACCGTCCAGGCTATACAGAGGATCTGTCTTTGCAGCCAAGACTGTAGCTGCGAAGTTCGGGGTATGGCCATGTGGGGGTTACCTTGAGACGACCATGTCTAGCAGTGCGAGTACACACTTTAAGATTATCACCGCAGAGTTAAAACCTTAACACTTATAACGACCATGACTTCACTGTTAAGACCAGTATTGTGTTGAGACCATGTCTGCTATTGAGGCTGTGAGTACGCCGTCAAGACCTGGACATTATTGTTGACCACAACAAGGACTTTGGGTTTGACCCGCGTAAACATCAATATGTTAACCCCACCAATCACCCAACACGGCCAATCAGGTTTTTCACGTAAACAAAACGTGCAAGTTAGTTACTACTGCAGCACACCCATGTGTTGCAGAGTAAACACAGAATTGTGATGAATTAAAAGGTGATGTCATGACTTAACTTATTATGAACGTGGCTTCACTGTTAAGACCGCAACTATGGCTGCAGCTATTGAGGCTGTGAATGCGCCGTCAAGACCGGGACGGTATTGTTGTGCCGATTAAAATGTGGCTGCGCTGCTAAGACCACGACGAGGCTGCGGCGGGGGGGGGTTACAACCGGGTCGGCGTTGTTTGCTTAGGTTATGACTAGGCCTCGGCAAGGCAATTTATCCTGTTTACCGGGTAAAAGGGTAAAGGTAAAGGTGTCGACATGCCAAGGGGTGAGGGTAAAGGGTAGGGTAAAGGTAGGCTCGTTTCTTTTTACCTTACCTGCTAAAGGGTTAAAGGTAGGGTAGAGTGATTGTATTGTGGTAAGGTAAAAGGTAGGGTAAAGGTAGGCTCGTTGTTTTTACACTTTTACCTTGCCTTGCCGAGGCCTAGGTATGACCAGGGCTGCGAGGCGGTTACGACCGCGGTGGCGTGGGGGTTACGACCGCGTGGCGAGCGATGAGGCGATGCGTACCGAGTTGCTCGAGCATCTTGTCGCACTCGTCCAGGATGAAGTGCTTCACGTGCTTCAGGTTCAGGGTCTTGTTCCTGGACAGGGCCAGGATGCGGCCCGGTGTCCCCACCACGATGTGAGGGCAGTTCTTCTTCAGCACCTCCTCGTCCTTCTTGATGGACAACCCTCCGAAGAACACGGCCACCTGGGAGGGACGAGACCGCCGCGGTCAAGTTACAGGAAAACCTCGCACTTTCGTCTGGTTAGGGACCAGAGCATGGACGAATGTCAAAGCAGTGTTTTTATTTAGCTCGCAAATTTATTTTGGCCGGTGAAAAACGTACATGCAAATAACTACAGTAACAAAATAACACACGCGTGCGAAACCTAAATAAAACAGAAATAAAAGAAAATAAACAAGAATAAATAAGCAAAACTAAATAAAACAAAATGATACCTTCAAATATTTTTTCTTGCTCAAGTAAATACTACAGCATTATACTATTATCACAAAATAACTATGAATTGTTTACAGTATAATCAAAGAAATAAGTACAGTATTAATAATATATGAATAAACACAAATATAAGAGATGCTCAATGAACGACTTCTATTCAAAGACTGAACGGAAAAGACGACGCGTGGCACTAAAGTGGTGGAAGGTTCGGGATGAAACCGGACGAAAGCGGAAAGCGCGCGGACGAAATTTGAAATGTCGTTATACAAGTAAAACCTTGGATTGCGAGCACAATTCGTTCCAGAAACGTGTTTGTAATCCAAAGCACTCGTATATCAAAGCACTCGTTTATCAGTTGTGATCACGTGACGCTCGGCAGACAAAGCGTATGCACGTACTACTCGTATTGCAAGACCTCGCTCGTTTATCAAATTAATATTTATTCAAAAAATTTGCTCGTCTTGCAAAACACTCGCAGACCAAGTTACTCGCAATTCAAGGTTTTACTGAAATTGAAAACGGCCGATGAAAGTCAAGGTATCGCTGTACTTCCAAAGAACAGGGCTATAACCACGTCAAACCTCCCACTTGTAAAGATGGTTTAATACGTAGGCTTTCGCCATCAGTATTATCCGTAATAAAGGATTTCGTTGGGTTACCTCGCGTAAATATAAGTGTCGTTAACCCACCACCGTCCAATTAAGTGAGGTTTGGTACGTAAACAGAATATGCCAATTCGTTACTAGTACACCGGTGTGTTTCAGTAGTAACTAATTGGATGTACGAGTACGTCATAAGTTTTTCTTTCACGTCAACAAACTCACCCGGAAGAAAAACTAAAATAATTTATATTTGAAGTTTTCGTGACTGCAGGAATCCATACTCTTTGGTAGAAAGATAAAGCACGATGTTTCGATCACAACACAAGCAAGATACATCAGTTCTACAGCAGTTCTACTGCTGTATCTTTGTACCTGATGACGATTGTGTTGCGATCGAAACGGCGTGATTTATTATTTACTTTTATACCTACACAACTTTACCGAAAGAACAAAATTGTATAAAATATTTTTATCGGCACCGAGGCTCTGACAAGGCCACGCGGGAGGGCGTGTGGAACAGTTTGGTGCCAGCTATCAGAGTGTGGCGGCCGCGTCACTCCGGTTTCCTGCGGCAGGTAACGTCTTTAATAATAACGGCGCTACGCCTCTCGAAATAAAATTAACGCCAAACCGCTCGCGCGTCCGAGATTCGGCGGTGAACGGGACCCCCCCCCCCCCCCACGACTTTTTTGGAACGGGAAAAGGTGTTAAAGCTCAGAGGGTATTCAGAAGTCCCGAGCGTGTGGTGATGTTGAGTGTGTGTACACGACGGGGGTGGGTGCCCAATGCCCCCTCACCTTCACGGTAGGCATGTACTTTGAGAAGCGCTCGTACTCCTTGCTGATTTGGAAGGCGAGCTCACGGGTGTGGCACATCACCAGCACCGACACCTGGCACGGGAAACACGCGGCGGGTGAGCGACGCAGAGGCGAGCGAAAAGAGTCTCCTTTCCTCGATAACTCGCACGCCCTCGTGAATTATTTATGCATCTATTTTACAAAAGTTCAAAGTAATGTCACGGCAACAGTCGATAAGAGCACCGTAGAAAAATCTCTGAAAGTATTTCTTTCTCTCAAGCAATAAAACACCCGAGTGCCATCTCATTGTGTGTGTCACTCAAAACAACACTCAGAACCCTTCTCAATAAAGGGGGGCATCATTTTTTCTTAGAGGATAGGTGGAAGATATTTTCCCATCAATGTTGGCCGGAAGCGGGAATGAGACTCCTTCTCTGGGTTAGCGGCACAAGTGGAGTAACCACTTCACCACCGCTCGTTCTAAAGACTAAACATCCCCCGTATAGCCTTAACAGGCTGTTCGGGCAAGTGCTGTTAGCGAGCACCAAGGCGGTGGGTGTCCAGTACCACGCCCGGTCGCCCTAGTCTCCCCTTTAGCAATTCATTTGAGGACGAGTCGTACCTAGGAGAGGCCCGGGACCGGTTCAGATAACCGTCAAGTGTTGGTGGCCGTGAGCGGGAATCGACCTCGGTTCACCGGGTTCATAGCGCAGTGGTATAACCGATAAACGCCACCAGCTCGCTCCTCTCACGCACACGCACACACGGGAGCGGGGCAAGAGGCGTACCTGTCCATCGGTGGGCTCCAGCTGCTGCAGGGTGGCCAGCACGAACACGGCCGTCTTGCCCATACCCGACTTGGCCTGGCACAGCACGTCCATGCCCAGAATGGCCTGGGGGATGCACTCGTGTTGCACTGTGGGGCACAGGTAGGAAAAAGACAAAGATGTCCCCCATTATAAGCTATGGAGTCAGGCACGCACACCATCAGATGCAAACGCAAGAGATCCATAAGATTCGGTCACACCGAAGCCACCACTAAGATTGTATTATTTTGCCCCATCTCATCCACCTCCCCCCCTTTCCATGCCTTCCTATTCTGGTGCTCCATATCCTCCCCTGTTTAGTTCCTGCTTCGTAGGACATAGCCAGAGAACACCTGAACCCCCCCACCTCCACACTATGTACACATTGGACTCCAGTCATGTTAACTGTTGAAAATACAAAGAGTCCATTTCATGTGTGTATGCCTACAGCAAACATCTCCCTGAATCTCAAATCCTAGTGTTTGGATGGGAGACCAGCAGCACATACCAGGTGCTGTTGGCAGCGGTGAATGTGCCGGTATTTGACGATACGCCATAGGGGCCAATTCATTTAGTACGTACGCATGGAGGGGGGTTAACCCATTTGCGTACGCTTGCGAATTTTGGGTCTATTGACAATGTACGTACGCATAGGAAACGGGGGGGGGGGTTTAGCCTCGATAATAATTTGTCTACATTGGCCTTCAAATGAGCTACAGTTCAGTTTCTTCAGCTGTCAGACAACAAGTACTACCGGGAGAACGGGAGAAGTAGGCCTGTGGGAGAGGTGTCACTTGTATGCCACCGTAACCCTGATTGATAGCTATCATGCAGCTCAGCAAAATAAGTCGCCATGGTACGCAAACTTTATTCTTTAATGCCGCCTGCAGTGGACTGTTTGCTTAAACACGTTAATATTATTAATCCTTGATCGTTTCTGCGTGGATTAAATGTCGATCGTTATCTATTACCCCTGTATACCTAGTAAAGTGTCATTCTCGTGAGGATCCTGACTAAATTTTCACAGAGGAGGCGCTGTTGCTACGCATCATACCCAAAAACACTATAAATGACACTGGTATTTCGTACTCTGGAACTGGTCTTTCGCTTTGGGAGAGACCCCAGATAATTCCAGTGGCTAGATATTAACTTCCTCACCTGGTATACAGGAGGTCGTGGGTTCGCTCCCAACCCTGATAACCTGCTGTTTATTCAGAGTTTGCATGTTCTCCCCATGGTCATGTGGATTTTTCTCCGAGTCCACCAGTTTTTCCCCTCCACATTTAACATCACGCGTTTAGAGTATTTGGCTGCTATAAATTTCCACGTGAGGATAAGCCACGTCGTTGAGCTATTATTTGCGATAACCAAGGTCGCTTCGGGGCAAAAAAAGCAGCTACATCGCTCAGTGGGCCTTACCTGGTAAAATAAAAAAGTTAATAGTTTTAAATGCCGAGGAACCCAAAGCAGAACAAGGGTTGCCACATCTTCTTGGTTCTTTCGGTAAAGTCACGTAGAAAACATTATTAAATAATACAATATAATAATAAAGTAATGAATTTATATTTTTATTATTTTATTATTTCCTTTTTACGTGACTTTACCGAAAGAACCAAGAAGATGAATCCCTGCAGTCACGAAAGCTTTAAAATCGAAGGGTTGCCACAGTCAAGAATGTAACCCCCGGCATATTCTCGCTCCATCACCCTGCCACCAAATTTCTCGTCTTGGACACGCAAAATCAAATCAAATCACAGAGCCACTTTGGGAAGGGGGCGACGGCAATTTCTTTCACCACCATCCGACGGCCTCGCTGCTCACCCTCGGACGGGTGCTCAAAGCCGCAGTCGACGATTGCCCGCAGCAGCTCCGGCTTGAGCAGGAAGTCCCGGAAGCCGGAGCTGTGGATGGAGACGTAGGAGCCCTTCACCTCCTTCTTGACGGGCGCCTCCGTCGCCTCGGCCGCCACCACATTCTCCTCGTCGTCCTCGTAGTCCAAGAGCTCGTTCTCAACGTCGTTCTCTGCCATCGTGAGAGTAAGGGGGGGTTGTTTCCTGCGATTGTGGGGGGGGGGGGGGGGGAAATCACACGGGCAAAGTTCATGAGACCGGCCTACTTGAAACTTTAATTTAAGGGACTTCCCTTGCCCGTTTCCAAATACAAAAATAGGTTTTACCATTTTTGTCAATGAAAAAGATATTAAAACACCAAACTGAAACATTTTACAAGGCATGTTTTATTTGTATTATTTCCCTTCTACGTGACTTTACCGAAAGAACCAAGAAGAAGGCATATCTGCATTAACCACAATACTTGTGAACATGCAAACAAAACATGCTCCGACAGTATATGATGCATTGTCTTTCCCATGATGCAGCTGCTCCCCCCGAGCTCTCAATGACCTGATCGTGGCGTTGTCTTTGTGCTGTTCGCCTGTTGGCGTCCTCTGGTCTAACACTTTGAGAATAGGCTCTAAAGAAAGCTGTCTCTGGTGCGGACTAATACAATATCAAAGACAATGCATTTGCTATCAGTACAAGTTTTTTTGTTTGCATGTTCACCACAAGTATGTGTTGCTAATGCAGACATGATTCTTTGCAAAAAGGTTCCTGTTTGGCGCATTAACATCTTAACCGTTTTATTTTTCGATCTAAAGCTTTCGTGACTGCAGGGATTCATCTTCTTGGTTCTTTCGGTAAAGTCACGTGGGTAGAAAAAATAATAAATCACGACGTTTCGATCGCAACACAAGCAATCGGCTGCGATCAATTTCGAGGGTCACCCACGCGTTGCATTCTCAGCAGGCCCACTGCAGACCACCACATCATCATCATCATCATCACTTATCATCACTTGCATTCGATAACCATTAATATACACTCGCCACTTAAGCTCTCAAACCTCCCGTTTATGGCTTTGTTCCGGGTCAAACCCTCCTTCCCCCTCCCCAACACTTTGCACGGGGGTACAAACACCACCAAGTTCGTGTTCAAATCTCACAACTCTTTGGGCAACAACAATTTAGAAGCTTCCAGCATCGGGCAGCAAATTCCTGAAACCGTGGGTCTTGGCGTCGTCAGCCATTGTCCATCCACTGCTGGATGACGGCCATGTTGTTAGATTCGTGTCGTTCTACATTGGTACTCGAGACACTGACTCTGTACTCGAGACAAACTTGCCACATCTTAACGATACTACTACACAAATGTTTATTATAAATGATCACGTTTAACCATTGTCCGGTCATCGCTATTCACGTATACTTTAGCCTGCTACGACATTATCAGCCACTCGTTTAAAACACACGCTCTCGTCACAAACACCGACACGTTAACAGTGCATTGCGATTTTTAAAAAAATATAGATTTAAGTCGTTTAACAATTAAATTTGAGGAGAGGGGAGGGAGTGGAACCCCGCCTCGACTAGGCCTTTAACAAATAGGCCTCCGCCGCGTCTCCGCAGCAGTCCCCAGCGCGTCGCGACGAGATCGATGCCGTGCCCCGAGCTTGCCGACACGACGAGAAGCCGAGTGGAGAGGGAAATTACGGCGGATGGCGACGGATGGTGACGGATGGCGACGGCGACTTTCTTAACACCGCTTACCTGGGGTGAGCAACGCGTACAAGACGACAAGATGGCGGCTGTGCGGGGGGAGGGGAGTCGAGGGGGGGGGCTTTATAAAGCGGATCTATTAGGACCCCGGATTGAGGTAGCCAACGCTGACTGCCTGTCAGAATTGTTATTTATTTTACAATTTTTTGATTGCTGTGCTAAGAAAAATTGTCATTGCGCGATTTGTTGCCCGTTTTAATTTTTTTTTCTAAGGCCACAGTGTATTGTTGTTAAATGTGTTGAGTTTTATTTAATTTTTGGTGTGTTGTTGCTGGCGATGTTGGAAAGCGGGGATCGATTCAACTTGGCTCACGATTCTTTAGAGTCGATACGATTTTGTAATTACGTTCGATTTCTGGAATCGATTCCCGTATCGGACGGACGATACGCACTTGCAAAATTGTTCCCGGTATCAATAAAGATTTACAAATTTGATCAATACCAATAATCAAATAACAATCAATACCTGGCCATTCATAATACAGGTTTTTATTGGGTTAAATATAAATGTGTCGTTCAACCCGCCACCAAGTCTGCTTTATGTTCACGGACTTGAAACACGGTAGTACAAATTATTCTTTGGTTCTTTCGGTAAAGTCACGTCTAAAGATAAAATAATAAATGAAATAATAGCATACTACGACGTTTCGATTGCAACACAAGCAATCGTCATCAGGTATAAAAGAAATAGCAACAAAAATCTAACCAGAAAACTATAGACAGACATATAAGCAGACAGATAGGACAAACA
Organism: Lethenteron reissneri; assembly: GCF_015708825.2. Classification (NCBI taxonomy): domain Eukaryota; kingdom Metazoa; phylum Chordata; class Hyperoartia; order Petromyzontiformes; family Petromyzontidae; genus Lethenteron; species Lethenteron reissneri. The sequence goes on from NC_083845.1 coordinate 8,193,509, forward strand.
CCTCAGCCGTGGCAGATCACTGTTACAACTCAGTGGGCTCACATGACATTGACTTCTCCAAGACAGAGGTTCTCTGCAAGCCATCTGGCTATCATGAGAGATTCGTTCATGAGGCGATCCACATATACAAACACAGAGACAATTTCAACCGAGAAGATGGATTCTGGCTCTCAGCAATCATTGGAAGGACGTAATAAACCATTTCGGATCTTAACTGATTGTTGTTCACGTTTACGGTGACTTTCAGACCGCAGTCCACTCACTGGCAATGACTATATATCTTGTATTCTTGGTTCTTTCGGTAAAGTCACATAGAAGGGAAGTAATAAAATAATAAAAATAAAACATAATAAAATAATTCTCACGACGTTTCGGCCACAACGCAAGCAGCCGTCTTCAGGTCAAAACCAGGTCTGTCGAGGCGACAGCGTCTGAATGAAACAGCACACGAGCTTGGAGCATATATATAAGCTGGGTTGGAGGGGGGAAGGGCGCCTTGACAAAATAATATGCATATCAAAAGGAATTTAGCATATTTATGGGAAATTCAGTTATGTGATTAGTACTATTTATGCCCCTACTAATCACATACCTGCATTTCCCATAAATATGCTAAATTCCTCTTGATATGCAAATTATTTTGTCAAGGCGCCCTTTTCCCTCCCTTCCAACCCAGCTTATATATATATGCTCCAAGCACGTGTGCTGTTTCATTCAGACGCTGTCGCCCCGACAGACCTGGTCTTCACCTGAAGACGGCTGCTTGCGTTGTGGCCGAAACGTCGTGAGAATTATTTTATTATGTTTAATTTTATTATTTTATTATTTCCCTTCTACGTGACTTTACCGAAAGAACCAAGAAGATGAAGCCTTGCAGTCACGAAAGCTTGAAATCGAAATATAATGAAAAAAAAATATTTTATTATATAATAATACAATGTTATTTTTATTATTTTTGCTTTATTTTATTATATTATAATATTATATTATGTTTTATTTTTATTATTTTATTATTTCCCTTCTACGTGACTTTACCGAAAGAACCAAGAAGATGAAGCCTTGCAGTCACGAAAGCTTTAAATCGAAATATAATTATAAAATATAATTATTTTATTATATAACAATACAATGTTATTTTATTATTTTTGCTTTATTTTATTATATAATATTGTTATATTATGTTTTATTTTTATTATTTTATTATTTTCCTTCTACGAGACTTTACCGAAAGAACCAAGAAGATAGCGTTACGAAGTTCCGGCGTCCGTATCTAGCTGACGTCATCGCGTAACAACCAATCGTATTCGTCGTTACATCGTCACTCGGTAATCGACGGACCAATCGGAGGCGTCGTCTTATCTCGGCTCCACCCCCTCCGCTCCGTGACCGTCACATTTGTGATGCGCCGCTTCGCTTATTCGTCGCTTAAGCATTTAACTTTATAAAGTTTTAGTCGCTTGCCTCTGTAACACCAGCACGTGTTGACGCGTGGCGCCTCATTGAAGCCGGCGATTCACACGCACTTGACCGTACGTGTTGTCTACGGGGGGGGGGGAGGAGCGGGGGCCGTTAAAATAGGTACCAATTTGTGATAAAGAGTGTGAATTCCTGCGTTTCACGAAAGCTTTAAGTCAAGATTTTATTCTAAGCCGGTTGGAGCACTGGTCGGTGCTCGGATGGGCGACCTCCGTGCGTAGCAGATGGTCTTTATTAAGAATGCTTATCGTGCTTGTATATGCAGGGACATCATCATTATTATTCTTAGCGATTACAATTTCCTGACCAAAGTTGTTATCACAAGCAGCGGACTCGATTAACCCATTCCTGGGCCTTCGCATGAAGTGCCTTGCTGCGTTGCGTCAACATCGCCACTCGAGGGAGACAAAGGCGGCCGGGCGTGGTGCTGGCCACCCACCCTCATCCTCGTGTGTCATCCCGGCCTTCACAGGTGCTGCTGTTCGCTAACAGCATCAGGTGTGATGTGTAAACATCGCCATTGGGGAGACAAAGGCGGCCGGGCGTGGTGTTGGCCACCCACAACCCTCTTGTGCCACAGTGCCGGCCTTCATAGGTGCTGCTGCTATTCCCTAACAGCGCTTGCCCCAACAGTCTGTGAAGGCGATGTGAATGTGAGAGCGAATGTGTGTGCGTGTATGAGTGAGTGGAGTTTCGATTTAAAGCTTTCGTGACTGCAGGGATTCATCTTCTTGGTTCTTTCGGTAAAGTCACGTAGAAGGAAAATAATAAAATAATATAAATAAAACAATAAAATAATTCTCACGACAGACCTGTTCTCCACCTGAAGACGGCTGCTTGCGTTGTGGCCGAAACGTCGTGAGAATTATTTTATTATGTTTGATTTTTATTATTTTATTATTTTCCTTCTACGTGACTTTACCGAAAGAACCAAGAAGATGAGTGGAGTTTGTATGTTCTCCCCGTCTTCTGCATGGGGTTTTCTCCGTTGAATGCCACTAATAACTACCCGGTTACCTAGCAGGTAATGCGTCCTGTGCTCTTAGTTTTGTTATTTCCTGAATGAAGCGGTCGGAAGCTCGTGGTGTTTTCATTTCGCAGGCAGCGAGTGCTGGAGAGATCAGGAATCATGGATTTGCATGCCATCCTGGAGCCTGGTGACATCCCAAAGCCGGGACTTTGGTAAGGAGGCATTCATTCATAGCCACCACGTTGAAGTTCTTTCGCACAGTACAACCCATGGGCGCCCGTTGACCCAACTTTGGGGCGCGCATTTTTTTTTTTGCGATCCCGACCGCAATGGGCGAATACAATTTTTTATTTCAATAAATTAGGATGAGACAATTACAATCAAATGATAACGTGAATGAACAGTGTTACTTGTATTGGAAATAATGTATTTTTGTTCCAGACGATTGTTTTGATCCCCCTCGGACAAATGAAATATCCTGATTCATAATTGATTTTTGAGATGTTAGCCCACCGTAACGATCTGACCAACATTTGTGTCGTTAAGAACCTGCACTAGCGGGCACGTCCAACCTAATTAAAGTGTCACCCGTAAAAGCGTTTAACGGTTTGTTATCGCTTGAGTTCACACGGTGCGTTCAATCAGAATCAGAATGTGTATTCTTAGGTTTTTTCGGTAAAGTATAATAATAAAAAGTGGGCCATTCCTGGCCCTTCCCCCCCCTCAACCATTATATATACGGAGTGGTATCTCCTGTAATCTCTCATTTACTTGATACAGCTGTCGGGCTGTGACGGTTCCACCTGAAGACGGAAGCTTGTGTTGCCTCCGAAACGTCGTGATTTTTATTTTATTTTTATTTTATTTTACTTTAATTAATTATAATTTTTTACCTACGTGACTTTACCGAAAAGACCTAAGAATATGAATCCTTGCAGTCACGAAAGCTTCAAATCTAGAATCAGAATGTGTATTTATACTGGAGGAGGAATCCGATGAGCTTTCAAGCTTTTTTTTCACACATGTCCAGTAGGTGCACAGGGTCAGAAAGTTACAACAACAATCACAATTACAGTGGTAAATCGGTATACGTCGTTAATTCGTTCCGGAAGGTAGGACTTTTACCGAAAATGACGTATACCAAACGGATTTTTCCCATAAGAAATAACGGGAAAGGAAATAATCCATTCCAGAGTATAAGAAATAATATTTTTTGGGCATATTATACATTAATGGGGTTGTATAAAATAATTTAGACACTACTTATTACTCAAATGCATACATAAATTAAAATAAATGCATAAATAAATAAAAATAAATTTAAATAAAAATACAATTTAACATCACTTTACTTTGCTGAGAGAAGTTGATAGCAAGCGCGTCGTATCCCAAGCAACACGTCGTATCTCAAGACATTTCTCTCTCGTCAAAACACAACGTCTACCACACTCGACGTATTCCAAAGCGGTCGTATACCGAGGTATGACTACAAAAAACACGATAGGAGTGGCAAAGTATAGAAAAGGTTATAAAATCACCAAAAAATGAAGAATGAGACTCAACAATTTTTTTTATTTTACCAGGTCAGGCCCACTGAGCTATGAGCTCCTTTTTCAGAAGCGACTTGGCCACAAATGATAGCTCAGTGAAGTGGCTTATCGCGTGGAAATTTATAGCAGCCAAAATAATCCAAGTAGTCTAAACACGTGTTTATAAATGTGGAGGGAAAAAAACTGGAGGACCCGGAGAAAGACATCCACGCGGCCACGGGGAGAAGGTGCAAAATCCAAATATACAGCCGTCAGGGTCGGGATCGAACCCCTGACCTTCTGCATACCAGGCAAGGAAGATATATGTGTGTATGTAGAACGTCTTTGGCTCCTTACGTAGTCAACTGTGCTAATCGGAGATGCGAGGGAAGGACAACAAACTAAGCACAAAAAGCAGTTCTCAAGAAATTAGTTCTCAATCTAAATTATTTATAAGTGCGTAGCTCCAGCGGCTTCTTGACATCGGAAGGAAGAGCGTTCCAGACGGCCGCAGAAGCGCATCTGAAAGCGGGGTTGGGGAGCAGCCGGCCGGGGGTGTACGTATACGCGTGTATGTGTGTGTTTCGTACGTGTACGTATAATCGTGTATATACGCAGCGTGTACGTGTGTGTGTGTGCCCCCCCTCCCCTCCCCATCTGGCCGTGGGGCAGGTACGTGTTAGCCCCACGTGGCCAACCGCCCCCCGTCACCGTGGGCCACACCTGCACGCACCTGGCGGGCTCACGGCGCGGAGCCATGGGACGGGTGCTGATCGTCGGCGGAGCCAATCCCGAGGCCAGCTTCAAGCACACGGTGGTTCTGGACCTGGGTGCGCTCACGCGCGTATTTGTGTGTGTGTGGCGTTGTGGTGGTGGGAGCCGTAGCGTAGCGGTTAGCGCGCTGCGCTGCGAACCCGGTGACCCGGGTTCGATTCCCGCTCACGGCCAACATCCGTGACCAATATATGAACCGATCCTGGGCCTCCCCAGGTGAACTTAGCCGCAAATGAGCACCTGGTGATGTGTTTAAACATTGTCAGTAGGGAGATGAAGGTACCTGGGCGTGGTGCTGGCCACCCACCTTCTCGTGTGCCGTGCCGGCCTTCATAGGTCCTCGCTAACAGCACTTGCCCCAACAGTTTGTTACAGGCTATACAGAGAATCTTTGTCTTTGTGTGCGTGTGTGTCTCTCTGCGCGCGTGTAGATACCTACGAGTGGCGTACCCCCGACTGGCGCGGCCTGCAGCCGCGCTACGAACATGCCGCCTTCATCTCTCCCTCCGCCCCCCTCGCTGAAAGTAGTCCCGCCGATGAAAATAGTTCCACCCCGGAAGGCGGTGGCGGGCGCGCAAGTGGTGCCGAGGTGGCTTTGGATGGAAGCCCTCGCGGCTCCACAGAGAGCCCTCCTCCTCCTCCTCCATCGCTCGCGAGTAACAGCTCCGCCGGGCTGTGGGTCTTTGGCGGAGCCGATCGTACGGGCAACAGGAATTGCGTTCAGCGGTTGGATTTGGGTGAGTCGCCCCTTCGCGTAACGCGGTCGCCTGGCATAGTGGGGAGGGTCTTGACGATGCAAATTTAGTGAGATTATTACGTGGTCGAAACCAAAAATAAATGGCTTATAACTCTTAATATGAAACGTATGTATATGTTCAATATCCATACATGGGTAAGTATGAAAGTTACAAATCACATTTGCAAATGCAGTTGTATCCAGCACTCATTATGCTTCAGGATATTAATTTAAGGCAGAGTTACGATGTTAAGGGAGGAAACAGGGCTGTTCCAAAATATTGGTACGTGCGTATGTTGAACTTCTTTCGCACCATACGTAGACAACCCTGCTAATCAAAGGTGCGGGGGAAGGACAACAAACTAAACACAAAAAGTAGTTCTAAAGTAATGAGTTTGTTAATCTAGACGACGATTTAAAAGTGCATCATAGCTCCAGTGGCTTCCTAATATCAGAAGGAAGAGCGTTCCAGACAGCCACAGCAGCGCGTCCGAAAGCGCGCGACGCGGTAACCAGGTTTGAATGGGGCCGGGTTTGGGGGGGCGTCTCTGTGTTTGTCAGAGCAACGCAGGTGGGAGAGCCCCCCAGTGGGGGGCACCCCCCCCTGCCCCCGCACGTACCACAGCGGTGCGGCGGCGGTGGGGGGCACGCTGTACGTCGTGGGGGGCGGAGCGCACGGGGCGAGCGCCGTCAGGGACGCCCGCCTCTACGCCTTCGACTCTGGTGAGTGTACCCCCCCCACACGAGGTCCACTCAGCCTCAAACGAGTAGTACTTGTGTCTGTGTGTATGGATAGGCGCGGCCGGACGTGGTGCTGGCCACCCACCCCTTCGCGTGCCGTGCCGGCCTTCATAGGTGCGACTCGCTAAGAAGCACTTGCCCCGACAGTCTGTTAAGCCTATACGGGGGGGCGGGTATCTTTGTCTTTCTCTTGTTGCTGCAATGGAGCGCTTGTGGAGAGAGTGGAACAATTCCCATATTCGTGGCAGTGCGCTCACGACGGGTTCCGGTTTGGCAGCGGAGATCGCACTTCGAATCTGTCAAGTGGAATTATCTTCTCATTGGCTGCGTAAGTAATGGCTGTGTGGAAGCTGCTTAGCCTGTCGCTGCAAATGAAGACTAGGCTCTTCTCTGCCACTACACAGTCTCGCCATCTCTTCTCTACGCTTGTAAAACGTGGACTCCGACTGGAACACCCGCACCGGCTGCTTGAAACATTCAGGCTGGCCCTGCTTATGATCAATCCTGGTTTGAACCAGACTAGATTACAGTGTGAGGCGCTTACAGATCCTTGAAAGATCTGGACTTGGTCCCATCATCAGTGAGCTCCAACGGCAGGCGAGGCTGCGTTGGCCAGCCACCGCATGTCCAAGCAGCTTCTGTTTGGCCAGATGGAGGGGGATAAATGGGTGCAGCACGGGCTAGAGAACAGATGGGTTGATGAGTGGGTGAGTGAGCGGCATGGGCTGGTGAAAAGGTGGACTGATGAGTGAGTGTGTGAGTGAGTGAGTGAGTGGATGAGTAAGTGAGTGTGTGAGTGAGTGAGTGAGTGGATGAGTAAGTGTGTGAGTGAGTGAGTGGATGAGTAAGTGAGTGAGCGGAAGAGTGAGTTTGATGAGTGGGTGGGTGAGTGAGTGGCACGAGCTGGAGAAGAGACGGAGCTGATGCGGTACAGGGAGTATGTGGAGCTGAGTGGACTTGCCGATGACCGGTACCAGCGGTGTCAAGCTCGGCTTCTGTGGAGAACCACCACTGCGGTGCGTGTACGGTAGCGACGCTGTGGTAGTGACGCGTACCGTTCTGTCCCGCGCAGTGAACCGGCGCTGGTCGTGCCCCGAGACCACCGGCGCGGCCCCGTCACCGCGGCACGGCCACGCGGTGGCGTGCGTCGGCGCTCGGCTTTACGTGCACGCTGGCATGGACGGTGCCGACTTCCTCTCCGACCTCCACGTGCTGGACACCGGTGAGCGTGCCGGACATGGGAGCCGAGTCGCGGCTACTAACGCCGCGCGAAGAGGGCCTTTCCCAGGGTCTCTCTTGAGACTCATCCGTTAACACTTGGCACCTCCGATGAGTACGGTTGGCTACGGAATGTTCTAAAGAAGTTCAACGTAATACATACTAGGGGCACCGTGGTGGCTATGAGATGTTAACTACTTCGCCTGGTGTACAGGAGGTCGTTGGTTCGATCCCGACACTGACACCTGCTGTATATTTGGAGTTTGCGTGTCTCTCTCTCATCATCATCACGGTGGCTAGGAGATGTTAACTACCTCGCCTGGTGTACAGGAGGTCATAGGTTCGATCCCGACCCTGACACCTGCTGCTGTATATTTGGAGTTTGCATCTCTCTCTCTGTGGTCACGTGGATTTTTCTCCGGGTCCTCCGGTTTTTCCCTCCACGTATCGAGCATTTGGCTGCCGCCATAAATTTCCACGCGATGATAAGCCACTTCGCCGAGCGATCATTCGCGATAGCCACGCTTCTGAAAAAGAGCCATGAAGCTCAGTTCAGCCTTACCTGGTAAAATAAAAATTGTTTTCGTTTAGTTTTAACACTACACCCGAATAAATCCTCTGGGGGGGTGGGCGCGCGTCAGAGGTCGCAAACGGGGTTTGATTCCTTACCCGTATCCGGCCGCACCAGGGTCGCAAACGGGAACCCGTACGGGTATCGGGTAGGGTACGGGTATCGGGTACCCGGTTGCGACCTCTGCTGTGGTCCTCGCCTGTCCATGCCGTGTGCACACTAGGGGGCGCCCGAGTCTTTGCGAGCGGACTCATTCCCGATTCGTGGCGAAATCTTCGCTGCCGTCGTAGTCATCGTCGCCGGCGGCGATCGTCGTCCGCTCGTCTGTCACTATTCTGTCACCCCCCCCCACCCCCCCCGAATAACATTTGCGGTTAACTTTGCAGCATTGGGATGTTGGGTAAACACACACAGTTGTATACACAACAACAACAACAACAATGACAACAGGTGGCACGACCCGGATACACGACAGAGATACGTTGCGGCTGTTTGGAATTCTCTTCCAGGATATTAGGAAGCCGTTGGAGCTAATGCACTTTTACATCTCGATTCAAATCTCATTTCTTTTGAACTGCTATTTCTGTTCAGCACGGTTGGGTACGTACGGTACAACAACAGCAGGCGGCACAACCGGAATACACGATGGAGAGACTCGCAACGGCACAACCGTGTAAACCCACGCAGCCGTGCACAACAACAACAACAACGGGTGGCACAACAACAACCGCCATTCGCCACTAAGTGGCGGTGACGTCACCACAACGCTTGTGCCAGGCCATGTGCACCTTGAGGCCACGTGAAGTGTCGAACGCCCTCTGGCAGGAGGTCACGGGGCAGACCCAGCAGGTGCTACGGGTCGACTGACTGAGATGACCGAGATGACCGAGATGACCGAGATGACTGGCTGATGCACCACCTGTGCCCCCTACTCCGCCAACGGGTGGTACGACCACGTGATGACGCGCGCTTTGTCTTCCCTGCCCCGGCCCACAGCGGCCCTGCGCTGGGAGAAGGTGCGTTGCCGTGGGGACGTCCCGTCGGGCCGCGCCGCGCACGCCGCCCTGGCCCACGGCAGGTTCCTCTTCACGTTCGGGGGCCTGGGCCCCGCGGGGGCCTTGAGCTGCGCCTACAAGTTTCACGTCGGTGAGCGACGCGCGCACGCTGGCACGCACGCACACACGCACGCACACACGCTGGCACTCACGCGCGCACGCTGGCACGCACGCTGGCACGCACGCTGGCACGCACCGCGCGCACACTGGCACGCACACACGCGCGCACGCTGGCACGCACGCACACACGCTGGCACGCGCGCTGACACACGCACGCTGGCACGCACGCACACGCACGTTGGCACGCACGCACACACGCTGGCACGCACGCTGACACACGCACGCTGGCACGCACGCACGCACGCACACACGCACGTTGGCACGCACGCACACACGCTGGCACGCACGCTGACACACGCACGCTGGCACGCACGCACACACGCACGTTGGCACGCACGCACACACGCTGGCACGCACGCTGACACACGCACGCTGGCACGCACGCACACACGCACGTTGGCACGCATGCACGCATGCTGGCACGCACGCTGGAAAGTGCGCTGGCACGCGTGCTGGCACGCACGCTGGCACGCAGGCACACTAGCACACAGACGCATGGGCACGTGGGAAGGACCCATGCACACGCGTGTACGTACGTTTTGTGTATAAGGGCGCGGCGGTGGCGAGGTGTTAACTACCTCGCCTGGTGTACAGGAGGTCGTGGGTTCGATTCCGACCCTGACGCCTGCTGCTGTATATTTGGAGTTTTTGTGTGTCTCTCGCTCCCCGTGGTCGTGTGGATTTTTCCCCGGGTCCTCCGGTATTTCCCTCCACATTCAGAATCAATAGCACACATTTAAAGTATTGCTGTTATAAATTTCCACGCGATAAGCCACTTCGTTGTGCTATCATTTGTGGCCAGATCGCTTTGACCTTCATGCGTGAATTGATGGGCGCTTGTGATGAACAGTTGTTGTGATGGGCGCTTGTGATGGACGCTTGCGATGGACGGTTTTATGTACGTTGTTGGCAGATAAGCAGCGGTGGACGCTGGTGAAGCTGAACTGTCCACCCCCGGCCCCACGACTCGACCATGCCATGTGTATCATCCCCTGGGTCACCCGTCTCAGACCGGTACGACAACGACACACGCGCTGCACAGCTGTCCCGTGCGCAGGCAAGGCCGAGTGCACGCTCGCAAGGCTCAGCGATGACCCCAGGTCAATTGCACGATTGCGCTACTCAGCACTATCCTCTGTAGGCTCTCACGATACCCTTCCACGCACTCTCCTGCCTCTCCCCTCTCATCTCACTCCACTCCCCTCCACGCACTCTCCTGCCTCTCCCCTCTCATCTCACTCCACTCCCCTCCACGCTCTCTCTTGCCTCTCCCCTCTCATCTCACTCTACCCCCCTCCACGCTCTCTCCTGCCTCTCCCCTCTCATCTCACTCCACTCCCCTCCACGCACTCTCCTACCTCTCCCCTCCCATCTCACTCCACTCCCCTCCACACTCTCTCCTGCCTCTCCCCTCCCATCTCACTCCACTCCCCTCCACACACTCTCCTGCCTCTCCCCTCTCATCTCACTCCACTCCCCTCCACGCACTCTCCTGCCTCTCCCCTCTCATCTCGCTCCACTCCTCTCCACGTTCTGTCCTGCCTCTCCCCTCTCATCTCACTCCACTCCCCTCCACGCAATTTCCTGGGGCTGCGAGGTGGCTAGGAGATGGCAGTACAACACGTGTGTTTTGACCCCATTCGTGTGGATCTCTGAAGAGTTAACCCTTTATACGCATGGTGGGTTTCCTCCCACTTTCAAGAGCACGCTTTACAAATTAAATGTTGCCAAACATCTCAGTTTTGCAGGACCCTCTTGAAAAACGGTATTTGGACTCGGTGATGGTGAGATCTCCCTCGCCTGGTATACAGGAGGTCATGGGTTCGATCCTGACCTTGACGCCTGGAAATTCTTCCCGTGGTTCCGTGAATTTTTCTCCGGGTCCTCCGGATTTTTCCTTCCCCATTTAGAATAAACGTTCATCCCGATTATTTGGCTTCTATAAATCTCCACGTGATAAGCCACTTTGTAGAGCTATAATTTGTGGCCAGGTCGTTTCTGAAATACAGCTACTCAGCTCATTGGGCCTTACCTGCTAAAGTAAAACATAGTTTGAAGTTTGAGTTGGTTTAATACTTACGTTGATTTTCAAAAGCTGACAGCCGCCCATTTCACAAACACGTCCGTCCGCCCAATCCGTAGGACTCACCAGAACTACCATCACAAGACGCAGCTGCTGCTGTTGCCGGAGCCTCATCACCTCCTCATCCTCCTCCTCGTGACGCTGCTGGTCAGTCCGAGTCGGCCCCACGCCGCTCACCCCGACGAGACGGAGCGTGCCGCTTCCCCATCGTCCGCTCCCAGCGGAGCGACCGGCGTCGCGCCGCTGCACGGCCCGGACGTTGTCACCGCCGGCGCTGGTCGGGGCCCGGCATCGGTGATCGGAGACCCCGGCGGCACCGCCGGTGGCAGCGCGTCCCTCTGCCTGGTGTTCGGAGGCATGGATGGAGAGGGAGAGATTTTCAACGACTGCATGGCCATGTTACTGGAGTAGCGAAAGGTGACGCTCGTTGGAAAACGAAACTAAAACCGCTCGAATGTTTTTATTATTGTTTTACCAGGTAAGGCCTCGTTGGCCATCGCAGATGATAGCTCAATGAAGTTGCTTATCGTCATCGGGTGGAAATTTATAGCGTCAGCCAAATACTTGAAGCGCGTGACGTTGATTCTAAATGCGGAGGAAAGACCGGAGGACCCGGAGGAAAGTCCATGCAACCAGTGGAGAGAGAGAGAGACACTGCAAGCTCCAAATATACAGCAAGCGTCAGGGTTGAGATCGAACCCACGACCTCCTGCATACCAGGTGAAGTAGTTAACATCTCACCACTCACAGTCAGGAGGGTGCTGCTGCTGCTTTGCACTACTGTCGTGTTGTATTGCGTTTGTTGATTTGAAGCTTTCGTGACTGCAGGAATCCATATCTTAGTTTTTTTCGGTAAAGTCACGTGGGTAGAAAATAAAATAATTATATTTTATACAATAAAATAATAATTATTTTATAAAATAATCTATTTGATTTGATTGTGTTTGTTGTTGTAACGCTTTGACCGCGTGCCCCTACTGGACATTTGTTATAAAAGGGCTTCATGGCTTTAGGGATTCCTCCGGTATGAATAAATATTGTGAATGCCGATTGAGTGATTTGCCAGGTGACCTTTTAAAGTTGGATGCTTAGGTGGAGACCAGTTGCATTGCATGTAGTTTATTGTTGTTGTTGTTGTAGCTGTCGGGAGGAAAGCGGAGAACAGGGGGGAAGTCCACGCAGAACAGGGGGAGAACATACACACTTCACTCCACTCACTCACTCTGTAGAACAAGGGGAGATCACACAAACTCCACTCACTCTGCAGAACAGGGGGAGATCACACAAACTCCACTCACTCACTCTGTAGAACAGGGGGAGATCACACAAACTCCACTCACTCACTCTGTAGAACAGGGGGAGATCACACAAACTCCACTCACTCACTATGTAGAACAGGGGGAGATCACACAAACTCCACTCACTCACTCTGTAGAACAGGCGGAGATCACACAAACTCCATTCACTCACTCTGTAGAACAGGCGGAGATCACACAAACTCCACTCACTCACTCTGTAGAACAGGCGGAGATCACACAAACTCCACTCACTCACTCTGTAGAACAAGAGGGAGAACATACACACTCTACTCACTCACTCTGCAGAACAGGAGGAGATCATACAAACTCCACTCACACTCTACAGAACAGAGGGAGAACGTGCAAACTCCACACAGAAAGTTACCCGAGTTCGGAATCGAACTGCGGAGCTTCTTGCTGCGAGGCACGCGCGTTAACGCTGCACTGCCACCCCCGCTCCTGTAAGGCAAAAGCGCAGCCCTGCAGCTGCTTGCTCACACGACTGCTGGTGGAAGGGGCCCACAGTTGACAGTGCCTCCACTGTACCCCACCACAAGCAACTGCTATTTGTACAGAGGCTACGGGGAAGGCCGGGGAGATGTTAACTACCTCGCCTGGTATGCAGAAGGTCGTGGGTTCAATCCTGAACCTGATGCCTGATGTATATTTATAGTTTGCGTGTCTCTCTCCCCTGTGAGATGTTGACTACCTCACCCGGTATGCAGGATGTCGTGGGTTCAATCCCAACCCTGAAGCCTGCTGTGTATTTGGAGTTTGCGTGTCTCTCCCCGTGGCCACGTGGATTTTTCCGCGGGTCCTCCGGTTTTTCTCTCCACGTTTAGAATCAACGCCACGCGTTTAGATTCTTTGGCTGCCATGAATTTTCCACGCGACGGTGATGAGCCACCTGGCTGCGCCATCGTTCGTGATGGACCAGGTCGCTTCTGAAAAAGTCCCCTCCGTAGTTCAGTGAGGGGCCATATCTGGCCAAATACCAAAAACCCAATATCTCAGTTTAGTTCATGAACGTGTCTTTACTCTCCGTCTGGACGATTCGGCCGCAAGCCTTCTTGGCGGAGGGTTTCCCCTCGCCAGCGGGCGGTGCTCGGAGCTGGCCCCGACACGGATGTCCAGTGTCTATGACGGACTGCCACTGCTCCCACCGCCGCTCCCCTTCAAACCAATCTGTCTGTCCTGTCCGGGGGGGGCGGCGGGGGGGGGGGGGGTAGCGATGAAAGTGGAGCCGTGGGCGGCTCGGACGGGGAGAGAAACAGTCGTTCGGCTCGGTCGATCGCGAGGCGCAGTAAACAAGGCAAAGCCTCTTTTGACGGAATTGATCGCGGCTCATAAATGGCAAATTAGAAACATGGGTGGGGGGTGGGGGGAAGCTCTTGGAAAGACAAAAAAATGATTTTTTTTGTTTTATGGTGGAGGCTTGCAAATGTCATTTTTTGTTTAGGGGGCACGGGGTGGCGGGGGACGCGGGTGGGGGGTCATTTCCAGCTGTTTGTATGTAAAGTGCGTACTTTGAACTTTTTTCGCACCAGTACGTAGCCAACCGTGCTAATGGGAGGTGCAGTGCTGAGTCTATGGGCAGTCTTAGTCGATGGGCAGTCTGTATGTAAGTGTGTACGTTGAACTTCTTTCGCACCGTACGTAGCCGAACGTGCTATTGGGAGTTGCGGCGCTGAGACTATGGGCGGTGTTCGTCTACGTGCAGTGACATCGTTGGACTGGGAAAGGCACGTGCTGCATGCAGTGAGGAGGGGGTGCGAGGGTTGCCGGGCACGGAACGGGGGTTTCAAGGGGGCCCATGGCGCACTGGTTGAGGGGCCGGCCATAAATGACGTCACGCACAGGGGGGGGAGGGGGGGGGTGGGTCAGACATTTGTGACGATGTGTGACGAAGGGGGGGGGGAGGTGAGAAATGTGACGTCACATCAACTTTAAATAAATATAGACAACACAGAAAATTTCCTTACTGTGGTTTTCACACCTGATGATGATTACTTGTGTTGCAATCCACTCACTCTCACTCTGTAGAACAGGGGGAGATCATACAAACTCCACACACTCTGTAGAACAGGGGGAGATCACACAAACTCCACTCACTGTAGAACAGGGGGAGATCATACAAACTCCACTCACTCTCACTCTGTAGAACAGGGGGAGCTCATACAAACTCCACTCACTCACTCTCACTCTGTAGAACAGGGGGAGATCACACAAACTCCACTCACTGTAGAACAGGGGGGGATCATACAAACTCCACTCACTCTGTAGAACAGGGGGAGATCATACAAACTCCACTCACTCACTCTGCAGAACAGGGGGAGCTCATACAAACTCCACTCACTCACTTTTACTCTGTAGAACAGGGGAGCTCATGCAATCAGTTCCAACTCACTCTGGTCACACGTGTCTGAGCTGCAGCAGAATCTTGTCAGTCCCAGATCGCTCTCTTCAGCCAGCTTCGGACCCACAGATAATTCAACTTTTCTCTGGAAGGAAAGACAGCGTCTGAATGACGCTGTCTTTCAGACGCTGTCTTTCCGACAGACCTGTTCTTCACCTGAGGACGGCTGCTTGCTTTGTGTCCGAAACGTCGTGAGAATTGTGTTTTATTATGTTTTATTTTTATTATGTTATTATTTCCCTTCTACGTGACTTTACCGAAAGAACCAATAAGATGAATCCCTGCAGTCACGAAAGCTTTAAATCGAAATTTTCTCTGGAAGTTCGTTACGAGCGATGGCCTGTGATGATGATGATAATGTTGTTAACCACTACGTGTGTAATAAAGGACTCGACCCTGGTTCTGTCTCCGTGTCCTTTATTTGGGTTCGCGTTCTCCTTCCCTCACGGCACTCCTCCTGAGACTCTCTGCCTGGCAGCTCCACAGCTGCCTTCGCTCCCGTAGCCTTCCGCGCTCCTGCAGCTCCGCTGCAGGCTCTTGGTGCAGCCCTCTGGCTGCTCTCACAGCAGCTCCACCGCTGCTCCCTGTTCCTCCGTGCTCGGTCACCGCTGGCCGGCGGTGCCGAGTCTTACCGTGTGTCGCGATCTCGCCACTCCCCAACCTCAGCCCTCCGTGGCCTCTGTGGCTATCTGGCCATCTCCAACCTCAGCCCTGCGTGGCCTCTGTGGCTATCTCGCCATCTCCAACCTCAGCCCTGCGTGGCCTCTGTGGCTATCTCGCCATCTCCAACCTCAGCCCTGCGTGGCCTCTGTGGCTATCTCGCCATCTCCAACCTCAGCCCTGCGTGGCCTCTGTGGCTATCTCGCCATCTCCAACCTCAGCTCTATCCCCAACTCTCTTCCACCCCGCTGGCTGGCGCCGTCATGAGCCCCTCAGCCACCAGGCTGAGGCACGGCGACCACCCAACGTGTTCACCACCCTTCACTCCCCCGACTGACCCCGATGGCTTCCTGTCTCCCCGCTATAACTTCTCCCCCACGTGACCCTGACTCCTCCCTCTCGGATCGTCATATCCGCCCCGCCCATTTACGCCCGCATTACACGTGCATTACACGTGCAAAAAAAATACGCACTTTGCCAAACAGCGAAGAACTTCTCCGCTGTCTGGCACAGACGGGCGTCGTTAACTTTCTATACATCAGACAACTACCCTTTCTCGCAACGGGAAATCGGTGGACGGTGGTCGGCCAAAGACGTCGATCAATTTTTCCCGGAGGGTGGGGGGGTGGTGGGTGTGAGGGAGGAATCGTGATAAAGATTAGATGCGAAGACACGGTTGAAAAATAAATTGTGTTCCATGTTTTAAAAAAAATTGTCCCGGGCAAATTTCCAATGCCGGCGATGGTTTCTGTAGAAGTGTCTGGCTGTTGAGTTTTCTTGGCCGAGGTTTACAATTGGCACCCGTAGCCCGGTGATGTTAATGTGAGAGATTAGCGTGTAGAAAGGTTAGAGACTCGATCAGGTGAGCCTTCTTGTCTCGTAGGCTGTTAAAAGCTCTCACAGACGCGTGAAAACCCTCCCCGTAGAGAGGCGGTTCTCAGATTGTAAATGCTGTGGATTTACTCGCCAACACACGCAGGTTTCCTGTACTGCTAACGAATTGGCACGTTTTGTGTACGTGACACAAACCTTACTACTCGGCTGTGTCGGGTGGTGGAGGGTTTAATGACACATTTTTTTACGCGCTCTAACCCAAAAAAGCTTGCATTTTGGAATGAATCTGGTATTGGGCAAAAACATCGGAATGCTGAAAAGATACCTGCAAAATTATTCAACTGCGACATCCAATCTCTCTGTGCGGATATTTTCACCGTCTCTCCCTCGTGTACACTGGCGGGTCATTGGCGTTTATTAGTAACTAGCTGTACTATACCTGGCTTCGCCCGGGACTTGGATCCACCATGCCCGGCCGCCTTTGTCTCCCCAGTGGCGATGTTCACACCACACCAGTTACTCGTTTGAGGCCGAGTCGACCTAGGGGAGGCCCAGGAGCGGTTAAAATAATCGTCACCGGTGGTGGCCGTGAGCGGGAATCGAACTCGGGTCGCCGGGTTCGTAGCGCGGCGCGCTACCCACTACACTACAACGCGTTACGCTACTACGTGCGCAGGTCACGTGACAGATGTGAAGTCACAGCTCACTTGCCGTGCTAAAAAAAGATGCATTATTGAGCTCCCCCCGACCCCCAAAAAATAAAAGTGTATTTTTATAATTTTTGCATGGTGTACAGTCTGGAAAGTACCCACATGGGAAATTTGCAGTTTGTTGCATGTTAGGAAGTACGCCAAACATTTTGAACAGACACACGTAATCACAACTTTGATTGTTATATATGGAGATAAATCGGCATGTTGTGACTCCCACTGCCACTGTGTAGCATATTATTACATGCCAGGGACTCTATGAGATGATAGGACAATAGTCTGAGTCCATAATTGTCAATAAGTAGCGGCAAAGCGGTTATAAGTGACTCACAGAATTGTGCGCAGTTGCGTGTACAGTCCATGACTTCCCTGAGGCATCAACACCTGCAGCGAGCGCGATGCCGATCACACAACGCGGTTCGAATTCGACCCTCGATCGATCTGTGCGCCATCGCCGCACACGCGTCGAATAAAAAGCAAGGGACAAGCCCTTCCTCACTCATTGGTTCTTTCGGTAGAGTCACGTAGGTGAAAATAAAATAACTAATTCACGACGTTTCAGAGGCAACACAAGCTTCCGTCATCAGGTGGGACAACCATTATTACACTGTCTTCTTGGTTCTTTCGGTAAAGTCACGTAGAATGGAAATAATAAAATAATAAAAATAAAACATAATAAAATAATTCTCACGACGTTTCGGGCACAACGCAATCAGCCATCCTCAGGTGAAGAACAGGTCTGTCGGAGAATTATTTTATTATGTTTTATTTTTATTGTTTTATTATTTCCCTTCTACGTGACTTTACCGAAAGAACCAAGAAGATGAATCCCTGCAGTCACGAAAGCTTTACATCGAAATTATTACACTGGTCAACAAAATTTTTTTTTCTGGCCTGGACTTTTGCAGCTGTTTTAAACTAATTTCAGGGTGCTGATTCCAAATCTGATCTCAGATTTGCTCTATCACATCTCATTTTTAACTCTGTCACTTATGATTGCAAGTTGTTGCGAGTCAGTGACTGCTTTAGTGTTAAAATATGGTGCTGTATTTTTAGGATAGTGCTGTTATAATATCATTTTATGTAGATATCCACATTTATTTAATATTTTTCTTCTGCAGTTTTTATTGAAAATTCTATATTTGATATCTCAAAACTTGATGCCAGATTTGGAATCAGCACCCCAAAATTACCTTAAAACCGTTGGAAAACCTTATGCCAGAAGAAGTGTGTTGACCAGTGAATTATTTTCACCTACGTGACTTTACCGAAAGAATGAAAGAGTATGAATCCTTGCAGTCACGAAAACTTCAAATCTAGAAGTCCTTACAAACTAACGACTCCTCTATCATTTTTCATTGCTGGCGGGCACGTGGCTGGGTTGTTGTCTTCAGGGTCTCTGGGTTTCTCCCTCCCACACGAATCCAAACTCTCAGTAGCTGATGGAGCTCACGGCCAAACCTCCCAGTGGAAAGCATCAGCGGCATCATCGCCCTCCCGAGGAAGAGTCGAGGCGCTTGGCTTGCGGGTTTCAGGATGAATATCGCGCCAGCTCTCTTTCTCTCCCAAGGAGTAAAACGGAAGAACTGTGGACTCGTCGTTATTATTGTTGTTGTTATTTGTAGGCGAGTTAGGGAGTTCAATCTTCCGCGGCACGGACCAGCACATTGCTGCAGTGGCAGTGATTTTCACGCAATGACTATTATTGTTGTTATTTATTATTATGTTGTATTGTTATTATTATTCACAACCAATTGAACCCGCGTGATGGAGGCCTCCTCTCGCGCTCTGTGTGCAAGCAACCGCACGCGCATACACACAAGCACGTGCACACACACGCACCCACACCCACGCACACACCCTCACCCACGCACACACCCACACACCCACACAGTGCACACACACAAGCACGCGCACACACCCACGCACACACCCACACACACACACGTGCACACACACAAGCACGCGCACACACACGCGCCCACACCAACGCACACACCCACACACACACACGCGCACACACACAAGCACGCGCACACACACGCACCCACACCCACGCACACACCCACACACACACACGTGCACTACACACACACGCGCATACACACAAGCACGCGCACACACACGCGCCCACACCAACGCACACACCCACACACACACACGTGCACACACACAAGCACGCGCACACACACGCACCCACACCCACGCACACACCCACATCCACGCACACACCCACACACACACACGCGCATACACACAAGCACGCGCACACACACGCACCCACACGCACACACCCACGCACACACACAGGTGCACACACACACACGTGCACACACACACGTGCACACACACACACGTGCACACACACCCCACACAGTGGTAGCAGAGAAATATAATTCACTGCGAAACGCCGCCTCTGTGTGTGTGTCATTTCACACTCTGCGGAGCGAGACGAGAGTGGAAGATGCATTTCAGCGTCTCTCTCTTTGCCCAACATCATCCTCATCATCGTCGTCATCAGCCGTGGCCAATCTACTGCTGGATGAACGCCTCCCTAAGACATCACCATCACCGCCGCCATCGTCAGCCGTGGTAAATCCACTGCTGGATGAAGGCTCAGCTCCAGAAAACAAAACAAAAATCTCCCTCGAGAAATTAAAACGCCGGTCGTCTTTTATTTTGTTTGCTGGAGGTGACGGCGGCTTGGGGAGGTCTTCATCCAGCAGTGGATTGACCACGGCTGACGATGATGATGATGTGATGGTGATATCTTGGGGAAGTCTTCACGCAAGCAGTAGATTGACCACGGCTGACGATGATGATGATGTCATGGGGAGGTCTCCATCCAGCAGGGGATTGACCGCGGCTGACGATGATGCTGCTGCTGAGTCTTTACAATGTAAAGCGAAGGCTGTGGGAGCAGCAACGTGTCCAGGGATCAGGAGGGCCTGCTTTTAATGTGGGTGTCACACGACTCTGACGGATGGATCGGACGGACAGGACGTTGACAAAAAACGCGTGGCACTCATCAATTGAACAACCGTGTTGATCGCACGCGCCCGACGGGGTATCACCATCATGATCATCACCATGATCACCATCATCATCCATCACCATCATCATCATCACCATCATCACCATCACCACCATCATCATCATCATCACCATGATCACCATCATCATCATCACCATCATCATAATTACCATCATCACCATCACTACATCACCACCATCATCATCATCACCATTATCATAATCACCATCATCACCATCATCATCACCATAATCACCATCATCACCATCACCACCATCATCACCATCATCATCACCATAATCACCATCATCACCATAATCACCATCATAACCATCATCACCATGATCATCACCATGATCACCATAATCATCATCACCATCATCACCATCATCGCCATCATCATCATCATCACCATCATCACCATCATCATCATCATCACCATCATCACCATAATCACCATCACCATCACCAGCATCATCATCACCATCACCCATCATCACCATCATCACCACCATCATCATCATCACCATCACCACCATCATCATCACCATCTCCAGGTCGTCTTCTTCCACGTGCAACTTTCCGTCTTAGGCTCTCCGTCGGTTCCACTCTTCGTGGGTCCAACTTCGATGCAGGCAGCAGCTGCAGCAGTAGTAGCGGCAGCAGCTGTAGCAGCAGTAACAGGCAGCAGCAGTAACAGGCAGCAGCAGTAACATTTCAGCGTCTCTCTCTTTGCCCAACATCATCCTCATCATCGTCGTCATCAGCCGTGGCCAATCTACTGCTGGATGAACGCCTCCCCAAGACATCACCACCGCCACCATCGTCAGCCGTGGCCAATCCACTGCTGGATAAAGGCTCAGCTCCAGAAAACAAAACAAAATCTCCCTCGAGAAATTAAAACGGCGGTCGTCTTTTGTTTTGTTTGCTGGAGGTGACGGCGGCTGGGGAGGTCTTCATCCAGCAGTGGATTGACCACGGCTGGTGATGATGATGATGAGTGATGATGTCATGGGAGGTCTTCATCCAGCAGCGGGATGACCACGGATGACGATGATGATGATGATGGTGGTGGTGATATCTTGGGGAAGTCTTCACGCAGCAGGAGATTGACCACGGCTGACGATGATGATGATGTCATGGGGAGGTCTCCATCCAGCAGGTGATTGACCACGGCTGATGATGATGATGCTGCTGCTGCTGAGTCTTTACAATGTAAAGCGAAGGCTGTGGAGCAGCAACATGTCCAGGGGACCAGGAGGGCCCTGCTTTTTAATGGTGGTGTCACACGACTCTGACGAATGGATCGGACGGACAGACGTTGACAAAAACCGCGTGGCACTCATCAATTGAACAACGGTTGATCGCACGCGCCGACGGGTATCACCATCATGATCACTACCATGATCACCATCATCTATCATCATCACCGTCATCATCACCATCATCATAATCACCATCATCACCATCACCACCACTCATCACCATCATCATCAATCACCATAATCACCATATCATAATCACCATCATCACCATCATCACCCATCATCATCACCATCATCACCATCATCACCATCATCATCACCATCATCACCATCATCACCTGCTCATCACCATGATCACCATGATCACCACCATCATCACCATCATCACCATCATCACATCATTCACGATCATCATCATCACCATCATCACCATCAACGCCATCATCATCATCATCACATCATTATCACCATGATCATCACCATAATCATCACCATCATCATAATTCACCATCATCACCACCATTATCACCACCATCACCATCTTTACCACCATCATCACCATCATCATCATCACCACCATCAACCATCTCCAGGGTCGTCTTCTTCCACGTGCAACCCTTCCGTCCTACTCTCTCCGTCGGTTTCACTCTTCGTGGGTCCAACTTCGGATGCAGCAGCAGCAGAGCGAGCAGCAGCAGCGGCAGCAGCAGTAGCGGCAGCAGTAGCAAGCAGCAGTAGCAGGCAACATCTCCTCCTGGAGCCAATTCTCTTCTTTATCCGCACCCGAAATTAAAGGAGACGCGAACGGCAAAGACGGTGCAAATAAAATACAACCAAAGTGAAGATTGTGTGCAGGTGAGGATTGAAAACCGGAGAGCGATGTGTATGTACACACACACAAACCAGACTGTTCAAGTCTATTTAACAAAACGCATTCTGGCGAATTGCCGATGATGCTGGATGCAATTACCAGCGAAACGTCGTACTATTTTTTTATGTTGTGGTTTCACGCTTCAACGCACCGGTGGGCTAAAGTAGTGAACTATTTTGTCCTTTGTCAACGTGACACTTTTTTTACTGATTAGCCGTGTCGGGTGGTGGAGGGTTACGACACCATTGATATTATGAAAAAACGCATACTGTTTACACTTAAAGCATTTGTCGAACTCGGTGTTCAATGACGAAACAAAACCACGTCCCCAAAGGGTACATCTCCGTTGAACGTCGCGTAGTGAACGATTCGTGCAGAGAGTGATTTTCCGCGGTCATTTCACCAGCATTTGCAGCTATCTTCATCAGGCGGACAGACAGATTTGTGAAAACCCCCTCCTATATTATGGATGATATTGGTCACGAAAGCCTACGTGCTAATCTATAGATAGTCTTGCTGTAGGCCAGTGGTTTCTCAACCTTTTATTTGGCTACTACTATAGCCCCCACCCTGCCCTACATCAATGACGTCCTCCAGCCACGAATATTCATACCTGTCAACCCCTTATCAGTGCCCTACATTATCACAGACCAACTCAGACCTAATTGGCCACCCCGTGCACTTACAAATCTCATCCTTCATCCCACAAATTCCCATCACAAGGGAGAAAAACAAATAGAAAAAACTGATGATTGTTTTTTTTTTACCCTTTAATCTGGCAACAAAACTGACACCTTTTTACGAGGAGTCTGTTTGCATTGACCACAATACCTGCAGTCATAATGCATACAAAAACATAACTCTGATAATGTATGCATTGTCCTTTAAGTTGATTGGTCCACTCCCGAGACAGGCTTTCCTTAGAGCCTAGTCTCACAGGGTTGGACCAGATGACACCAAAAGGCGCACAACTCAAAGACAATGCACCCATCAGAGTATGAGAGCTCGGGGTAAGCATTTACACCATTGGTACCTCATTTGCCAGAAAAAAAACTGTTATTGTTGCCGGCATTGAAACGGCTGTACGCCGCATGAACCTGAAAACTCATTTCCCCTGTAAAACATACGGGGTAAACCGGGGGGTTGACAGGTGTGGGGTGACAGTAATGTGTATTCCATCAGGTCTCGTGAGATCTCCGACTTGCACATTGCTCGCTGGTGGCGTGACACTGGAGGGTGAGAATCAAACTCAACTCTGTAGCGCATCTTCAAATCTCGACTAAAAAACGTGTCCTCGTTAAGATGGCTTTCCGCTCTCTCTCTCTCTCCAGCTATTCTCAAATGTCTTCTCACTTCATTCTCTCCTTGGATGACGTTGAAATTTTTCCGCCTTTCGGTGCATAGCGCCACTGACAACGATTAGTTTAAGGGGAGCGTTTTATAATTTAAATTGTTGGTGAATTATAGTCGGTTATCCGGCTGCATCCAACATTATCCGGCTGTTCCGGGCCGATCCGGCGCAAACGGCAAAGCCAGTCCAAAGGCTGTAACCAGTCTGGCGATCGATATCGTGTTGCGTGAAAAAAAAGTAGCTTGATTTCAGTGTCAAAATAATCTACACTACATTATACACTGCATAGTAGATATGCCTGATTTCAGTGTCAAATATAATACATACATTATACACTACATACTAGATATGCTTGAATTCAGTGTCACATTAAATAGAGTACATACATACACAGTAGCTATTCTTGATTTCAGTGTCAAATATTATCTACGCTACATTATACACTACGCAGTAGCTCTGCTTGATTTCAGTGTAAAATATTATCTACACTACTTATACACTACACAGTAGCTTGATTTCAGTGTAAAATATTATCTACACTACATTATACACTACGCAGTAGCTATGATTGAATTCAGTGTCAATATTATCTACGCTACATTATACACTACGCAGTAGCTCTGCTTGATTTCAGTGTCAAATATTATCTACACTACATTATACACTACGCAGTAGCTCTGCTTGATTTCAGTGTAAAATATTATCTACACTACATTATACAACACATAGCTCTGCTTGATTTCAGTGTAAAATATTATCTACGCTACATTATACACTACGCAGTAGCTATGATTGAATTCAGTGTCAATATTATGTACGCTACATTATACACTACGCAGTAGCTCTGCTTGATTTCAGTGTCAAATATTATCTACACTACATTATACACTACGCAGTAGCTCTGATTGATCTCAGTGTCAAATATTATCTACGCTACATTATACACTACGCAGTAGCTCTGCTTGATTTCAGTGTCAAATATTATCTACGCTACATTATACACTACATAGTAGCTATTCTTAATTTCAGTGTCAATATTATCTACGCTACATTATACACTACACAGTAGCTCTGCTTGATTTCAGTGTCAAATATTATCTACGCTACATTATACACTACACAGTAGCTCTGCTTGATTTCAGTGTCAAATATTATCTACACTACATATACACTACACAGTAGCTCTGCTTGATTTCAGTGTCAAATATTATCTACGCTACATTATACACTACACAGTAGCTCTGCTTGATTTCAGTGTCAAATATTATCTACACTACATTATTCACTACACAGTAGCTCTGCTTGATTTCAGTGTCAAATATCTACGCTACATTATACACTACGCAGTAGATATGCTTGATTCAGTGTAAATGTTATCTACGCTACATTATACACTACACAGTAGCTCTGATTGAATTCAGTGTCAAATAATCTATCATATACACTATGCGTAGCTCTGATTGATCTCAGTGTCAAATATTATCTACGCTACATTATACACTACATAGTAGCTATTCTTGATTTCAGTGTCAAATATTATCTACGCAACATTATACACTACACAGTAGCTCTGCTTGATTCAGTGTCAAATATTATCTACACTACATTATACACTACGCAGTAGCTATGATTGATTTCAGTGTCAAATTATCTACACTACATTATACACTACACAGTAGCTATTCTTAATTTCAGTGTAAAATATTATCTACACTACATTATACACTACGCAGTAGCTCTGATGATTTCAGTGTCAAATATTACGTCCACGTGTGTCCCCTCCAGGGGTTCGCGTACCCCCCTGGAACATTGCCACGTGTACCCCACCCCCCCCCCAGGGGTCCACGTACCCCCCTGATGTTCCCCACGTGTACCCCACCCCCCCCCTAGGGGTCCACGTACTACCTCCGATTGAGACCCGCTGCATGCGCTACGGAGTGTAGCGGAGTTGCGAGAGTCAGAGGTGAGAGACGTGGGGGCGGTGAGAGCGAAAATCCAGGGGGGGTTTGGAGTCGAAATTCTGAACCCACCACACCTCCTCCTCCTCCCCTTTCCCCCTTAAGAAGAATCTAATGCATTAATCCTGCGGGTAGCCGAGCGAGTAAAGAGGAGAAGAGAGGGAGAGAGAGAGAGTGAGAGAGTGAGAGAGCGTATTTCGCTATAAATAACGCGACTATTTTCTCGGAAATGCTTGAATGGCTTCAAAGATTCTTTATTTCTTACAGGAGGTGGGCGGTGGGGATGGGGGAATGTGGTGGTGGTGTTGCTGGTAGTGGTGATGGAAGAGGTGGTAGTGGTGGTGGAGGTGATGGTGGTGGTCGAGGTGGTGGATGTGGAGGGGTTGTGGTGGTGGAGAGGTGTGTGGTGGTGGATGGTGTGGTGGTGGTGGTGGAGGAGATGGTGGAGTAGTGGTGGGAGAGTAGGTGGTGGTAGGTTGGTGGATGTGGTGGTGGT
Organism: Lethenteron reissneri; assembly: GCF_015708825.2. Taxonomy (NCBI): domain Eukaryota; kingdom Metazoa; phylum Chordata; class Hyperoartia; order Petromyzontiformes; family Petromyzontidae; genus Lethenteron; species Lethenteron reissneri. The sequence continues at coordinate 8,219,675 of NC_083845.1, forward strand.
GGAGTTGGTGGTGGAGGAGGTGGTCGAGGTGGTGGATGTAGAGCAGGTTGGGTGGATGGTGGAGGAGGTGGTGGAGGTGGTGGATGTGGTGGTGGTGGAGGGGTGGTGGAGGTGGAGGAGTGGTGGAGGAGTGATTGGTGGATGTGGTGGTGGTGGAGAAGGTGGTCGAGGTGGTAGATGTACAGCAGGTTGT
>NC_083845.1:8220367-8265068 GCF_015708825.2 Lethenteron reissneri
TCGCTCAACACGCAGCCTCAACTCACAGTGAAGCTCGCTCACTCACCACAGGCAGCAGTATTGGTGGTGGTGGTGAGCATGGTGGTGTTGATGTGAGGTATAGTGGTGTGGTGGTGAGGCAGTAGTAATAGCGGTAGTTGTTATAGTGGTGGTTGTTGTTGTAGTTGTGGTGTTGTTCTTATTGTAAATGTTGTAGTTGTTGTCGTAGTTGTTGTCGTGGTTGTATGTTGTAGTGGTTGTAGTTGTTGTAGTGGTTGTAGTTTCAGCGTAGTCGCCCCGTGCCCCCCCCCCCCCCCCGTCAGGCTGAACCTGGAGGAAGGCGACGGTGCGTGGTGCGCCGACGGCCCCGTGACGCCGCAGCACTCGCAGTTCCTGCAGTGGACCTGCGGCGTCTCCACGTGGTCCGCTCGCTCGGCACGCAGGGTCGCCACGGCAACGGCCTCGGCAACGAGTTCGCCAGGCCTACCGCCTCGAGTACAGCCGCGACGCGCACCCGATGGCTGCCGTGGAGGGACCGCCGCGGCAACCAGCGAGGGTCCCCTTAGCAACGGAGGAGCCCCGTGGCACGGGGCGAGGGGTCCCCTTAGCAACGGAGGAGCCCCGTGGCGACGGGGAGGGTCCCCTTAGCAACGGAGGAGCCCCGTGGCGACGAGGCGAGGGTCCCCTTAGCAACGGAGGAGCCCCGTGGCGACGAGGCGAGGGTCCCCTTAGCAACGGAGGAGCCCTGGCGACGAGGCGAGGGTCCCCTTAGCAACGGAGGAGCCCCGTGGTGACGGGGCGAGGGTCCCCTTAGCGACGGAGGAGCCCCGTGGTGACGGGGCGAGGGTCCCCTTAGCGACGGAGGAGCCCCATGGCGACGAGGCGAGGGGTCCCCTTAGCAACGGAGGAGCCCCGTGGCAACCAGGCGAGGGTCCCCTTAGCGACGGAGGAGCTCCGTGGCGACGAGGCGAGGGGTCCCCTTAGCAACGGAGGAGCCCAAAGCAAATAGCCGCTGCCCATAGACTCAACACTGCCCATAGACTCAACACTGCCCATAGACTCAACACTGCCCATAGACTCAACACTGCCCATAGACTCAACACTGACCCATATACTCAACACTGCCCATAGACTCAACACTGCACATAGACTCAACACTGCCCATAGACTCAACACTGCCCATAGACTCAACACTGCCCATAGACTCAACACTGCACATAGACTCAACACTACCCATAGACTCAACACTGCCCATAGACTCAACACTACCCTAGACTCAACACTACCCATAGACTCAACACTGCCCATAGACTCAACACTGCCCATAGACTCAACACTGCCCGTAGACTCAACACTACCCGTAGACTCAACACTACCCATAGACTCAACACTACCCATAGACTCAACACTGCCCAAAGACTCAACACTGCCCATAGACTCAACCACTGGCCCATACGACTCAACACTAGACCATAGACCTCACCACTACCCATAGACTCAACACTGACCCAATAGACTCAACACTACCGTAGACTCAAGCACTACCCATAGATCTCAACCATACCCATGAGACTCACACTACCCGTAGGACTCACACACCTACCCATAGACCATCAACACTACCCATAGACTCCAACACTGCCCATCAGCCTCAACACTACCCATAGACTCCACATGCCCATAGACTCAACACTACCCGTAGGACTCAACACTACCCATGCACTCAACACTGCCCGTAGACTCAACACTACCCGTAGGACTCAACACCTCTACCCATAGACTCAACACTGCACTTCACATACGCTCCAGGTGGCGTGGGGGGTGGTTCCCTGCGCGTTGCCCCGTGCTTTAGCCAGTCATCTCAGTCAGTCGACCCGTGGCACCTGCTGGGTCTGCCCCGTGACCTCCTGCCAGCGGGCGTTCGACACTTCACGTGGCCTCAAGGTGCACTTGGCCTGGCACATGCGTCGTGGTGACGTCACTGCCACTTAGTGGCGAATGGCGGTTGTTGTTGTTGTTGTGCCCCGCAGGTGATCCAGGGCAACGTGAACACGCAGGACGTGGTGCTCAAGGACCTGGGGCCCGCCCTCGTGGCGCGCTTCGTGCGCTTCGTCGCCGTCACCGACCGCGCCATGAGCGTGTGCATGCGCGTGGAGCTCTACGGCTGCCCCTGGGCTGGTGGGGCCTGACCCCCCCCTCGACCCCCCCCACCCCACACCCCCAAACACCCCCCACACCAACCCGCCCCCCCCCACCCCCAACCCCAACACCCTCCCACTCCCCCCACACCAACCCGCCCCCCCACCCCCAACCCCAACACCCTCCCACTCCCCCCACACCAACCCGCCCCCCCCACCCCCAACCCCAACACCCTCCCACTCCCCCCACACCAACCCGCCCCCCCCCACTAACTTTCCCCCCAGCACTGAAACCCCAACCCTCAACCGCCCCCCCCCCCCCCCCACGGGGCCCGTCCTCCCCCGGCTCCCCGTGTCTCACCCCGTGTCTCTCCGTGTCTCTCTCCGTGTTTCTTTGTGTCTCTCCCCGTGTCTCTCCCCGTGTGTCTCCCCGTGTCTCACTCCGTGTTTCTCCGTGTCTCTCCCCGTGTGTCTCCCCGTGTGTCTCCCCGTGTCTCTCCGTGTGTCTCTCCGTGCGTCTCTCCGTGCGTCTCCCCGTGTCTTTCCCCGTGTGTCTCCGCGTGTCTCTCCCCGTGTGTCTCCCCGTGTGTCTCCCCCCGTGTGTCTCTCCGTGTCTCTCCCCGTGTGTCTCCCCCCGTGTCTCTCCGTGTGTCTCCGTGTGTCTCTCTGTGTCTCACCCCGTGTCTCTCTCCGTGTGTCTCACCCCGTGTGTCTCTCCGTGTGTCTCTGCGTGTGTCTCCCCGTGCGTCACCCAGACGGGCTCGTCTCCTACTCGGCCCCCGAGGGAGAGACGCTCCTCCTGCCCTCCCTGGCGCCCGCCAACCTCAACGACTCCACCTACGACGGCTTCATCGCCTCCCGGTGAGGCCGCCACCCGTGGTGGACACTCACTCACTCACTCACCCACTCACCCACTTACACACTCACCCACTCACTCACACACTCACTCACCCACTCACTCACTCACCCACTCACTCATACACTCACTCACTCTCCCACTTACACACTCACTCACCCACTTACACACTCACTCATACACTCACTCACTCACCCACTCACTCACTCACCCACTCACCCACGCACTCACTAATTCACACACTCACTCACACACTCACTCATATACTCACTCACTCACCCTCCTCACTCACTCACCCACTCACTCACTCACCCACTTACACACTCACTCATACACTCACTCACCCACTCACACACTCACTCACCCACTCACTCACTCACTCATGCACTCACTCACTCATGCACTCACTCACCCACTCACTCACTCACCCACCCACTCACTCACTCACCCACCCACTCACTCACTCACCCACTCACTCACTCACCCACTCACTCACTCACTCACCCACTCACACACTCACACTCACTCACACTCACTCACACTTACTCACTCACTCACTCACTCACACTCACTCACTCACTAACACTCACTCACCCACTCACTCACCCACTCACTCACTCACCCACTCACTCCCTCACTCACACTCCCTCACTCACTCACACTCACTCAATCTCACTCACTCACTCACCCACTCACTCACTCACCCAATCACCCACCCACTCACACACTCACTCACATTTACTCACTCACTCACTCACACCACTCACTCACTCACTCACACTCACTCACTCACCCACTCACTCACACTCACTCACTCACTCACCCACTCACTCACTCACATTTACTCACTCACTCACTCACACCACTCACTCACCCACTCACTCACTCACTCACACTCACTCTCTCACCAACTCACTCACTCACTCACTCACCCTCTCACCAACTCACCCCCCCCCACTCACTCACCTCGCTCACCAACTCACTCACCCACTCACTCACCCTCTCACCAACTCACTCACCCACTCACTCACTCACCCTCTCACCAACTCACTCACCCACTCACTCACAATCTCACCAACTCACCCACCCACTCACACACTCACTCACATTTACTCACACACTCACCCACTCACTCACTCACACCACAGTGGTGAACACTCACACACACCACGTGTCTCTCTGTCTCCGCGTGCGTCTCTATCTGTGTCTCCGCGTGTCTCTCTGTCTCCGCGTGCGTCTCTATCTGTCTCCGCGTGCGTCTCTATCTGTGTCTCCGCGTGTCTCTCTGTCTCCGCGTGCGTCTCTATCTGTGTCTCCGCGTGTCTCTCTGTCTCCCTGTGTCCCCCAGGCAGATGTACGGCGGCCTGGGCCAGCTGACGGACGGCGTCTGGGGCCTGGACGACTTTGCGCTGAGCCCCGAGCACCGCGTGTGGCCGGGCTACGACTACGTGGGCTGGAGCAACGGCAGCCTCAGCCTGCCCTACCTCCTCATGCACTTCGAGTTCGACGAGCCAAGGAACTTCTCGGCCATGAAGGTGCCACCCGCACCCCCCTCCTCCATCATCACCCCCACCGCCATCACACCTCACCACCCTCCCCCCGTGCCCCCCTTCCCACACATCCTCCCTAACCCCCACCCGCCCCCCCCCCTCATCCTTATTCACCACCCCCCCCCCCTCCCGTGCCCCCCCCTCTCCTTGTCCCCCCACCCCCCATCACACTTCACCACCCTCCCCCCGTGCCCCTCCCCTTCTCACTATCCCCCCGTGCCCCCCCCCCCAACATCATCCCTAACCCCCACCGGTCCCCCCCCCCCCCTCATCCTCCCTCACCCCCCCCCGTGTCCCCCCCTCTCCTTGTCCCCCCCCCACGTGTCCCCCCTTCTCCTCATCTCCCCCCCTCCTCCCACCACGTCACCCCCCCCACCTCCCCTCCCCCCACGTGTCCCCCTTCTCATCTCCCCCCCTCCTCCCTCCACGTCACCCCCCACCTCCCCCCCCCCGCGTCCCCCCCCCCCCGCGTCCCCCCCCCCCCGCGTGCCCCCGACAGGTCCACTGCAACAACATGTTCCAGAGCGGCGTGCAGACTTTCCGCGAGGCGCGCTGCTTCTTCCGCCGCTCCGACAGCGACGAGTGGGAGGGCGGCGGCGGCGGTGACGACGGTGGCGGTGGTGGTGGCGGTGAGGGCGGCGGTGGTGGCGGTGAGGGTGGTGGTGGTGGCGGTGGTGGGGGTGGTGGTGGTGGAGAGGACGTGGGCGTGGGGCTGGTGGTGGAGCCGGACACGGTGGACCCGCGCGCACGCTTCATCACCGTCCCGCTGGGCCAGCGCAACGCCATCGCCATCAAGTGCCACTTCTACCTGGGAGCCGCGTGGCTCCTCATCAGCGAGATCTCGTTCCACTCGGGTGGGTGCCGACGGGGAGGATGGCAGTTGGCGCGCGTGCAAGGGCGAGTGGGTGGGGTGAGCGAGTGGGTGGGTTGAGTGGGTGGGTTGAGCGAGTGGGTGAGTGAGCGAGTTGGTGGATGAGCTAGTGAGTGGGTGAGCTAGTGAGTGGGTGGGTGAGTGTCTGAGCTAGTGAGTGAGTGGATGAGCTAGTGAGTGGGTGGGTGAGTGTATGAGTGGGTAAGCTTGTGAGTGGGTGGGTGAGTGGATGAGTGGGTGAGCTAGTGAGTGGGTGGGTGAGTGGATGAGTGGGTGAGCTAGTGAGTGGGTGGGTGAGTGTCTGAGCTAGTGAGTGAGTGGATGAGTGAGTGGATGAGCTGGTGAGTGGATGAGTGGGTGAGTGAGTGGGTGGCTGAGTGGGTGGTTGAGTGGGTGGATGAGCTAGTGAGTGGGTGGGTGAGTGTCTGAGCTAGTGAGTGAGTGGATGAGTGAGTGGATGAGCTGGTGAGTGGATGAGTGGGTGAGTGAGTGGGTGGTTGAGTGGGTGGGTGAGTGAGTGGATGAGCTAGTGAGTGGGTGAGTGAGTGAGTGGATGAGTAGTTGAGCTTGTGAGTGGGTGGGTGAGTGAGCGAGTGAGCGGGTGACCCTGGAGGGCATCAGTCTGCCAGTAGTAGGGCGGACAATGATTGCTGCTGAGTCGTCTCGCCTAGGGGCACCCCCAGCGGCAGCTGTCCCTGTGCACTACTCTGCCAGTACTAGGGGGGGGAGGGGACGATGATTGCTGCAGGGGTCACGCTGCGCCACCTCGTGTCCGTGACCGGTACTGACCTCACGTCCCCCCCCCTCCCCCCTCCCCACAGACCGGAGCCAGGAGCCCGTGTCACGAGCCCCGCCCCCTCCCACCCCGCCGAGGGGGGGGGCCCGCAGCCCCCCACCGCCCCCACCGCCCGCCCCACCAGGGGGGGGCGCCCCGCCCCCACCGCCCCCCTCTGGCACGCGCGGGCCGGAGGTCACCAGCCGCGCACACGGTGAGCGGCGCTCCACGTCCGTGGAGGTTCAGTCGGCCCATCATCAACGCTCGCTACAGGGGAAGGCGGTGGTGGGGGGGGGGGTCGATAAAATGGGTGACCACTTTGCGTGGGGAAGATCTAATAATGATAATGACGATTCAGGCTTTAATTTTTGGTTCTTTCGGTAAATTCACGTAGATAGAAAAATAATAAGAAAAAATTTAAGTGAATTAATTTGTACTTTAATTCACTTTATTAAATGATAGAAACTAAGTGAATAAAGTGTTGTATTCACCTTATGAAAAAAAAAGTGAATAATTTTTTACTTTTATTCACTTTATTAAATAATAAATAATATAAATAAACGTCGCGCTGCTCAGATTGTGAATGTCGCGGCTCGGCTCTCCAGCCCCCCAACGGCGGCGCTGTGTTCGCGACGAATTGGCAACGTCCTGTTCACGTGACACAAGCCTTGCCGATTGGCTGTGTCGGGTGGTGGCGGGCTTGACGACACAACGTTCCGATTTAAAGCTTTCGTGACTGCAGGGATTCATCTTCTTGGTTCTTTCGGTAAAGTCACGTAGAAGGGAAGTAATAAAATAATAAAAATAAAACATAATAATTCTCACGACGTTTCGGCCACAACGCAAGCAGCCGTCCTCAGGTGCAGCAGCCGTCCTCAGGTGAGGCCCTCAGGTGAGGACGGCTGCTTGCGTTGTGGCCGAAACGTCGTGAGAATTATTATGTTTTATTTGTATTATTTCATTACTTCCCTTCTATGTGACTTTACCAAAAGAACCAAGAAGACACAACGTTTTTCTATATCTCTACGCGATCTAACAAACTGCCCCGCGGGTGCGAGCTCAGCAGGCACGAGGGTGCCGGGGGCCCCGGGGGCCACGCTGTCCGGGAGGCCCATGGACACGGCCGACGAGAGAGCGCCCGTGCTGGTCGCCTGCCTCGTCGCCATCATCCTCCTCCTCGTCGTCATCATCGCACTCATCCTCTGGCGGCACAACTGGAGGAAGCTCCTCGAGAAGGTGGGAACCCAATGGCAACAACGGCCAGCAACAATCAGCACCGTCAACGTTTTTTTTCACTTTTCTTCTTGTTTACTAAGCGGCTGAGCGTTGCACGTAGGCACCAGAGGTCACGTGAACGGCCAGCAACAATCAGCACCGTCAAAGTTTTTTTTTACTTTTCTTCTTGTTTACTAAGCGGCTGAGCGTTGCGCGTAGGCACCAGATGTCACGTGAACGGCCAGCAACAATCAGCACCGTCAAAGTTTTTTTCTTCTTGTTTACTAAGCGGCTGAGCGTTGCGCGTAGGCACCAGATGTCACGTGAACGGCCAGCAACAATCAGCACCGTCAAATGTTTTTTTCTTCTTGTTTACTAAGCGGCTGAGCGTTGCACGTAGGCACCAGAGGTCACGTGAACGGCCAGCAACAATCAGCACCGTCAAAGTTTTTTTCTTCTTGTTTACTAAGCGGCTGACCGTTGCACGTAGGCACTAGAGGTCACGTGAACGGCCAGCAACAATCAGCACCGTCAAACGTTTTTTTCTTCTTGTTTACTAAGCGGCTGACCGTTGCACGTAGGCACTAGAGGTCACGTGAACGGCCAGCAACAATCAGCACCTTCAACGTTTTTTTTCACTTTTCTTCTTGTTTACTAAGCGGCTGAGCGTTGCACGTAGGCACCAGAGGTCACGTGAACGGCCAGCAACAATCAGCACCGTCAAATGTTTTTTTCTTCTTGTTTACTAAGCGGCTGAGCGTTGCACGTAGGCACCAGAGGTCACGTGAACGGCCAGCAACAATCAGCACCGTCAAAGTTTTTTTCTTCTTGTTTACTAAGCGGCTGACCGTTGCACGTAGGCACTAGAGGTCACGTGAACGGCCAGCAACAATCAGCACCGTCAACGTTTTTTTTCACTTTTCTTCTTGTTTACTAAGCGGCTGAGCGTTGCACGTAGGCAACCAGAGGTCACGCGAACGGTCAGCAACAATCAGCACCATCATTGTTTTTACACCCAGTCGCTGAGCGTTGCGCGTAGGGACCAGAGGTCACGCGAACGTCAAAAACGGCCGGCAACAATCAGCCCCCCCCCTCTCCACGCCCCCCTCCCCCCTGCTCCCCGCAGGCCCCGCGCGCCATGCTGGAGGACGGCATTACGGTGCGTCTGTCGGTGCCGTGCGACACGGTGATGTTCAACGGGCGCTCGCTGCAGCGCGCCGGCTCGGCCCTGCCGCAGACGAAGCCGCCGCCGGCGCTGCCACCCGGCTACCGCGAGCCGGGCACGCGGCCCACACGCCGCCTGCTGCACGCGGAGCGCACACTCGAGCGCGCCGAGGGCGGCGGTGCGTGGTGGTGGTGCTTGGTGGTCGTGGTTGTGGTGGTGGTCGTGGTGGTGCTTGTGGTGGTGGTTGTGGTGGTGGTGCTTGTGGTGGTCGTGATGGTGGTGGTGGTGGTGCTTGGTGGTCGTGGTGGTGGTGGTGGTCGTGGTGGTGCTTGTGGTGGTCGTGGTGGTGGTGGTGGTCGTGGTGGTGGTCTTGGTGGTAGTTGTGGTGGTTGTGGTGGTGGTCGTGGTGGTCGTGGTGGTGGTTGGTGGCGGTCGTGGTGGTGGTGGGGGTCGTGGTGGTGGTCATGGTGGTTGTGGTGGCGGTTGTGGTGGTGGCCGTGGTGGTGGTGGTTGTGGTAGTGGTGGTGGTTGTGGTGGTGGTGGTGGTAGTGGTGGTGGTTGTGGTAGTGGTGGTGGTCGTGGTGGTGGTGGTGGTGTCGCGCTGCGTTACAAACCCAGCGACCCGAGTTCGATTCCTGCTCACGGCCACCAACACCTGTAACGATTACCCAAACTGGTCCCCCGTGCTGAGACCCCCACGTGGTGAGACCACGTGCTGAGACCCCCACGTGCTGCGTGTTGCAGGCTGCGGGGACTACGCGGAACCGGAGCTGCCGCTGTTCGACGGCGCCCAGCACTACGCCGTGGCCGACATCCTGGACATGCAGGTACTCGCGCAGGCAAAGGTCCCCCGCGTAGCCTCCGATGGGCCGTCGGGGCAAGTGCAGCGTCGCGCCCGGCCGCCTTTGTCTCCCCGGCGGCGATGTTTACCGCGCACCGCCACCGGGTGCTCATTTGAGGCCGAGTCGACCTAGGGGAGGCCCAGGGGGGCGGTGCACTGCACGTGGCGTGGGCTCTGACCCAGCGACGTCCAGGGTTGGTGGATCACCGCTCGGATTTCGTGACGCTCCCTTCCCGGGGCCGGGAACACCTCGATAGGTCGAGGGCGGCAGAGCTTGGGGCAATCGGTGGTGGTGCCGGCTGCTGCTGCTGCTGCTGCTGTTGCTGTTGTTGCTGCTGTTGCTGCTGCTGTTGCTGCTGTTGCTGTTGCTGCTGCTGTTGCTGCTGCTGCGGCTGTTGCTGCTGCTGCTGCTGTTGCTGTTGCTGCTGTTGCTGTTGCTGCTGCTGTTGCTGCTGTTGCTGTTGCTGCTGCTGTTGCTGTTGCTGCTGCTGTTGCTGCTGCTGCGGCTGTTGCTGCTGCTGTTGCTGCTGCTGCTGTTGCTGCTGTTGCTGCTGCTGCTGTTGCTGCTGTTGCTGTTGCTGCTGCTGCTGTTGCTGCTGCTGCTGCTGTTGCTGCTGCTGCTGTTGCTGCTGCTGCTGTTGCTGCTGCTGCTGTTGCTGCTGCTGTTGCTGCTGCTGCTGTTGCTGCTGTTGCGGCTGCTGTTGCTGCTGCTGTTGCTGCTGCTGCTGCTGCTGTTGCTGTTGCTGCTGCTGCTGTTGCTGCTGTTGCGGCTGCTGTTGCTGCTGCTGCTGTTGCTGCTGCTGTTGCTGCTGCTGCTGTTGCTGCTGCTGCTGCGTTCGCACTCCTCGTCTGTGTCTCCTGCTCCTCCCTCTCCGAGTCGTGATGATGTTGTTGATGTTGATGATGTTGATGGTGTTGATGGTGTCGTTAATGTTGATGATGTTGATGATGTTTTTACTGTTGATGCTGTTGATGGTGTCGTTCATGTTGATGTTGTCGATGATCATGACGTTGATGTTAATGTTGTTGATGTTGTTAATGTTGTGGTTAATGTTGTTGTTAATGTTGATGCTGTTGTAGTAAATGTTGATTTTGTTGATGATGTTGTTGTTGTTGTTAATGATATTGATGATGTTCATGCTGCCGTTAATTTTGATGTTGTTGATGTTGATGCTGTTGATGTTGTCATTCATGCTGTTGATGCTGCCGATGTTGCTTGTCGATGTTGTTGTTGTTGTTGTTGTCGCCGTTGTGTCGCCAGGGCGTGACGGGCAGCAGCGCCTACGCCGTCCCCGCGGTGCCGGGAGACGCGGCGGCGGCGGTGCCCCTGGGCCACCACGAGGTGCCGCCGGGCCACCGCGGCGTGGCGCGCCTTCTGGAGGTGCCGCGCGAGACGCTGCGCGTGCGGGAGAAGCTGGGGGAGGGGCAGTTCGGAGAGGTGAGACAACGTCACCGCTGGGACAGAGACAACGGGGCCGCTGAGACATGGGGGAGACAATGGGGAGACAACGTCACCGCTGGGACAGAGACAACGTCACCGCTGGGACAGAGACAACGGGGCCGCTGGGACATGGGGAGACAATGGCACTGGGACACGGGACACTGAGACATGGGACATGATGATGACGATGATGTGGTGTTCATTGTGGTTGTGTGATGATGACGTTGATGATGACAATGACGACGACGACGATGACGACGACGATGATGACGACGACGACGGTGACGATGACGACGACGGTGACGATGACGACGACGGTGACGATGATGACGATGACGACGACGATGATGATGCCGATGACGACGATGACGACAACAGTGACGATGATGACGACGACGGTGACGACGACGACGATGACGACGTGCCGCTCTGGTCGTGTGCCCAGGTGCTGCTGTGCGAGGCCGTGGGGCTGCCGCGGTGCATGGACGACGACGACGAGGTGGAGGTGGGGGAGGAGGAAAGCGACGAGGGGGGCACGAGGGGGGGGCCGCAGCAGCCCACACTCGTGGCTGTCAAGATGCTGCGGGAAGACGCCTCCAGCAGCGCCAGGTGAGCGTGCGTGTGTGTCGCCTGTGTGTGTGTCTGTGTGTGTGTCTGTGTGTCTTAAAGCGGTAGTGTCGCGATTGGCGCCCTGCGCTACGAACCCGGCGACCCGAGTTCAATTCCCGCTCATGGCCAACACCAGTAACGATTATCTGAACCGGTCTTGGGCCTCGCCTAGGTCGACTCAGCCTCAAATAAGTACCCAGTGCGGTGCGTAAACATCGCCACTGGGGAGACAAAGGCGGCCGAGCGTGATGCTGGCCTCCCACCCCCTCGTGTACCACAGTACCGGTAGCCTTCATAGGCGCTGCTCGCTAACGGCGCCTGCCCCAACAGTCCGTTGAGGCTACGTGGGGGGGGGGTCTCTGCGTGCGTCAGGAGCGACTTCCTGAAGGAGATCAAGACGATGTCGCGGCTGCGCGACGCTCACGTCGTGCGACTCGTGGGCGTGTGCCTGCGCGACGAGCCGCTCTGCATGCTCGCCGAGTACATGGAGAACGGAGACCTGCACCACTTCCTGTCGGCACACCGCTGGGAGGGACAGGGCCCCGGGCCCACGCTCAGGTAGCTCTCTCGCATCGCCTCGCCTCGCTCACCTGTACTGAGCTCGCTCGATCACTCACCTGTACTGAGCTAAGGTGATCTCACTCACGTGAACTGAGCTCAGGTGATCTCCCTCACTCACATGTACTGAGCTTAGGTGATCTCCCTCACTCGCCTACTCACCTGCGCTGACCTTTGGTGATCTCACTAGCGCACACTCGCTCACCTGAACCAATCTCAGGCAATCGCCCTCACTCACCTGTCCACCTGAACCGATCTCAGGCAATCTCCCTCACTCACTCGCTCACCTGAACCGATCTCAGGCGATCTCGCTCACTTTATCGCTCACTCACTCACCTGAACCTGGGGCAAGGTGTGGGATGAACCTGCTGGAGCTGTGGTGCCTCAAAAATATCGGAAGAAGTAGTCACCGCCCTCCGTGTGGCTCGCTGGAACCAGCAGTGTCGAGATCGGCCTCTGTGGAGGAGGAGGAGGCTCGTGAAGGACGCCGCTGGGCAGTTGGAGGCAGTCGCTCTGTAGCAACAACGGAGGGCAGAGACAGTCACAACCAGCGGAGCGCCGGGTGGTTAATACGCCGTGCGGAGCGCGTAGGTGCAGCGGCCAGTTATGCACGACGACGATGACGACGACAATGAAAGCGACGACGACGACGATGACGAATTATGACGACGACGGCGATCTCAACAAACACGTCCACGTCGACGTCTACTTAAACCTCGTGCTCTCTTTTAGCCCCGCCCCCCTCCCAATACGCTCCATTCATTGGCAACCACATTCTGATAAGCTCCCCCCACCTCCCCTCCCCCTTAACTTGTATTTAAGAACTTGCATCTTGGAATCCCTGCCTCACTTGATACAGCAAATCTGGCTGTGACGGTCTCACCTGATGACGGAGACTTGTGTTGCCTCTGAAACGTCGTGATTTTTATTATTTTATTTCTATTAATTTTAATTTCATTTTTTTACCTACGTGACTTTACCGAAAAAACTAAGAGTATCAGTCTATTAAGACTAGACGAGGGTGAGATTGGGGGGGGGGGCGGATCTTTGTGACCGCGTGCGTCTCCCGCGTGGCAGCGTGGTGGAGGTGCTGCTCATGGCCGTGCAGGTGGCCGCCGGCATGTCCTACCTGGCGTCGCTCAACTTCGTGCACCGCGACCTGGCGTCGCGAAACTGCCTCGTGGGGCCGGCGCACACCATCAAGATCGCCGACTTCGGCATGAGCCGTCACCTCTACAGCAGCGACTACTACCGCATCCAGGGCCGCGCCGTGCTGCCCATCCGCTGGATGGCCTGGGAGAGCGTGCTTCTGGTGTGTCCATACTTTGTGTGTGTCTATACTGTGTCTGCCTCGGTGTGTGTGTCCATACTGTGTGTGTCTATACTGTGTGTGTGTCTCTACTGTGTCTGCCTCGGTGTGTGTGTCTATACTGTGTGTGTCTCTGTGTGTGTGTCTATACTGTGTGTGTCACGGTGTGTGTGTCTATACTGTGTGTGTCTATACTGCGTGTGTGTCTATACTGTGTCTGCCTCGGTGTGTGTGTCTATACTGTGTGTGTCTATACTGTGTGTGTCTATATTGTGTGTGTCACGGTGTGTGTGTCTATACTGTGTGTGTGTCTCTACTGTGTGTGTCACGGTGTGTGTGTCTATACTGTGTGTGTCTATACTGTGTGTGTGTCTATACTGTGTCTGCCTCGGTGTGTGTGTCTATACTGTGTGTCTATACTGTGTGTGTGTCTATACTGTGTCTGCCTCGGTGTGTGTGTCTATACTGTGTGTGTCTATACAGTTTGTGTCTATATTGTGTGTGCCACTAGGTGTGTGTCCCTGTCCGTGCATGTCACTGCATATGTGTGTCTATGCTTTGTGTGTGTCACGGTGTGTGCCACCGATCTATCCCGGGTTTACGATCCGTCCTGGGTTTACCCAGCAGGTTGGATTGTGTGAGGAGCTCACAAATCCTTGAAAGATCTGGACACATTCCCATCGGTGAACTCCTCCGGCAGACAAGGCTGCTTTGGCTGGGTCATGTAGCCCGCATGCCCAGCCACCTCATGCCAAAGCAGTTTCTATTTGGTCACATAGAGGGGGACTAAACGGGCACGACATGGGCTGGAGAAGAGATGGAGCTGATGTGGTACAGGAGGATGTGGAGCTGAGGGGACTTACCGACGACTGGTACCAGCGGTGTCAAGATCGGCCTCTGTGAAGGAGGCTCTGCTGGGTCTGTCCCGTGACCTCCTGTCAGCGAGCCTTCAACAAAGTGCACTTATCCTGGCACAGGCGCCGTGGTAACGTCACCGTCACTTAGTGGAGAATAGCGGGTGTTGGTATTGGCCACCGGGGATTGGTGGCGTAGCAGTTAGCACGTTGCTCTACGAACTCGGCTACCCGATTTCGATTCCTGCTCATGGCCAACACCACTGACGATTATTTTAACGGGCCTGGGGCCTCCCCTAGGTCGACTCAGACTCAAATGAGTATCTGGTGCGGTGTGTCAACATCGCCGCTGGTGTTGGCCACCCACCTCTTCCCCACAGTGCCGCTACTTGCCGACAGCACTTTCCCTGCCTACAGTCTGTTAAAAGGCAACACGGGGGGATCTTTGTCTGGCACCGTGTCACCGCACAGGGCAAGTTCACGACGGGCTCGGACGTGTGGGCGTTTGGCGTCACGCTGTGGGAGCTGCTGTCGCTCTGCCAAGAGCAGCCGTACGGCGGCCTCACCGACGAGCTGGTCATCGAGAACGCCGGGGAGCTCTTCCGCGACAACGGCCGTCAGGTGCGCCCTCGTCGCTGGGCCTCGTCGCTGGGCCTTGTCACCAGACCTCCTCACCAGGTCTCATCATCAGGCCTCATCAATAGCTCTTCTCGCTAGGCCTCTTCGCTAGGCCTCCTCTCTTGGCTATGTTGTTAGGCCTCCCTGCTATCCCTCCTCACCAGGCCTCATCAAAAGCTCTTCTCGCTAGGCCTCTTCGCTAGGCCTTCTTGCTAGGCCCACTGAGCTATATAGCTATTTTTCAGAAGTGACCTGGCCACACATGATAGCTTAACAAAGTGGCTCATGTGGAAATGTATAGCAGCCAAATACTCTAAGCGCATGTTTTGAGTATTTGGCTTAAAACTGGAGGGTCCTCCTCGCTAGGCCTCCTCACTAGGCCTCACCAGGCCTCATCGCTAGGTCTTCTCACCAGGGCATCTCGCTAGGCCTCTGTGTTAGCCCTCTTCACCAGGCCTCATCAATAGCTCTCATCGCTAGGCCTTCTCGCCAGGTCCACTGAGCTATGTAGCTCTTTTTTCAGAAGCGACCTGGCCACAAATGAGCTGCAAACTGGGGGCCCGGAGAAAAATCCTCGTGACCATGGGGAAAAATGCAAACTCTAAATACACAGCAGGCCTCAGGGTCGGGATTGAACCCACGACCTCCTGTATACAAGGTGAGGTAGTTAACATCTTGCCACCGTTGGCGCTCTGTGTATCTCTCCACGTGTGCGAGCAGATGTACCTGTCCCAGCCGCCCGCTTGCCCCGCTCCCGTCTACGACCTCATGCTGCGGTGCTGGCGCCGGGAGTCGCTGGACCGGCCGACCTTCCCGCAGATCCAGAGCTTCCTTGCGCAGGAGGCCTCCTAGCTCGGCCGGGACTAGCGCTGCCGCTGCCACGGCGATGCGATGGCGTTCATCCCACCCGCGCATCTACCTGGCCTGAGACCAGCTGACTTGTCACTCACACATTCAGAGCCCTTGCAATCAACTCGCGTGCTTTCTGCTATCATTCATTATTATTATTATTGCTACTACGTATGGAAGGGATGATGTATGTAAGGGGGGGATGTTGTATGTACGTTGAACGTCTTTCGCAGCGTGCGTAGTCGGAGGTGTGGGGGGGAAGGGCAACAAACTAAACCACAAAAAAGCAGTTCTGATGATGATTATTATCGTCATCAGTTAAAACGAAATATATATGTGCAAATGTAAATATTGTAAAGTGTGCATCGGGACCTCGCGAAGAAAATGTGAAGATGATAAATATAGCAGACGTCGGGGGAGGGGGTGGGGGGGAGAGCGAGCAAGAAGTGGGTATTTTTGTATCGAACTCGTAATGTGCATGCAGACTGGAGCGTGTAATCTGTCTCCCGTCTCCACGCGTCGCCACACGCAACACAACGCACGCACGTCCCGACGTGCACGCAAACCTTTTATAAACGCGCGAGAGGCACGTTCTAAACCTGTACATAACCTCTCCCTTGCGCTGCATCCATGTCGCTTTATTGGTAAGAAAATAAACGTATATTTAAAGCACGCGCGTGTTACGGTGGGTTGTGCAGCGGCAGTGAGATTGCGATGACAGCCGCCCAATCAGAGCCCAAGCGGGAGAGAGCCAGCAACGATAGCCCCGCCCACTCTCACATAGCCCCGCCCACTCTCACATAGCCACGCCCACTTTTACATAGCCACGCCCACTCTCGCGCTGACCACGCCCACTCTTACATAGCCACGCCTACTTTTACATAGTCACGCCCACTCTCACATAACCACGCCCACTCTTACATAACCACGTCTACTGACCACGCCCACTCCCACTGGCCACGCCCACTGACACACTGGCCACGCCCCCTGGCCAAGTCCCCCCCCCCTTCCCCCGTGTGAGCTCCCTCGCCTGGTATACAGGAGGTCGTGGGTTCGATCCCCACGCTGCCGTCTGCTGCTGTATATTTCAAGGCTGCGTCTCTCGCTGTGATTTTTTCTCCGGGTCCTCCGCTTTTTCCACTCCACATTTAGAATGAACGTCACATGGCACACGATGATGATGATGATGAAATCAGCCACTTCGTTGCAGCTATCATTTGTGATGGGGCCCCACGGTGGCTAAGAGATGTTAACTACCTCGCCTGGTATACAGGAGGTCGTGGGTTCGATCCCAACCCTGACGCCTGCTGCTGTATATTTGGGGTTTGTGTGTGTCTCTCTCTCTCGCCGTGGTCGCGTGGATTTTTCTCCGGGTCCTCCGCTTTTTCCCTCCACATTTAGAATCAACGTCAGAGTGTTTTGCTGCTATAAATTTCCACGCGAACACATTCCTGCGGAGGGAGCTGGTAGGAACGTCGGGTTGCTCGGTCAATGGCCAGGGTCAACGGCGGCGTGGTGTATTCCGCAAATATGCCCGACTGTGAGGGCGGGCACAAGCCGGCGTGAGTAGGTTAAACGGTGAGTTTTATAAGGGCACCACGGGGCGACCAGCCCCTCCCCACCCAGCCCCACCCCTCCCACTCCTCCCCACCCTCCCCTCCCCACCCTCCCCTCTCCACCCAGCCCCACCCCTCCCATTTTTGGATGCACGACGGACGGACGGACACAATAATCCCCTGTGGGCTGGTGGAATCAGGTGGTTCCTACCAGTATAAGCCACTAAGTTGAGTTATCATTTGTGGTGGCCAGGTCGCTTCTGAAAAAGAGCTACATGGCTCAGTGAGGCCTTACCTGGTAAAATAAAATTAATATAGTTTTACATATGATGATGATGAGAAACCGGAGGATTTTATCAACAAATCTGGCTGTCCACCTGATGAAGCTAGTTGTAATTATTGGCGAAACGTCGTACTCGCATTGTGGCTTTGCTCTCCAACACACAACCGGTTAGTGCTGTACTGGTGCAAAGGAGAGCCGACATAAGGTTGCAGGGGGTTCGTCTTGTATTGCTTCCCCCAGTCGACAGCCTTCTCGATCCGGTGACCACCAATTCCCCCTTTATCTCGCCCGTTCTCTCTCCTCGCCTGCTCCTCACCGTCCCACTCCCCTTCCTGTTGGTGGGAATCCTTCCCCCGACATCCCTTACACGAGCAACGAGTTGGAAACGTTCTGTTCAATACGTGACAAACCTTGCTGATTGGGTGTGTCGGGTGGTGGCGGGTTTAACGACACATTTCTATTTACGCGAATCAAACAAAAAAACGTATAAATTTCGATTTAAAGCTTTCGTGACTGCAGGGATTCATCTTCTTGGTTCTTTCGGTAAAGTCACCTCCTACGCATTTCACAAGTAGTAATAATCGCATTTCTGCATTTTCCATAAATATGCTAAATTCCTCTTGATATTCAAATTATTTTGTCAAGGCGCTCTTCTCCCCTCTATCCCAGCTTAAATAGTCGCTCCAAGCCTGGGGTGTGTCATTCAGACTCTGTCTTCCCGACAGACCTGTTCTCCACCTGAGGACGGCTGCTTGCGTTGTGGCCGAAACGTCGTGAGAATTATTTTATTATGTTTTATTTTTATTATTTTATTATTTCCATTCTACGTGACTTTACCGAAAGAACCAAGAAGATGAATCCCTGCAGTCACGAAAGCTTTAAATCGAAATATAGGTTTAAACATATAATATACATAGGCAGTGCCTGCTTCTGTAAAATAGCTACACAGCTCGGGACAGATAAGTAAAATAAGTAATATTTAAAACTACTTTTTTTTAAACACTCTTTAATGAAATGTACCGCACTTGTAATGGAAGAACTCCACGACTCCAGGAAGTGGCCCCGAAACTCGCCACAACGTAAGGGACCGTGGCCAATTAGAGCCAACGCCAGTTGACCGTGGACAATTAGACCCAAGCCAAAACATAACATATACAAAAAATGTTAAAAAATATCTTTTTTTTAATGTTTAAAAATATATATTTTTATGATATAATATAGTATTGTCATCAGTATGACATAAGTATACCAAGTTTGCAGTCGATACCACATTGGGAAGTGGGTTAAAATTGAGTTACAATATTTGAGGATACGACAACAACTACAACAGACACAGTGAGTTAAATAAAAGCGTGTAGTAATAAAATTTATAATTTAAAGACAGAACTGCAGTTCACAACCAACGCCCACAATCGATGCGCTGATAAATTAATTAATTACCTGCGCGGTCACGTGGCCCCGCATCGCTATAAATAGCCGCGCCTCGGGGCGCGCGCGCGCCGCTTATTGATGTCGGGATGGAGGCGGGGGGCCCCAGACGTGAGCAGGTGAGTGAGCAGGTGAGTGAGCAGGTGAGTGAGCTCACTCACCTACTCGCTCACCCACTCACCTACTCACTCACCTACTCGCTCGCTCACTCACCTACTCGCTCACCTACTCACTCATCCACCCACTCGCTTAGCCACTCACCTACTCGCTCACTCACCTACTCGCTCACCTACACACTCACCCACCCACTCACTCACCCATTCACCCACCCACTTACTCACCCACTTGCGTGCTCACTCGCTCACCTACTCATCCACTGACCTACTTACGTAATCGCCTACCCACTCACCCACCCACTCACCCAACCACCCACTTAACCCACCCACTCACCCACCCATTCACGTACTCACATACTTACGTGCTCACTCGCTCACCTACTTACGTCCTCGCCTACACACTCACTCACCCACTTACTTAACCACCCACCCACCCATTCACTCACCCACCCACTCTCCCACTCACTCACCCACTCACTCACCCACTCACTCACCCACCCACTCACTCACTCACTCATCCATCCACTCACTCACTCACTCACCCACTCACTCACCCACCCACTCACCCACTCACTCACCCATTCACTCACCCACCACTCTCCCTGTCTCCCAGTCGCGATCCTTGCAGGGCTTTCTCCGAGTCCGTCCGTTCAGCGCAGACGAGCTGCAGAGAGGAGAAGACCAGGCAAGATACATCACCAACATCACCCACCAACATCACCAACATCACCCACCCACAATCACCAACATCGCCCCCTAAACCCATATCACCATAACCCACATCGCCCCCATCACCCGCATCAACCACATGGTCATCATCACCATCACCCACATCGCCATCACCCATATCGCCATCATCACCATCATCGCCCCCATCACCCCCGTGGCCCACGTCACCATCATAGCCTCCATCGCTCTCTTCACCATCATCAGCTTTACAAGACCATCACCATGTCGATTGTTATCGCCAGCCTACCCGCCATGGTGGTTGTGATTGGTGGCGTTCATGACGGTGGTGATGGTGGTGGTGGTTGATGGTGGTGGTGAGGACGTGGAGCTGAGTGGACTTGCCGATGAGCGATACCAGCGGTGTCAAGATCGGCCTCTGTGGAGGAGGAGGCTCATGAAGGACGCTACTGGGGAGGGGGGTGCCAGGCTAGGTGCACAGTGAGGCTATTGGGCATTTGGAGGGCAGTCGCCTCCTCCGACAACAACGAAGGGCGGAGGAGCAACGCTCACAACAACGAGTGGATAAAACGCAGCGAGTTTGCACAGCTGGTGGTGCATCTACCGGTCATCTCAGTCAGTCGACCTACGGCACCTGCTGGGTCTGTCCCGAGACCTACGGCACCTGCTGGGTCTGTCCCGAGACCTCCTGCCAGCAGCGAGCCTTCGACCGTGGTGGCCTCAAAGTGCACCTAGCCTGGCACAGGCGCCGTGGTGACGTCACCGCTGCCACGTAGGGGCGAATGTCGGCTGTTGTTGTTGGCGATGATGTTGTCATCGTTGATGGTTTTGATGATGTAGACGGTTGTGATGATGTTGTTTAAGGTGTTGATGGGGGTGATGGTGGTGCTGCTGGTGGTGCTGCTGGTGGTGGTGCTGGTGGTGCTGCTGGTGGTGCTGCTGGTGGTGCTGCTGGTGGTGCTGGTGGTGGTGCTGGTGGTGCTGCTGGTGGTGCTGGTGGTGGTGCTGATGGTGGTGGTGGGGGTGTTGATGATAATGATGCTAGTGGTGGTGGTGCTGATGGTGGTGGTGCTGATGGTGGTGGTGTTGATGGTGGTGGAGCTGCTGGTGGTGGTGTTGATGATGGTGGTGGTGGTGCTGCTGGTGGTGGTGGTGTTGATGGTGGTGGTGTTGATGGTGATGGTGGTGCTGATGGTGGTGCTGGTGGTGGTGCTGGTGGTGGTGGTGGAGCAGGGCTGTCTGGAGCTGGCTGGACCCTCTGTGCTCCTCTCTCTCCCGAAAGCCGGCGTCACCTCCCTGCAGAAGTTCACATTCACACAGGTGAGTGTGTGGGTGAGTGTGTGGGTGAGTGTGTGGGTGAGTGTGTGGGTGAGTGTGTGGGTGGGTGTGTGGTTGGGTGGGTGTGTGTGTGGGTGAGGGTGGGTGAGTGTGAGTGGGTGTGTTGGTGAGTGTGGGTGGGTGTGTTGGTGAGTGTTGGTGAGTGTGGGTGAATGTGGGTGAGTGTGGGTGGGTATGTAGGTGAGTGTGTGGGTGAGTGTGTGGGTGGGTGTGTAGGTGAGTGTGTGGGTGAGTGTGTGGGTGAGTGTGTGGGTGAGTGTGTGGGTGAGTGTGTGGGTGGGTGTGTGGTTGGGTGGGTGTGTGTGTGGGTGAGGGTGGGTGAGTGTGAGTGGGTGTGTTGGTGAGTGTGGGTGGGTGTGTTGGTGAGTGTTGGTGAGTGTGGGTGAATGTGGGTGAGTGTGGGTGGGTATGTAGGTGAGTGTGTGGGTGAGTGTGTAGGTGAGTGTGTGGGTGAGTGTGTGGGTGGGTATGTCGGTGAGTGTGTAGGTGAGTGTGGGAGTGGGAAGGCAGCAGCAGCAGCCACGTGGTGTTGAGGAGCCAGCACCACCAACAATTGCCCCAAGCTCTGCAGTCCTCTTTGTATGAAGGCGTCATCAGCTAATTAACGAGCGCTGCCACGTGGGAGAAAACCGGTGCGCGCGTGCGATGTGTGGAAACGCTCGATCCCGTTCAGATGGAACAGATGGTGAGTAGTCCACACTGCTGTACCGCCATCTGCTGGCATAGCCAGGGGCTACGTCTCCTCCTCGACACCAAGTCCACGGGAAGGGAGTGAGTTGGGCGATGTGGGTGCGCGTTCATCCCCCCACCCCCAGGTGTTGGGGCCGGCCTGCTCCCAGCTGGACGCATTTGAGTCGACGGTGCATGCGCCCGTCTGTGCGTGCGTGCGCGGCGAGAGCGCCCTGGTGTTCACCTACGGCGTCACCAGCTCGGGGAAGACGCACACGCTCATGGGTACCGCGCCGCGCGCGTCAGCGTGGCTTGTCGCACCGCGTGCATCACTCGTCACACCGCGCTCTCTCCCGCGTGTGCATGCGTCTCTCTCAGAGGTCGCAAACGGGTTTTGATTCCTTACCCGTACCCGTACCCGGCCGCACCAGGGTCGCAAATAGGTACCCGTACCCCTACCCGGCCGGGTACGGGTACCCGTTCCCTACCCGTACCCTACCCGAAATGAGTGACAAACGGTTACTCACCAGTGACTCACGGCCTACCAATACCCGTACCCGGCCGGACCAGGGTCGCAAATGGCTACCCGTACCCGGCCAGGTACGGGTACGGGTAGCCGGGTATTGGGTAGGGTACGGGTATCGGGTACCCGATTGCGACCTCTGGGATGAAGCCATGTTGCAGGTGCGGGTGGGTTGATTCTAGGAACTTAAATTGTGAGAAGAGACACAAGACGTTGGGAAATGAGTGACAAGCGGTGACTCACCAGTGACTCACGGCCTACCCGTACCTGTACTCGGCCGCACCAGGGTCGCAAACGGGTACCCGGCTACCCGTACCCGGCCGGGTACGGGTAGCCGGGTAGCCGGGTATCGGGTAGGGTACGGGTATCGGGTACCCGGTACCCGGTTGCGACCTCTGGCCTCTCTCCAGGCACGGCGCGAGAGCCGGGCCTCCTCCCGCGCGCCCTGGGCCTCCTCTTCGGCCTGCTGGGCGACCGCCAGTACCGGCGCTGGGACCTGCGGCCGCTGCGGCACGGCGAGGTGCAGCGGCTGGAGCCCGGCGAGGTGGAGGCCGAGCGGCGGATCCGAGCGCAGCTGCTCGCCACCGAGGAGGTGACGACCGCGACGACGGACAACGGATGACGAGGTTGCGTTCGTGGCTGCTTGTGAACGGGTTTTACTGCGCCCCTGCCGCTACTCTGCGTGTCCATCCGTGAGGAGGTGACCAAGACGGACGATGACGTTGGACGATCGGGGGGGTGGCGGGGGGGGCAGCTGATCTCGTCACGCTACCCGTTACTGTTCACCCTTCCCGTTACCGTTCACCCTTCCTGTTATTGTTCCCGTGAACTCCGCTTTGCTCATTCTCCGACCGCGGTCCCTCCAGCGCTCGCCGAGCCGCGTTGGCTTCCGGTTGCCGAACGAATTCGTTGTAAGGTCGTGCCCGTTGCTCGCAACAAATTGCTTGCCACGGATGAACTACGCAAAAGCTTAGGCTGAGCGCGTCAAGGAGCATAAATCATCATCACACCAACTCCGGTAATCCTCGCAGCAGCGGCAGCGGTGGCTTTTGGCCCTGCCGTCGAACAAAGACGGTATATATACTCTTAGGTTTTTCGGTAGTCATGTAGGGGAAAAATAAATAAATACTTTTCTATTATTTCTATTATTATGTATTACTAGATTTGAAGCTTTCGTGACTGCAGGGATTCATATTCTTAGGTTTTTTCTGTAAAGCCACGTAGGTAAAAAACATAAAAAAGTAAAATAAAATAAAAAATTTTTGCACGAAGCCATACAAATATACAAACACAGACATAATTTCAACCGTGATGACGGTTACAAACTGAGTAATCATTGGAAAGATGTGATTAACCATGCCAAAAAGATTTAACTACACTTATTTGCCAATCTCATTTGACAGACAACTATTACAGTTTTACCATGTTTAGTGGTGGTATCCCTGCCACAGGTTGAGTCACAAACCGCACCCTTCCACAACAAAGGCTCAGCCTTTGTTATGCAGTCTATTCTTAGTCTTAAGCCTCACCTTACCATATAAATAATAAGTATGCGCCCCTTGCACCACGATCTTCTCCAACCATTATATAAACGGAGTGGTAGCTCCTGCAATCTCTCATTTACTTGATACAGCTGTCGTGGCTGTGACGGTACCACCTGAAGACGGAAGCTTGTGTTGCCTCCGAAACGTCGTGATTTTTTATTTTTTATTTTATTTTACTTTTCAATGTTTTTTTACCTATGTGACTTTACCGAAAAACCTAAGAGTATGAATCCTTGCAGTCACGAAAGCTTCAAATCTAGAATTAAAGACGGTGGTCACCGCTGCATCGCGCGGCGCTTTCAGACGCGTTTCTGTGGCCGTCTGGAACGCTCTTCCCTTCCGATATCAGGAAGCCGCTGGAGCTGTGCGCTTCGCGGTTCAGTTCCCGGCAGGGTGCCCTGAGGTTCTTGTCGTGTTTAGTGTCGTCGTCCTTCCCCTGCACCTTCGATCTGATGCACGGTTGGCTACGTTCGGTGCCAAATAAGTTCAACATACATACATAGGCAGCTGTTTGTGAACGGGTTTTACTCTGTTTAACACGTAGCAGGCTTTTGCGACCAATATTCATAATCAACGTTTTTGGGTTCAGATCGCATTATTTATAAATGTGTTGTAACCCTCCACCACCCGACACGGCCAATCAGTAAAAAAGTGTCACGTTGACAAAAGACAAATAGTTCACTGCTTTAGCCCACCGGTGTGTTGAAGCGTGAAACTACAACATTTACAATTTGAGTAGCACGACGTTTCGCTGGTAATTGCATCCAGCATCATTGGGCAATTCGCCAGAATGGTGAGGCTCTGCTCTGTCTCCCGTTCTTACTCTGTCGCTGTTATTGCCGCCACCGCTTTGCCGCCATTGCCATCCGTGAGAGATGTCTGTGGCCTTGTTTTCAGGACGGCGCTCCGTCGCGAGGCATGAGGAGGTCCCGGAGCGCTCCCTGTCTCGCGCTGCTCCACGACGGTGCGCCTCCTCCATTCACGATCATCATTATTGTTGTTGTTTTTGTTCCGTCGTGAATTCCGAGGCCGTGCTGGGAAAAGAGCTCTCACCCGGAAGTGCCCGGACGAGTGGCCATTTGCTGCCTCCCTGGGCCTAGCCAACCCGGGCGGCATAAGAATGAACGCATGATTTCCCCTTCGCCCCACGGTGGTTTTTTCGTCCGTCGTGCGATTTCGCGAGCACCGTCTACGCGGCTATTGCACAGAACCACTTTCTGCCCCACATTTGGCGCGGGTTTGGCTTGCGTACGGCGTGGACGAGGTTCAACATGCATACGCACAACATTCGCCGCGTTATGTGGCTTTAATTCACCCTCCGTGCGGATTGCGCAGTCGGACGTGGGACAACATGGCGTGTACTGCACTGTGTGTACCGCACTGCGTGTACAGTACGGTGTGTACAGTAGGTGTGCATTGTACTGTACAGTGTGTACCACACTGCACTGTATGTACCGTACAGTGTGTACTGTGCCGCACTGCATGTACCCTACTGTATGCACTACTTGGCAGGCGGCTGTCTCCTCGTGCGGTGCATTGTGGGTTGGGTGCGTTCCACGCTACGCAAGTTCACTTTACGTGCGCCCACCCCCCCCCCTTTTTTTTTTGCAATACATTTATGACTACTATTACTACTACCACGTCGACCGGTAGTTTTTCACTCATTTTCAGAGGGGTGGGGAATGAGGGTGAGGGCGCACATCATTGGTGAGAGGGCCGCCACACCATTTGAAACCATTGGGGGGGGGGGGGGGGGGGGTTGACAGCAGCACGATGATGATGGGGTGTTATCACTCGTTGTGTGTTGTCAGGGGCCACGCTAAAGACCACCGCCAGTGGCCCTGCAGTGGCCTTGCGGTGAAGGACGCTGCCGCAGGGCGAGGAGGGGGGGGGGGGGGAGGAACCGGCAAATTGGCCGTCCCCTCCTCTCGCCGCCTGATGTAAGTGTTCTCTCTCCTTTCCGTGCTCCCTTGCAGGCGACTTCACCGCGTCGCCCATCCTCCCCATACTGGAGTCGACGAGCCTCTCTCAGCACCTGGGAGAGGAGACGGGGCCACAGCCGGACAGAGAGATGGATGGGCAGCCGGAAGGGAACCAGCTGTTCTCGGTGTGGGTGTCCTTTGTGGAGATTTACAACGAGTCCATGCGGGATCTGCTGTTGCAGGAAGAGGCGGGCACCGCCAGCCAGCCCTACCGCGGCACCACCCTCCGCCTCGGAGAGGACTCCAACGGTCACCCCTACCTAAAAGGTTATCCGGGGTCGCGGTGGGGGTCGCGGTGGGGTCGCGGTGGGGTCGCGGTGGGGTCGCGGTGGGGGGTCAAGGGTTATATCTACGTGGGCCTTTTTGCCAGGATGATACCGGCGAAGAGGATCCATAGACATAACTGCTCGGCGGTGTCGTGGCGTTGCGGTGCCGTGTGTCTGTCTGCGTGTGTGTGCGTGCGCGCGTGTGTGTGTGTCTGTGTGTATGTGTGTGTGCGTGTGTCTGCGTGCATGTGTGTGTGAGCGTGTGTAGACGTGCGCTGGGTGGGAGTGAGCACTGCTGGCCAGGCCCTCTGCTTGCTGGCGCGGGGCCGCAGGCAGCAGAGCGTGGCTCAGACGCGGCTCAACCAAGCCTCGAGCCGCAGGTGAGGCACCCCCCCCCCTCGCTTGTATCGCGGGTGGTGAGGGTGGTCAGGAGGGTGGTGAGGGTGGTGAGGGCGGTGAGGGCGGTGAGGGCGGTGAGGGCGGTGAGGGCGGTGAGGGCGGTGAGGGCGGTGAGGGTGGTGAGGGTGGTGAGGGTGACTCAGGCGGTGAGGGTGAGACTTGACCGAGTGAGTTTTGCCAGCGAGCGGTCTCATCGACTTGAACCTCTGCTACCCCCCCTCTCCCCCCCGGCTTCTCAGCCACAGCATCTTCACCGTGCGGCTGCTACGCGTCCAGGACGAGGGAGGGAGCAGCCTGGTGTCGAGCAGCGAGTAAGCGCACACACACGCACTGGGCCTACGCACACACACGCACTGGGCAAACACACTCACACGCACTGGGCCAACACACTCACACGCATTGCGCCTACGCACACGGCGCCTATGCATATGTAGTAAGTAGAGGAGGAGACGATGTCGAAGTTGAGACACACTGTTTATTAACTCCGGGACAGATACAATAGTTGAAGGGGTATCGGCCCCTTCACCCGTACTAGGGAAAACCCACCCTAGTACTAAGCCCTCTGTCCTGTCCCCCAGTCCTCCTCTACTGGGCTACGGGAAGCTGACTGATCTGGCCCTGGCAAGCACAGATCTCGGCACCAGCTAACCAGCCTTGCCCTGATAAGGGCAGCGGTCTGGAAGCTCTTGGGCCGCGCCACTGGCTTACCCGGCTCGGCCCTTATAAGGACGGCGAGACCGGGGAGTCCCAGGGCCTAATCTCCGAGTCTTGGATCTTCACTGGTCAGCTTCGTGTCGAACTGAACTCGAGCTCTTTGGGTTCCACCTTTTATAGGGATCGCCTCCGAGGGCTGGGGGCGTGGGCAATAACTGATGCGGACGTCGGTGTGACCCCCCGTGTATGTGAGTGCCGACAGCCCTGTGTTTGTTGTCCGCCGTTTCTCCCGTAATAACCCCTACATCACCCCCCCCTGTACAGCTCGCAGCCGTCCCGGCTGCAACAATCCCTCAACCCCCAAGAATAAAGATTAACACCGTCAATACACGTGTGCCTCGTAACAGTAACAATAACAAGAACAAGCGTAACATCAACCGATGGTTCCCTATAAAAAAAACCCCCCCACCCGGAACCGCAACACATATACAGAACGGTATAACAGCACATGCAATCAGCATATCGCGATCACACGCGTACATTGAAGCACAATAGCAAGCAAATCTGCAGGCGACCAACACACCATCAATCCCGTCGTAACTTTTCAACCACAACACAGTTATTCCCTCTCATGCAACGACCGCATCGCACACAGCACCTCGCAGCACAATACAGCCCAAAAAAAACATTTTTTTTTCTTTTTTTCCCAATTAAGCCCATCGCGCACGGTAACCCACGAGATGGTACAGCACAGGATACCCGACGCTCCCACGTTAATAATTAACTTTACCATCAAGATAACAACTCCACGCAGCAGCGCACACACTCCCTTTGAAACTCAGCAACCACAGCAGACTCTCCGTCCATTCCCAACACACGCACACACTTACATGGACAGCAAGCAACAAGCAGATAGCGTGGTCATCGTTATTACACACACATACAACCATTAAAAAACATATATACAATGAGCGGGTTCCGCAGCAACGGAACACGCGCGGAAAGCTAATCATAACAACCGGCGCGTTTTGGCGCGAGTCCGTGCAGCGGGCCCGTCACAAGGGGCCGGCTTGGTAGAGTCGGTGGCAGGTGTCGCATCAGCAGGTGCCTGGTCGTCCGGTTTCCCGGACGTGCCAGCGCCGCCCCCCACGGGGGAGGCTGGCAGCCAAGAGGGCTTCAGTCCTGGGGCTCCTGAAGACGGGACAGTCATTAGTGGATCAGAGGCTGGCATCGATCCCGCCCCCCCGGAGTCAGAGGACTCCCCACATGTTCGGCCATTTACGTGGGAGGAAGCGTGCGGAGCAAAAAATGGCTTTAACCGTGAAGGGTGCACAAACCACCGACGCTTCCCCCACTTAATGCGCACACATTGAGGCCGCACAACCTGCACAATTTCAACGGGGCCCCTCCATGGTCGCAACAACTTAGCCGAGGTGGCCAATGGCACCTGGGGGCAGTGCAACCATGCTCGGTCGCCCGGGTGCCATTCGTGCGTGTGAGTCCGGCGCGACCGCAATCTCTTCGTTTTGTTTCTGGCGAGAGTCAGAGTTTTGCATGGCCGCCTGCCGTGCCTCCGCCAAGCGAAGGATGTTAAATTTAACATGGTCGGCGATTTTCGACTTAGCATGAGGCGCGGCAATCGTCAGCTGAGTCGCGACAGGCGGGTCAACCTCGCGACCATACATAAAAAAAAATGGCGAGAACCCGGTCGCCGCGTGAGGAGCCATCCTGTATGCCGCCAGGACTCCCCCGATCCGTAGATCCCAATCGTTTTGGGACTCAGATACCTGGTGGGATAGCATGGACGTAAGAGTCCTATGCAAGCATTCCACCATCCCATCCGTTTGTGGATGGTAAGGCGAGGTACGAACTTTCTTTGTACCCAGAAGGCCACATACCTCGTGTAAAAGGGTACTAGTGAAATTCTTTCCCTGATCGGTCAACAACCGTTCCGGAGCGCCCTTGTCGAGGACGTAGCCCTGAACAAAAGCCTCCGCAACGGCCGCTGCGGACTGGTTGGCGAGGGGCCAAGCCATAGGCCATTCGCGTGAAATATTCCACTGCCAACCAGCAGGTACTTATTACCCCTCGGCGTGGAAGGAAACGGTCCCAAAATATCAAGGGCGACCAGCTCGTTAACCCGGGTGACCGAAATGGACTGGAGCGGTGGACTGGCTCCCTTCGCCGGCGGCTTCCGTTGTGCACACTGGGTACAGGACCGCAGCAGATCGTCCACGTCTCTTGCCATGCCCGGCCAAAAGTAGTTAAGCTGGAGCATGGCAAGTGTTTTGAGGGTACCCAGGTGCAGGAGCCGTTCATGAGCAGCCCATACAGCCCTACCCCTCAACGTGGAAGGCACCACCAGCCTGTGACGGCGGATCGTCCCGTCCCAATGCATGAGTAAGCCCTGGCACCACCCCCATGAGTCAACTGCCCGACTTCCCTTGACCTGATCCTTCCGCGCGACGTCGTAGCGCCAGGACGGGTCGCATCCTCCATTTGGAGGCGACCCCACTCAGCACTCGACAAGCCAAGTAGGGAATCACTCCCACCCTCCGAAATAGGACCAGCGTCCGAAGGAGTATCAACTGCGGCCGCAAGAACCCGATCCTGGCCGTCACTTGCCGATTTGCAACGGCCCGAACCCAAGAAACAAGTGCAATCCGGGGCGATCGGCAGGCGTGATAGGGCATCGGCATTGGTGTGGCGAATCCCCTTCCGGTAAGTTGTCTCAAAATCGAAATCCTGCATGATCTCGAGCCATCGGGACAACTGCCCCGATGGCTGGTTAATTCGTAGGGCATACTGCAACGCTGCATGATCTGTACGGACGGTGAAATGCCGGCCATACAGATATGGCCGGTACTGTTGGATAAAGAACACGATAGCCAACAGTTCGCGGCGGGTGACGCAGTACCGCTGCTCGGCCGGGGACAGTACTCTACTACCATAAGCCACAACGCGCTCCACGCCACCCACAATTTGTGACAGCACGCCTCCAATCCCGGTATTGCTTGCGTCCGTGTCGAGCACGAACGGCATGGAAAAATCGGGGTAGCTTAACGGCGGGGCCCCCACCAGGGCATCCCGAAGAGAGACAAAAGCGGCGTTCTCCACCGGCCCCCAATGAAATTTGACCCCTTTTGACGTCAAGGCATGTAGTGGCTTAGCGATGGAAGCAAAGTCCGCAACAAACCGGCGGTAATATGAAGCAAAGCAGATGAAGCTTCTAACCTCCCCCACCGAGGTGGGAATAGGCCAGGAGCTGACACAACGCGTTTTGGCGGGATCGGTTGAGATACCTGACCGGCCGACGATGTGACCCAAATATTTAACAGATTCGCGCAGCAAATGGCACTTTTGTGGCTTGAATTTCAAATTAGCAGCGCGCATCTTGAGAAAGACGGCCCGAAGCCTATCAAGGTGTTCCTCGAACGTCTTACTGAATACGATAACGTCATCCAGGTAAATCAAACACACCTCCCATTGCAAGCCAGCGAGGACCAATTCTATCAGGCGCTGGAACGTCGCGGGAGCAGAGTGTAATCCCATGGGTAAGCGATTGAATTGGAAGAGGCCGTGCGGCGTTCGGAAAGCTGTTTTGGGCCTAGATTCGTCGTCCAAGGGAAGTTGCCAAAATCCTGAGAGCAAATCCAAAGTGGAAAAGAATCGCGATCCCGCGAGGGCATCCAGCGATTCGTCCATTCGAGGAAGCGGATAAGCATCGGCCACCGAGATCTTATTTAATCGCCGGAAATCAACGCAGAACCTTAGGGACCCGTCGTGCTTTTTAACCAACACTATGGGTGCACCCCAAGGGCTGGTCGAGGGAGAAATGATGTCCGATTTCAACATGTCATCTACAGCCGATTTGACATGATCCTTTTCGGCGGGACTTAACCGAAAAGGATTTTGGCGGATAGGAGCGTTGTCACCGGTGTCAATATGGTGGCGTAGCAATTTGGTACATCCGATATCGTATTTGTGTTTACTGAAAACGTCGGAAAATTCTCGCAATAAGGCGCGTAATCTAGCACGTTGTGCGTCGGACAGGTCAGGTGACTCAGCACACAACGCATCCAGCCAACCCTCGTCAGCATCTGAGGCTAATCGCGTTTGAGAATCGGTGGCCACCTGGCCAATGATCGGCGTTTCCGCAGGTACCGGAACCGCATGTGCGAACACGGTACCTTGCGAAACCACTGCCGTCCGTGTCCCGACATTGAGGACCGCGATAAACGGGTCCCCATCCCCTTTAACAATAGTCTGGGCCGTCACCAGATCTGGCCCACTCACCCCGGCTCTAGATGGTCCCAAAATAACGCCCCGGTCAGAGACCCCTTTATCGAACGGTCGACGCAAGCGCAGGGGTACCAACATCTGTGCCCCCGGGGGTACACGCACCGTCCGAGCAACGAGCGCCTGTACCGTAGCACAGGCAACACGCAAGGCAGGGGTGGCAGGTAGGAACGTCATACGTCGGCCCGATGGAAGCTCGATGCATTGCTGGTCAATCAGAATTTTGATGGGCAATTTGGCCAAAAAGTCTGTCCCCAACAGGCACGGAATAGCCAGCGAGGAGGAGACGAACACCGGGCCAGATAGTTTAATGTCCCCTATTGAAATTTGCGCTCGAATTTGACCGATAATACCCAACGAGCCCCCATTCGCAGCGTAAAACGGTATATCGACAGGGAGCAACGGGCGACTCTGAACGGGCAGGAATATTATAAATCAAATCCGAAATGATAGTTGCCGAAGCTCCCGTATCGACCAATAGCCGTACCTCCACCCCGTCAATATGCCCCGCGACAACGGACGACCCCGCCGATGCAGCCACAACTCGGTGAGCCAACTCGGACCATTGGCCCGGTTGGAGCGCCCTCCCCGACATGCCGCGACCCGACGCACCAGCACCCAAACCCCGAGAATCGTGTGTCGGACCTTGTGATAGGAAAGTGGGTGTGTGTGCAGGCCGAACATGTGGGGTGCCATGACTTGCCCGAGGATGTTGCGAAGGCTTGTGAGGAGGGCCGTCCGCAGCTCCAGGTCTCGCACCGCGCTGTCGAGGAGCCCGGCATCCGGACGCCACGTGGCCCCGGAGGCCACAATTATAGCAGACGACGAGCGTTCCAGAGGACTTGGGCTGGTCTCGGTGGCTTGGAACGTCCCGAGCCGGTCGCTCGGCAGATCGCCATCCTGCAGAACGATCCGCAGCGAAGGCTCCCTCCATTCCGGAAGAGGTCGCCGCCACGGTGTGTCGTGCAGCTGCTTTGTTCGCCTTCCTCCGCTGGGAGATGAGATTGGCGTGAATGTGCCTTGCAGCCCGCAGTGATGACATATCCGCATCGTCCTGCGCTAAGATGGTGAAGTCCAAATCGTCAGCCAGCAGCAAAATTTTCTCAGCCACCATCGCATCGATCCCCTCTTCATCCATACGCGGGAAAGCGTCCTTCGCCAATGACAGCAGGGCCGTGCGATAAGCGAGTGGCGATTCCTTGTCACCCTTCTGCCGTTCATAGAAGAGCTGGCGACAATCGGAGGGCGGCCCATAAACGGTGGCCAGCAGCTGCAGCGCCGACTGAATGGTGGAGCGAGCCGACTTGGGTGCAGCAGTGAGGGTGCCCAGGGCGTCGCCGTCCAGTAACGCCGGGAGAGCACACAGCGCCTCGTTGTCCGACCAGCCTGCCATCTCTTGGTGGGCCAAGAACCGGCGCTGGAACCCCCCCCAATCGCCGTCGCTTGCAACAAATACCTGCAGGGCCGGCAGGCGTTGCTGGAATGTCGGCTCCGTCTCCGATCCTCTTGCAGCATCCGTAGCGCGTCCTCGTACTGTATGAGTAATGGCGGACTCTAATGGGTGTCGCGCCGTCAGTGACGTGTTGGTCGGGGCTTGGTCGGTGCTGGCGTCCGCTGGTGGTGACGTTGCAACCCCTGATAGGCCGCCACCGCGACCCGCCTCCACCGATGACGTGGCGGCTGCTGGCTGGGCACCGTCCCCCGCGTGACGAGCTGGGACTCCTCCCTCCGCCCCTACTGTCTTCGTGGCGGGAATTTCGAGTCGCCCCGCTGTTGTAAAGGCGGGAGTTTCTGGCGGGCGTTGTCCATCTTCCCGCCGCGTCGCTCCTCCCGGTCCCAGGCGAGTTATTTGTTCCAGCATAGCGGCCGCTGCATACAAGAGCTCCGCCAGCCGCGAGTGAGCCAACGCCAACTCGTCAGTCGACGTCCCGGCCCTCTCCGACGACCCCGCCGATGTCGGAGCCGGCAGCTGTTGTGCAGGTACGTCGGCGGCG
Organism: Lethenteron reissneri; assembly: GCF_015708825.2. NCBI lineage: Eukaryota > Metazoa > Chordata > Hyperoartia > Petromyzontiformes > Petromyzontidae > Lethenteron > Lethenteron reissneri. The sequence continues at coordinate 8,253,734 of NC_083845.1, forward strand.
ATGTCTTGCACTGCCCCTCCCTCGTCGTCATCCTCTCCTGGGTCTTGGGCACGAGTCTTCCGTCTCGTATCCATGCTTGGACCACTTCCAACACCAGATGTAGTAAGTAGAGGAGGAGACGATGTCGAAGTTGAGACACACTGTTTATTAACTCCGAGACAGATACAATAGTTGAAGGGGTATCGGCCCCTTCACCCGTACTAGGGGAAACCCACCCTAGTACTAAGCCCTCTGTCCTGTCCCCCAGTCCTCCTCTACTGGGCTACGGGAGGCTGACTGATCTGGCCCTGGCAAGCACAGATCTCGGCACCAGCTAACCAGCCTTGCCCTGATAAGGGCAGCGGTCTGGAAGCTCTTGGGCCGCGCCACTGGCTTACCCGGCTCGGCCCTTATAAGGACGGCGAGACCGGGGAGTCCCAGGGCCTAATCTCCGAGTCTTGGATCTTCACTGGTCAGCTTCGTGTCGAACTGAACTCGAGCTCTTTGGGTTCCACCTTTTATAGGGATCGCCTCCGAGGGCTGGGGGCGTGGGCAATAACTGATGCGGACGTCGGTGTGACCCTCCGTGTATGTGAGTGCCGACAGCCCTGTGTTTGTTGTCCGCCGTTTCTCCCGTAATAACCCCTACACATGTAGTGTTGTAAAGGACGGACTTCTAAACTTCTTTATGGCACACACTGTTTATTATCTTAATACACAGTCCCTATCACACAAAGGGGGTATATGGTCCCCTCACCCGTTACCCTGAGGAGACACAGCCTCCGGACCTTGCAGGCTATCTAATCTCCCTGCTATCCCAGCGTCCTCTGGCTGGACCTAGGGGATCTCTCCCCGACCACTGGTTACACTGAGCCCTAGCCCTGACAAGGGCTGGAGGGCTTGGTCCAGGGTCCTAGATGTCTTCAGCCGACTTGGGTCTTCGTGTAGCAGAACTGGCCAAGAGCTTTCAGCGCTCTGGCTTTTATACCTGTTCGTGGCCGGGTTGTCCAATCCCCGGCCACCTTGTGGGACCCTCCGATTGGTCCTTCCCAATCTGGCGTTTGGATCCTACCTCACCCCATTTGACCCTGACCATTTGATTGAGCGGGAAAACCTTGTTTACGATCCGCTCTCTCACAGTTTGCGAACAGCGAGTAGTTAACACCACTACACATACACAACAACAACAATAACCGCCATTTGCCACTAACTGGCGGTGACATCACCACGGCGCTTGTACCAGGCTATGTGCACGTTAAGGCCACGTGCAGTGTCAAATGCTTGCTGACAGGAGGTCTCACGGGACAGGCCCAGCAGGTGCCGTGGGTCGACTAACTGAGATGACCGGTAGATGCACCACCATCCGTACTCCCTACTGTGCCAGGCTAGGTGCAGGAGGTCTCGGGACAGACCCAGCAGGTGCCGTACATCGACTGACTGAGATGACCGGTAGATGCACCACCATCCGTACTCCCTACTGTGCCAGGCTAGGTGCAGGAGGTCTCGGGACAGACCCAGTAGGTGCCGTGGGTTGACCGACTGAGACGACTGGCAGATGCACCACCACCTGTGCCCCCCCCCCCTACCGTGCCAACTCGCTGTGCTTTAGCCCCACCCGGCCCTCCGCTCGTTGTCGCGTGTCCATGTTGACTGGCTGTGTCCCCGCGGCTCGTGCGGCTCCTCCTGCGCCCACGTGGGCAGGCTCACGCTGTGCGACCTCGCCGGCTCGGAGCGCTCCAACAAGACGCAGGCCACGGGCCAGAGGCTCAAGGAGGCCAACAACATCAACGGCTCCCTGCTGACGCTGGGCCGCTGCCTGCAGGCCCTGAGGGCCAACCAGGAGGCCAGGTAGGCGAGGCGGCGGGCCTGCGGCGGCCTTCTTTGTAACCTCTGCGGTGACCCCTGCGGCGTTGCCGTGGTGGTGACCTCCCGCCGCTCGTCCGTCGGTGCCCGCTCTGTCGGGGGGGGGGGGACGGGGGGGCATTGCGGTGGCGAGAAAAAGCTGCATAGCTCAGTTGCGGCCTTAGGTGGTAAAATAAGAAATTGTTAATTAATAAAAAAGACATTACATTTTAATGTACAGGTGCTTCAAAAAAATGTTGACACTTACGTGGGACTATCGTTTTTAATGGAAAAAAAACTGATAATAAATACACTGTAACATGGTAACAGAAGTATGTTCATAGCTTCAAAAAATTCAAGGAGTCTCCACGTGTTCACCATCATTGTGAACGCGTGCCTGGAAACTTCTCCAGGTGGTCTCCAGAGGCCGGAGGCGGCACATTTCTCGTGGTGTTGTTGCAAATTCTCGGAAGTGTTAACATTTTTTTGAAGCACATTATATTTAATTTACTTGGTGGGGGTTGCGAGGGACAAGGGGGGGGGGGTAGTTGACCGTTGGGCCCCCTCTATCGCTTCGACGCCGTCCAGGAAGCGCCGATCTCACCCAGCGCCGGACTCCTGCGTGTGGCAGGGCGGGCGACGGTGGCGGTGGTGGTGGCGGTGGTGGCGGTGGTGGTGCCCCCAAGGCGCCGGTCCCCTTCCGGGAGAGCCGCCTGACGCGCCTCTTCCAGTCGGCGCTGCTGGGCGGCGCGCGTGTCCTCATGGTGGCGTGCGTCAGCCCCTGTGCCTCCACGCTGCACGAGACGGCGCACACCCTCGCCTTCGCCGCCCTCGCCCAGCAGGTGAGCTGCACGCTGCTCCCACCCGACCCGACCCCCCGACCCCCCCTTCCACCACCTCGAATCGTCGAGCGGATCGACGATTGAAGGTCGAGTCCGCCTCTGAACTGCAACCGGTTGCCTCAAACTGCTCCCTGCAACCGGTTGCACCAAACTGCTCCCTGCAACCGGTTGCACCAAACTGCTCCCTGCAACCGGTTGCACCAAACTGCCCTCTGCAACCGGTTGCAAACTGTTCCCTGCAACCAGTTATACCAAAATGCCCTCTGCAACCGGCTGCAAAAAACTGCTCCCTACAACCGGTTGCACCAAACTGCTCTCTGCAACCAGTTGCGCCAAGCCTGAGGCCTAACCCCTGCGAACTCTGTGTGTCAAACCACGAGCACTGACCCAACCAACGCCCCGTGACCCCCCCCCCCCACCCCCCATTTATACGCCAAGGTGGTGAGATGTTAAGCAGTCCTTAAAAGAGCCGCATGCAGCGCTGAGATGTTTACTACCTCGCCTGGTATGCAGGAGGTCGTGGCTTCCATCCGGACTCTGACGCCTTCCGTGTCTCTCTCCCCGTGGTCGTGTGGATTTTTCTTCGGGTTCCTCCGGTTTTCCCATCCACATTTAGAATCAACATCGCTCGTTTTAGAGCATTTGGCTGCTGTGCATTTCCATCTGATGATGATAAGCCACTTCGTTGAACTATCATTTGTCAATACCAGGTCAGAGCTACATAGCTCAGTGGGCCTTACCTGGTGAAATAATAAGAGTTTAGCTTCATAAAGAGTTTAGTTGAGGTACCCATGTCTGTGACCCCGTGACCCCCTCCACTGATACCCATGATTTTTTAATTTTTAATTGTATTTAACTTTTATTAATTGAAATTAAAAAAATTTTACCTACGTGACTTTACCGAAAAAACCTAAGAATATGAATCTTTGCAGTCACGAAAGCTTCAAATCTAGAATTGATACCCATGACTCCGTGACCCGCGTCCACTCCAGGTGGTGAGCGTTGCGAGCCAGGAAGCCATCAGCGTGAGGGTCAGGGGGTCGGTGCGGGGAGGCTCAGCGGGAGCAGCAGCAGCAGCAGCAGCAGGAGGAGGTCTCCCCAGCAACAGCGGTGACGACAATGAGGAGGAGGAGGATGAAGAGGTTGACTTGTCGTCGGACGATGAGATCGATGTTGAGGTCTGTATGCGGCCTGTGCGGTACTAATTCTGCCCGCGAGTTGCGTGTATGTGTGGATAAACTTCTTTCGCAGCGTACATAGCCAACCGTGATTATCGGAGGTGCGGGGGGAAGGACAACAAACTAAAACATAAAAAGCAGTTCCAAAGAAATTAGCTTTCAATCTAAATTTAAAAGTGCATAGCTCCAGTGGCTTACTAATATCCCAAAGGAAGAGTGTTCCAGACGGCCGCGGGAGCACATCTGAAAGCGCGCGATGCGGTGGCCACCGTCCTTGTTTGATGGCCGAGTCAAAAGCTGCCGCTGCGAGGATTACCGGAGTTTGCGTGATGATGGTTTATGCTCCTTGACGAGATCGGCAACGTATCGTGGTTCATTTGTGGCAAGCACTTTGTGTGTAATTAGTGCGACCTCGTAATGCCCTGATGACGCTCGGCTCTGACCCCTGCAGGCCCTGGTGGGGCTGGTGTCGCGCCTCCGCGGGCGCGTGGTGGCGGAGAGCGCGGCCCGCAATCGCGCCGAGCGGCAGGCGCGAGAGGAGGTTGCGCGAGACGCCATGACGCACCTGCGGCAGGTGGAGGCGCTGTGGAGGTGGGCGACTCTGGTTGGCCGATTGACACCTTCGTGCGCAGAGGACCGCAGAGCTTGGGCGAATGTTGGTAGCGCCGGCTCGTCGTCCACCACCGTGTGGCTGCTGCTGCTGCTGCAGTTTTGCTATATTCTTAGGTTTTTTCGGTAAAGTCACCGAACCTCACAAAAATAATATTCAGGGCCCACCTTGGCTCCTCCCACCCTCAACCAGTATATATACAAGGACTGTTTTCTTGGAATTTCTCTCACTTGAAACAGCTATCGTGCTGTGACGGTTCCACCTGAAGACGGAAGCTTGTGTTGCCTCCGAAACGTCGTGATTTTTATTTTATTTTAATTTTACTTTTATTAATTTAGTAAAATTTTTTTATCTACGTGACTTTACCGAAAACACCTAAGAATATGAATCCTTGCAGTCACGAAAGCTTCAAATCCTGCCTCTTTGCTCTTGGACTGTGGTTCCTCCTTCTGGTGCCTCCGAGTCGCTCCTTCTCTCTCTCTCTCTCTTTACGAGAGCGAGGAGCGGACACCCCGGTGCCGGTGGAGTGCCGCCGCAGCCCTCTGAAATCTCCAACTCAATCTCGAGGAGGGCGGTGGGGGGCGGAGGCAGGGGGGAGGCCCCTTTGTCGGCCCTGTGTTGGCCCTGCCCAAGTTCAGGCCTTGCCCAGGGGCAGGCCTGGCCCTGCCCAGGCCCTGCCCAGGCCCTGCCCAGGCCCTGCCCAGGCCCTGCCCAGGCCCTGCCCAAGTTTAGGCCCTGCCCAAGTTCAGGCCTTGCCCAGGGGCAGGCCCGGCCCTGCCCAGGCCCTGCCCAGGCCCTGCCCAAGTTTAGGCCCTGCCCAAGTTCAGGCCTTGCCCAGGGGCAGGCCCAGCCCTGCCCAGGCCCTGCCCAGGCCCGGCCCAGGCCCTGCCCAGGCGGTGCCTAGGCCATATCTAGGCCCGGCCTAAATCCTCACCGGTGGTGGCTGTGTGTGTGTCCCACCCCCCCCCCTTAACCCCCTACCCCACACCACAGCCAGCGGCTGGAGGCCGAGCGGCAGGCGTGTGAGGAGCGCTGGGAGGAGCGCCTGCGGCTCTACACGGACGCCATGCGGCGGTTTGCGTGCCGGAGTGCGGCGACGGCGCTGACGCCGCCCGACCCCGGCTACTCTGACGGTGATTTTTACTTTTCTTTTTTATTTTTCAACACTCAGCGCTGTGGAGGCAGCAGCGAGGAGGGTTGGTGGTCACCGCGCGCAGATGGGGTTGTGAAACTCCCTCTCTATCCCGTGGGTGGGCGTCAAGGACGAGCCGTGCCCCTGGTTCTGCCAGGAGAGGGGCGGTACTCGGAAAAAATGTGAACTCCACCTGTTCCGTCTGTACGGGGATAGAACGTTGCCCCCTTGCACACACGCATGAGTTTTCTCCGGGCACTCCGGTTTCCTCCCACATGTAAATGCTTAATAACGGACTTGGCCAGACATATAATTTGTTTAATCTAATATATGTTTCTTAACAAATATACATAGGACAGCAGAGCTTGGAAAATTAGTAGTGGCTCCAGCTCACCACCTGGCTACTACCTTTCCCCTCGTCCATGGTTTCTCCTCCTGGTGTCTCTCCTCAAGGGCAGGGTCGAGTGAATATCGTGCGGCGCGTTGAAAGTGTTCTTGTCGTCATTATCATCATCGTCGTTGTGATATTGCGCTGCTGTGGACAGGGAGAGAGGAGCAGTACAGCGGCGTGGAGCCAGAGAGCCTGGAGGAGGCCCGGAAGGTGAGTAGATCATTGCTGCACGCACACGCACACACTGACTTGCCCAACTCGGGACAAGTCTCTGTGAGACCGGATCCTCAGGATCTCTGGATATCTGGAGATTTTGGGATTTTAAGATTTCAGAATGTCTAGGAGCTCGGGATCTCAAGATCTCAAGATCTCAGGATGTCTAGGATCTTGGTATCTCTAGGATCACCAAGATCTTGGGATCTTGGGCCGCAAGCAGTGGGCTGCGATTGGTGGGCTGTGATTGGTGGGCTGCGATTGGTGAACTGTGATTTGGTGGGCTGCGATTGGTGGGCTGCGATTGGTGGGCTGCGATTGGTGGGCTGCGATTGGTGGGCTGCGATTGGTGGGCTGCGAATTGGTGGGCTGCGATTGGTGGGCTGCGATTGGTCGGCTGCGATTGGTGGGCTGCAATTGGTGGGCTGCGATTGGTGGGCTGCGATTGGTCGGCTGCGATTGGTGGGCTGCGATTGGTGGGCTGCGATTGGTGGGCTGCGATTGGTGGGCTGCGATTGGTGGGCTGCGATTGGTGGGCTGCGTTTGGTGGGCTGCGTTTGGTGGGCTGCGATTGGTGGGCTGCGATTGGTGGGCTGCGATTGGTGGGCTGCAAGCCGTGGGCTGTGATTGGTGGGCTGCGAGCAGTGGCCCGTGACTGGTAGGCCTCGAGCAGCGGGCTGTGATTGGTGGGCTGTGATTGGTGGGCTGCGATTGGTGGGCTGCGATTGGTGGGCTGCGATTGGTGGGCTGCGATTGGTGGGCTGCGAGCAGTGGGCCCGCTCCTGGTGGGCCCGCGAACCTGGCCACTCGCTGACGCATGCGACGGCCTGCAGGTGATCGTGCACCTGCGGCGTGAGAACGCGCGGCTGGCGGGCCTCCTGCAGGGCGGGACCGGGCACCCGCTGGGCCCCGTTGCGGTCCCTCCGTCGTCGTCGTCGTCCCTGCCACTGCCGCGCTGGGCCGGTGGGGGAGCCGGCCCCCTGCTGGGCCCCATCCACGAGCTTCTGTGCCCCTCGCAGGAGGAGGGGGAGGAGCGGCAGGAGGAGGGGGGGTCCCCACGGGCCGTGCCCACGGGGGCCCTCGGGGCGGTGACGCTCCACCTGAGGCCGTCGCCTCGCAAACTCGTCCCCTCACCAACAAGCGAGCCGCCGGACTGCTGCTGACGGGACGCTGCCGAATGTGGAGTCCGGTTCCCCCAACTCCCTTCCCGGACGCTCGTGAGGGGGGTCTGGGCTGTGACGGCACTTTTTAAAAATAGTTTATAGGGGTCGGTTAAGGTTCGATGGAGTTTGATATTTTGAACGGTTCCTTTAACGAGATGTTACTGCCAAGTATTCTCGTGGTTGAATTAAAGTTTGATTTGTGTGTTTTTTAAACCGTCTCCTTCAAAGACGCGTATGTGTGTGTGTGTACGTTCTGGCGGGTTGTCAAAAGTAACCAATGTCAATAAAAAGTTCAGAATCTTGAACGCCCGTCCTAAATCTGCGTCGTTTTTATTAAAATCTAACGCCGTGCTACGGATTTACCATGAAGTCGTCCTCAGGTGGACGAGACGCAGCGTCCAAGTCGATCATCGTCATCACTTGGTTCGACGGGAGATGAGGCCCAATTCCATTTTATGAGCAAATCACTTAATTCGATAATTTACCATTGGCGAATCGCTCTTCTGGAACGAGCCCTGATTGGTCAAGCGAAATTGGCCACTGGCTGACCGCTGTTCTGGGACGATTCCTGATTGGTCAGGCAGAATTGGCAATCGGCTGGTCACTTTCCTGGGACGATCCCCGATTGGTCCGTCGGAACGGCCACTGTTGATCAATGAGCGTTGGATTGGCTGGTGGTAATTCGAACGGTATTCAGGCGAGAGTGTGTTGCTGACGGTTGAGAGAAGGTTCAAGAAACGAGGGACAGGATATGAACTAATTTCCCAAGCTCTGCTGCCTTTATATATTAAGATTGTCGGTCAATTAATGAGCGTTTATACGTGTGGGGAAAAAAAACCCACGGGTGCGTGCGAGGGGGAAACGCTTTATCCCGTATAGACGGAACGGGTGGAGTCCACGCTGTTTCTGTGCCGCCTTCTACCTGGCAGAGCCAGGTCGACGGCTCCTCCTCAACACCCACCCACGGAGTGGAAGGGAGTGTGGAATAGATGGAGATTAGTCCACACACGTTGCTGTGCCGCCTTCTGCCTGGCAGAGCCACGGGGTGGAAGGGAGTGAGATGGAACAGATGGAGATTAGTACACACACTTTGCTGTGCCGCCTTCTGCCTGGCAGAGCCACGGGGTGGGAGGGAGTGATATGGAACAGATGGAGATTAGTCCACACACTTTGCTGTGCCGCCTTCTGCCTGGCAGAGCCAGGTTTACGGCTCCTAGACACCCACCCACGGGTGGAAGGGAGGGAGTTTCATACAACAACATCATCTCTGTGTGTGCGGTGATCCAGCAACCCTCGCTGCTGCTGCTGCCCCCACAGTGCTGGATCGCAGACAGCCACGTGCATATAGTCACCACCGCCACCACCTTTCCACCACCACCTCCACCACCACCTCACATTAATTTGAACCCATGCTCCCAGGTTGATCCAAGCTGCTGTTGATAGCACGTGGTCCGGTTGCCAGGGCGTGAGGTCCGGTTGTCAGGGCCAGGAGTCCGGTTGCTAGGGCCCTGGGTTCCGTCTGTATCATTCTCCGGGTCACGTGACACGCCCGGCGCCGTCAATAGCAACCAATCAGCTCGCGCGCGTGCAGATTCCGTACGGGCATCGTCACGTGACGTGGGTTGTGGGTGAACTCGCCAGTGCTGCACGTCACGTGGCTCCACTGGAGAAGCGCGTCACGCCTCGAATTCGCACGCGTGCCGCCCTTGACGAGGGCCCCATCCGCCGCTCAACGTTTTGACGCTGCGGGCCTCTGCATGCCCCCCCCCCCGCTCTGCCAATCAACCAATCAGTGGAGATCGGCTCTCAGAGCACCACCGACACGTGACGTCCAGGTGTGGCTAATCACACTAATTAGCTAATCACACTAATTAGCCCATCATCTCTCGCGCTGGGGACGCGAGCGTTCGGGCAGTCCGTGCTTGCGCGTGATGATGATGGCAGCAGCGATGATGATGGTAGCAGCGATGATGATGATGATGGCAGCGATGATGATGATGGCAGCGATGATGATGATGGCAGCAGCGATGATGATGATGGCAGCAGCGATGATGATGATGTCAGCAGCAGCGATGATAGATGGCAGCAGCGATGATTATGATGATCATGGCAGCAGCGATGATGATGATGGCAGCAGCGATGATGATGATGATGACAGCAGCGATGATGATGATGATGGCAGCAGTGATGATGATGATGGCAGCAGCGATGATGATGATGGCAGCAGCGATGATGATGATGATGATCAGCAGCTCGATGTCCCAGTGTGGATGTCCTCTTGCTGCTGCTGCTGCTCCTGGCCACGACGAGCGGACTTCAGCAGAGAGAGGAGAGAGACTTCGTGTCGTGTCTCTCTTCCTCCTCCTCCTCCGTTTGAAGGCGCGCAGAACACAGTGGGGTTGTACCATGAGGTCTGTACGGGTCTCTATGAGCCTATGCATATCTACGTGTCTCTGTGGGTTCACTCTGTGGTCCATAGTTTGGGTTGCATGTCCACAATGGCGCGCGACTGTGGCTGTCTAGAACGTGTTCATTGTCTGGGTGGCGAGATTCTCGGCAGGGTGACAGCGGCAGCAGCAGCAGCGGGCGCGATCCTCCGAAGCAATGGGGGCGAGTCGGTGGTGATGATCGTCGAGGTGGTCGAGTCGGTGGTGATGATCGTCGAGGTGGTGGTGAGGAACGCCGTCGGTGTTGTCAGCTGACGACGGAGGGGGAGGGGGGAGGGAAGTGAGGGGGGTAGGGGAGGGGAGGAGGGAGGGAGGGAGGAGAGGGAAGGGGGAGGGGTAGGGGAGGGGAGGAGGGAGGGAGGTGAAGGGGGTAGGGGAGGGGAGGGAGGGAGGGGAGGTTGTCGTTTTGTCGAGGAACGCCACGAGCAGCGCCGTGGAGCGGCTGGGACCACCTCCATCGCCGTCCTCCTCCTCCTCGCTAATTGGGCTTCATTGGCGCGTGGCGCGGCGATTGCTTGATTGGGGAGATGATAAAGGTGACGAGAGGAGGGGGGGGGGCACTCGAGCGCCGATTCGCCTCGACCCCCCCCACCCCCCCGTCACATCGCTCCATCGCCGCGTCTTTGTCCTCCTCCCCCACTGCTCTCGTCACCCCCCGGGGTGCGGCTCCCCTCCTGCCGCTTGTGAGCTCTACGATCTTCTGCTTCCTCTTCTTCCTTCTCCTTCTCGTCGTTGTCGTCGGCAGCATCCTTTCCCGGTCTCCGTCAGCTCGTGCGCCTCGTCTCGCGTCTCAACCTCATCGCGTCCGCCTCCTTCACCCCCCCTCCTCCTCCTCGTTGTTTTTGGCTCCATCTCCTCCTCCGCCTCGCGTCTCCTCCTCCACCCACCACCTCTCTCCACCTCGTGCCGAGCCCATGGGTCGCGAGTCTCGCCGCTGGGCCACGCGGACGCACGGCTCCCGGCGCGCTCGCGTGACGGTGGAGGCAGATGGAGGTGACGGAGGTGGTGGACACGCGGTCTCCCTGCGGGGCCTGCTGGTGACGCTGGTTCTGGGGCTCTCCGCCTGCTGGGCCGGGCGTGCGCGGTGGTGCAGCGCGTGGCGAGCTGGCTGGGTGGCCTCCTCCTCCTCCTCTTCGTTCGCGGAGCAGAGGACGACGCGACGAAGAAGAGGTGGGACGTCTTTAGCTCGCCCCCTCTCCCCCCCGCCACTGGGGAGACAAAGACGGCCGGGCGTGGCACTGGCCACCCCCACCACTTCGCGTGCTGTGGCTGTCTCCATAGGTGCTGCTACTCGCTGACGGCACAAGCAGTCTGTGGCCGTCTGGAACGCTCGTCTAGATTGAAAACTCATGACTTTAGAACTGCTTTAGTTTGCCGGACGTAAAAGTTTTACATCAACGCTGCCCATAGACTCAACGCTGCCCGTAGACTAAACGCTGCCCGTAGACTAAACGCTACCCGTAGACTCAACACTACCCATAGACTCAACACTACCCGTAGACTCAACACTGCCCGTAGACTCAACGCTGCCCGTAGAC
>NC_083845.1:8273014-8275514 GCF_015708825.2 Lethenteron reissneri
GAGGGGCTGACGATTGGGGGGGGGGGGCAGGGGATTATTGAATTCATTTGGTCTCTCTAACCGGTGGTCGGTGCCACTCTTTTGTCGCTACGATCGTCGTCCACTCGTAGATTTCATTCACCCCCCCCCCTCCCACCGTGTTGTGCGAAACCACCATATGGTAGGTGATCAATAGCTCACTTACAACCCCACTCACCCACTCATTCACGCAACGACCCGTCCGCTTATTCGCCCACAAACTCACACACCCAACCACTCACCCACTCATTTGTTCATCCACCCATCCAATCACTCACACAATCATTCACTCAAACACCCAATCACTCAGACATTCACTCACTCAACCACTCACTGACAAACCCATTATCTCGAACACCCATCCACTCAGCCACAGACTCACCCACCCACTCACTCATTCACTGACTCACTCATTCATTCGCCCACCCATCCACTCACCCACCCACCCACTGACTCACTCACTCAACTACCCACCCACCAACCCACCCACTCACCCACCCACTCACTCACCCACCAACTCACTCACTTACCCACCCACTCACTCACTCACTCACCCACTCACTCACTCACTCACCCACCCACCCACTCACTCACTCACTCACCCACCCACCAACCCACTCACTCACCCACTCACCCACCCACCCACCCACTCACTCACTCACTCACCCACTCACTCACTCACTCACCCACCCACCCACTCACTCACCCACCCACCCACCCACTCACCCACCCACCCACCCACCCACTCACCCACTCACTCACCCACCCACCCACTCACTCACCCACTCACTCACCCACCCACCCACCCACCCACTCACTCACTCACCCACCCACCCACCAACCAACCAACCCACCCACTCACTCACTCACCCACCCACCCACCCACCCACCAACTCACCCACCCACCCGCCCACTCACTCACTCACTCACCCACACACCCACTCACTCACTCACCCACTCACTCACTCAACCACTCACCCACCCACTCACTCACTCACCCACTCACTCACTCAACCACTCACCCACTCACCCACCCACTCACTCACCCACCCACCCACCCACCCACTCACTCACCCACTCACTCACTCACTCACTCAACCACTCACCCACCCACTCACCAACTCACTCACTCACTCACTCACCCACCCACTCACCCACCCACTCACTCACTCACCAACTCACTCACTCACCCACCCACTCACTCACTCACCCACCCACCCACCCACCCACTCACCCACCCACTCACTCAACCACTCACCCACCCACTCACTCACTCACCCACTCACTCACTCAACCACTCACCCACCCACCCACTCACTCACCCACCCACTCACTCACCCACCCACTCACTCACTCACCCACTCACTCACTCAACCATTCACCCACCCACTCACTCACTCACCCACTCACTCACTCACTCAACCACTCCCCCACCCACTCACTCACTCACCCACCCACCCACTCACCCACCCACTCACTCACTCACCAACTCACTCACTCACTCACCCACCCACTCACTCACCCACCCACTCACTCACTCACTCACCACCCACCCACTCACCCACCCACTCACTCAACCACTCACCCACCCACTCACCCACTCACCCACTCACTCACTTAACCACTCACCCACCCCACCCACTCACTCACCCACCCACTCACTCACCCACCCACTCACTCACTCACCCACTCACCCACCCACTCACTCACTCACCCATCCGCCCACTCACTCACTCACCCACTCACTCACCCACACACCCACTCACCCACCCACCCACTCACTCACTCACCCACTCACTCACTCACCCACTCACCCACCCACTCACTCACTCACCCACTCACTCACTCAACCACTCACCCACCCACTCACTCACTCACTCAATCACCCACTCACTCACCCAACCACTCACTCACTCACTCACCCACTCACTCACCCACTCACTCACTCACCCACACACCCACTCACCCACCCACTCACTCACTCACCCACTCACTCACTCACTCAACCACTCACCCACCCACTCACTCACTCACCCACTCACTCACTCAACCACTCACCCACCCACTCACTCACTCAACCACTCACCCACCCACTCACTCACCCACCCACTCACCCAACCACTCACTCACTCACCCAATCACTCACCTACCCACTCACTCACCCACCCACTCACTCACCCACCCACTCACTCACTCACCCACTCACTCACTCAATCACTCAATCACTCACCCACCCACTCACTCACCCACCCACTCACCCACTCACTCACTCACCCACCCACTCACTCACTCACCCACTCACTCACTCACTCACCCACCCACTCACTCACTCACCCACTCACCCACCCACTCACTCACTCACTCACCCACTCACTCACTCACCCACCCACCCACCCACTCGCTCACTCACCCACTCACTCACCCACCCACTCACTCACCCACCCACTCACCAACTCACTCACTCACTCACTCACCCACTCAC
>NC_083845.1:8280514-8363014 GCF_015708825.2 Lethenteron reissneri
ATCATCATCGCCGCCGCCGCCGTCGCCTCCGCTGACTTCCTCGTTCACACTGAGCGGACAGCTTCCTTCAAAGCGAGAAGATAAAATTCCGAAGCAGACGACGAGTGCCTGATAGGAGCGCGCACGCATTTGCAAATGTGCAATGACACTTGATGTTGTTGTTGTTGTTCTTGCTGTTGTACTTTAGCCGTGTATCGAAAGTTACATTTAAATGTGCAAGTTACATTAAAATGTGCAATGTGCATGGTGGTTTAGATATATTGTGACCCCCCCTAATTAATTAAGGGGCCGTCCATAAATGACGTCACGCACCTAGGGGGGGTTTGAGAAATGTGACGTCACATCAAATGCGCAACTTTAAATACATATAGACGACACGTTCTACTTCATTAAATAGGCTTTTTAATAAATGTTTTCTCCTACAACATCAGAGTGCAGCGCCACATTAAATACGCACTACAATGACAATAGTTAAAAGCGATTTGAAGCATGTTTTATTTTCAAAATGGAAATATGGTTTTGGGGGGAGGGGGGCAGAGCTTTGTGACGTCATATTTGAGGGGTGGGTCTGACTTTTTGTGACGCCGTGTGACGAGGGGGGGGGGGTCAAAAATCGTCCAAAATCGCGTGACGTCATTGATGAATGGCCCCTAAACCATAATTTTTTTTCCCTTTGAATATGCATTTATGTTTAAAATAAAAGAAACAATTTTCATTTTTATTTCACCAACTAAGGCCCCACAACTGAGCGTTGTTTTTCAGAAGCGACCTGGTCATCACAAACGATAGTTCAACGAAGTGAATTCTCACCACGTGAACATTTATAGCAGCCGCCAAATACTCCGGACACGTGACCTGCACATCCGGGTGGCTCTTGAGGATGAATGATTAATTAATAACTATCATTATAAATTGGCAATCGTAGACAAGAGATCAGATATTCTAGATTTGAAGCTTTCGTGACTGCAAGGATTCATATTCTTAGGTTTTTTCGGTAAAGTCACGTAGGTAAAAAAATTAATTAATAAAAGTAAAAAAAAAATTCACGACGTTTCGGAAGCAACACAAGCTTCCGTCTTTAGGTGGAACCGTCACAGCCACCACAGCTATACTTGATACGTTTCGGAGGCAACACAAGCCTCCGTCTTCAGCTACCACGCTCCTGCAATCTCTCATTTACTTGATACAGCTGTCGTGGCTGTGACGGTTCCACCTGAAGACGGAGGCTTGTGTTGCTTCCGAAACGTCGTGAATTTTTTAATTTGTTTTAGATCAGATATTGGCAGTCGACATGTACTGCTCTAGTAGGATGCTGCGTTGAAGCTGAACCCAAATAATTTCAGTTTTTCAGTTTTCATGTATTAGGTGTAGCCCTGTGAGCCATTCGGCTCTTGGAATCGGGTGCAGGCTGGTAGTGGTGAGAAGGAAACTGAGCACAATTTGGACACCATATGTAGTAGGATGGACAACAACAACAGGACAATTAAACGTTCTTGTTGTTGGTGGTATTCGGGAAAACGTAAGGAAGTGGAATGACGGAGCATGGCTTGACAACGACCACCACATCATAAGAGTTCGGTGTGCCAGAAAGATGTTTGCACGACTTGGGCGTATTGGCAGCACGACGAGACAGGGAGGAGGAGGAAAGTGGAAACATCAAATGACGAAATCTGCAGTGGCCACCTTCCACGGGCTACCTGCCCATGCACCGTGATGACGACGAAGCTGACGATGGTGGTGGTGGTGGTGGTGATGATGATGATGAGTCTGGGGTTGTGCTCAACACGCAACTCCGCATGTTGTTGTTGCAGACAACAACGCCGCCACCGCGGCTTTCCCGAAGTTGCCCCGCGCAAACCTGGGGCAGTCCCCCCACGATGCAGCGACAGCCGCCTACGCCGACTACGCCGACTACCGCGGCAACCCGCAGCCGCCCCCTTACTCTGCCGGCGCCGTGGGGGGCCACGGAGGTCCGGGCCCCCCACCCGGCTGGCAGGAGGACGCGCTCCAGCCCAAAGGTGACGTGGCGGCCACCTACGAAACCATCGACGGGCCCCCCGTTGCGCCGGGCACGGCGTACCAGGAGCAGCGCCCGGGGTGGGGGCAGGCCGGGTGGGGGCATGCAAGCCGGGGGGGGGCATGCAGCCGTGGGGGGGCATGCCCCCCAACGCCTACAACCAGCGGCCCGGCATGGAGCCGCAACAGTTTGGGCAAGCGTACCCGGCGCCGATGAATTCCGCGTATCCGTACGCGATGGGAGGAGCCGTGCACGTGAGTGAGCGATGTCGATGTTGGTTTAGTGGGGGCATGGTGATGGCGAATGAGTGCATCGAGTGAGTCGGAGGGTGGGTGAGTGAGTGATCGAGCGAGTGGGTGAGTGGGTTGGTGAGTGGGGCAGGTGAGTGGGTGGGTGAGTGCGTCGAGTGAGAGGGTGGGTGGGTGGGTGAGTGAGTGGGTGGATGAGTGAGTGGGTGAGTGAGTGAGTGGGTGGGTGGATGAGTGAGTGGGTGAGTGAGTGGGTGGGTGAGTGGGTTGGTGGGTGAGTGGGTTGGTGATCGAGCGAGTGGGTGAGTGTCAGTGGGAGGGTGCGCGAGTGTCTATGGTCAGTGTTGAGTCTGGATAGTGTTGAGTCTATGGGTAGTGTTAAGTATATGGGTAGTGTTGAGTCTATGGGCAGTGTTGAGTCTATGGTCAGTGTTGAGTCTATGGGCAGTGTTGAGTCTATGGTCAGTGTTGAGTCTATGGTCAGTGTTGAGTCTATGGTCAGTGTTGAGTCTATGGGTCAGTGTTGAGTCTATGGGTAGTGTTGAGTCTATGGGTAGTGTTGAGTCTATGGGCAGTGTTGAGTCTATGGGCAGTGTTGAGTCTATGGGCAGTGTTGAGTCTATGGGTAGTGTTGAATCTATGGGCAGTGTTGAGTCTATGGGTAGTGTTGAGTCTATGGGCAGTGTTGAGTCTATGGGCAGTGTTGAGTCTATGGGCAGTGTTGAGTCTATGGGCAGTGTTGTGTCTATGGGCAGTGTTGAGTCTATGGGTAGTGTTGAATCTATGGGCAGTGTTGAGTCTATGGGCAGTGTTGAGTCTATGGGCAGTGTTGAGTCTATGGGCAGTGTTGAGTCTATGGGTAGTGTTGAGTCTATGGGCAGTGTTGAGTCTATGGGCAGTGTTGAGTCTATGGGCAGTGTTGAGTCTATGGGCAGTGTTGAGTCTATGGGCAGTATTGAATCTATGGGTAGTGTTGAGTCTATGGGCAGTGTTGAGTCTATGGGCAGTGTTGAGTCTATGGGTAGTGTTGAGTCTATGGGCAGTGTTGAGTCTATGGGCAGTGTTGAGTCTATGGGCAGTGTTGAGTCTATGGGCAGTGTTGAGTCTATGGGCAGTGTTGAGTCTATGGGTAGTGTTGAGTCTATGGGCAGTGTTGAGTCTATGGGCAGTGTTGAGTCTATGGGCAGTGTTGAGTCTATGGGCAGTGTTGAGTCTATGGGCAGTGTTGAGTCTATGGTGCAGTGTTGAGTCTATGGTGCAGTGTTGAGTCTATGGGCAGTGTTGAATCTATGGGTAGTGTTGAATCTATGGGCAGTGTTGAGTCTATGGGTAGTGTTGAGTCTATGGGCAGTGTTGAGTCTATGGGCAGTGTTGAGTCTATGGGCAGTGTTGAGTCTATGGGCAGTGTTGAGTCTATGGGTAGTGTTGAATCTATGGGCAGTGTTGAGTCTATGGGCAGTGTTGAGTCTATGGGCAGTGTTGAGTCTATGGGCAGTGTTGAGTCTATGGGTAGTGTTGAGTCTATGGGCAGTGTTGAGTCTATGGGCAGTGTTGAGTCTATGGGCAGTGTTGAGTCTATGGGCAGTGTTGAGTCTATGGGCAGTGTTGAATCTATGGGTAGTGTTGAGTCTATGGGCAGTGTTGAGTCTATGGGCAGTGTTGAGTCTATGGGTAGTGTTGAGTCTATGGGCAGTGTTGAGTCTATGGGCAGTGTTGAGTCTATGGGCAGTGTTGAGTCTATGGGCAGTGTTGAGTCTATGGGCAGTGTTGAGTCTATGGGTAGTGTTGAGTCTATGGGCAGTGTTGAGTCTATGGGCAGTGTTGAGTCTATGGGCAGTGTTGAGTCTATGGGCAGTGTTGAGTCTATGGTGCAGTGTTGAGTCTATGGTGCAGTGTTGAGTCTATGGGCAGTGTTGAGTCTATGGGCAGTGTTGAGTCTATGGGCAGTGTTGAGTCTATGGGCAGTGTTGAGTCTATGGGCAGTGTTGAGTCTATGGGCAGTGTTGAGTCTATGGGCAGTGTTGAGTCTATGGTGCAGTGTTGAGTCTATGGTGCAGTGTTGAGTCTATGGGCAGTGTTGAGTCTATGGGCAGTGTTGAGTCTATGGGCAGTGTTGAGTCTATGGTGCAGTGTTGAGTCTATGGGCAGTGTTGAGTCTATGGGCAGTGTTGAGTCTATGGGCAATGTTGAGTCTATGGGCAGTGTTGAGTCTATGGGCAGTGTTGAGTCTATGGGTAGTGTTGAGTCTATGGGTAGTGTTGAGTCTGTGGGCAATACTGAATCGATGCCCTGTTGCCGTCTCTACGCCCGCCAGCCCCAGGTGATCATGGTCGCTAATCCCACACAGCCCTCCAAGCCGTACTTCGCTCGCTCCATCCTGGCCACCGTCTTCTGCTGCTTTCTCCTGGGGATCTTCGCCATCGTGGGAGCCGTCGAGGTACCGTTTACCAGGCCAGCCACCCCGCCCCACCCAGCCCCACCCCGCCCCGCCCGCCCCACCCAGCCCACCCAGCCCCGCCCCTCCCCACCCAGCCCCTCCCTCCCCTCCCATTGTTGAATGCACGACGGACGGATGGACAGAATAATTCCCTGTGGGCTGGTGTAACCAGGTTCCTACCAGTATAATAAATACAAATTCTGGTCGTCGTCCGTGTGAGCCACCTGCCCGTGGCTTGCCTGCACTGGTGCTGGGCGGCCAGGCCACGTGGCAGCTCCGGCCACGAGGGGGCGTAACGAACGGCTTCGACCGGGGTGGCGGTGGGTGGCAAGATCAGACTGTGGGCCCTCCCTCATTTCTCGCGAGACTCACTTTTACCACAGTAGCTCCGGATGTTTTTATTTAACCCGTACACAATGTAGGCTATAAATATACATTGTTCTTTTAATATATTTTTCTTGAACAAAAAAATCGTTTATCTGTTGGCCGACCCCCCTATGCATCGCATCACACTGCCGCATGTCCCCCCCCCCCACCTCACCACCACGTGGCAGACGCGGTCTGCTAACGAGCGGGGAGACTTCGTCACGGCGCAAGCGAGCTCCCGCAGGACCAAGATCTTCCTCATCGTCAGTCTGTGCTGCGGCATCCTCCTCTACCTGAGCATTGGCGCCTACTTCATCGTCTTCTTCGTGGTGTATTACAGCGACCCATACTGAGCACCCCACAAGCCCACCACCAGAGGGAGGGTGGTAGTCACAACATTCACACAGCCACTCACCCAGTCGCACAACGACACATCCACCTCAGACTCGCACACCCATGCACTCAACCACCCGATCACTCACACACCCGATCACTCACACACCCATGCACTCATTCACCCACAGACTCAACCACACACCTCACTCAACTACCCATCCACTCAGCCACACACACCCCGATTGACACAACCAACCAACCATCCATACACCAATTCATTCAACCACCCATCCACTCAACCACACATTCACTCAACCACTCACCTCACTCAACTACCCATCCACTCAGCCACACACACCCCGATTGACACAACCAACCAACCATCCATACACCAATTCATTCAACCACCCATCCACTCAACCACACATTCACTCAACTACCCATCCACTCAGCCACACACACCGATTGACACAACCAACCATCTATACACCAATTCATTCAACCACCCATCCACTCGCCCCACTTCCAATTAAAATTTCTTCCACTGCGTCGCGTGGGAAGACACGAAGTTGGCCAAATCACACTTGCACGGCACAACCTCACGGGCATATTTCTTTGTTTGAAATCCTTGCACGCCAAAACATTGATTGCTTCACCAAATTACCAAGTCCTCAAATTTCGATGTAAAGCTTTCGTGACTGCAAATATTCATATTCTTGGTTCTTTCGGTAAAGTCACCGAGAAGGGAAATAATAAAATAATAATACAATCAAATTCTCACGACGTTTCGGCCACAACGCAAGCAGCCGTCCTCAGGTGAAGACAGCTGTCGGAAAGACATTTAGGAAGCCACTGAACGCTACGCAATTTTTTAAAATCTAGAATTGACAAACTAGTTTCTTTTAAACGTTTTTCTCTTTTAGTTTGACGTCCTTCACCCGCACCTCCGATTAGCACGGCAGGCCACGCACGGCGCGATAGAAGTTCAACATTATGCACACACGCACTGCCCATAGACTAACGACCCATTCTAGATTTGAAGCTTTCGTGACTGCAAGGATTCATATTCTTAGGTTTTTTCGGTAAAGTCACGTAGGTAAAAAATGTAATTAAAATTAATAAAAGTAAAATAAAAATCGTGCTGTGACAGTTCCACCTGAAGACGGAAGCTTGTGTTGCCTCCGAAACGTCGTGATTTTTATGTTATTTTTATTTTACTTTTATTAATTTTAAATTTTTACCTACGTGACTTTACCGAAAAAACCTAAGAATATAACACGACCCATTAGACTCACTGCACCTCCGATTAAACACGGTTGTCTATGTAGGGTGCAAACACGTTTCAACGTACGTACAAACGAAAACGCGTAGCGGCGTGAACGCGTTAAGCAAGGACTTGCAGCGGTGTAGCCGGCGGGCGCCTTGCATCGTCACAAAATTCTGAGCGCGACATCAACGGCAATGGACGTCCCTCGGGTGTGTTTTTTGTTTGTTGCACAATTCATTTTATTGCCGAGAACACAGAAAGAAAAACACACTTGGGGGGAGGGAGAGAACGTAAAAACCTCGCGGCCAAACGTTTCGGGTCACGAGCCTTCCCCAGCACGCAGACGTCCCCCCGCCCCGCTCGCGTCCCTCAACACGTGGTCGGTGGTGCGAGCAGAGACTTGAATTGCTTTTTTTGACATCACGGTTAAACGCCGAAGTCGTGAACGAAAATTAAAATTATAAAATTAACCAAAAAACACAATATTTGGCTAAATGTAGTCTCAACAAGTTGGGGCCGTGGGTCACAATTGAGAATGTGTGGGGGTTTACAGACTTCCCACCCCCCTCTCGTGCCCACACCATCACCCCCAACTCCTGCGTGACAGAAGAATAATCTTCCCCATCTCAACGAAACGAGAGAGTGCGCGCGAATTAGTTCACCACATTCGGAGCAACGAGACCAACACCCACGTGTCTCATTCAGCACTCGGTCTAATCCAAGACTGGACGAGTGGGTGGGCGATTGTGCGAGTGGGTTGGTGAGTGAGTGATTGGGCAAGCGAGTGAGTGATTGGGCAAGCGAGCGAGTGATTGGGCAAGCGAGCGAGTGATTGGGCAAGCGAGCGAGTGATTGGGCAAGCGAGCGAGTGATTGGGTAAGCGAGCGAGTGATTGGGTAAGCGAGCGAGTGATTGGGTAAGCGAGCGAGTGAGCGTTTGAGTGTGTGGGTGAGTGGCTGGGTGAGCATGTGACGAGTCACGGCGCGAGTGGATACATGGGTGAGCGAGTGGGATTGGCGGGTTTCCACCTCTTCCATTGTACACCAAATCACAGACATCTCTCTCTCTCTGTCCGTCAGCACTGGGGTCCGCTATGAACGCTGCGCCAGTTGACGACTGCGATTAATTTTAACAGCGACGCAGGTACTAGACCTCGGTACAAGATAAATTCCTGCTACTACCACTGCGGTTGCCACTTCCCGACACGCAGACGCCAATTTACCCCCCCCCCCCACTGCCACCTGCCACTCGCGCAAGGGTCAAATCCGGGACAGGTGGCAACCTCCGATCATTTCTCCCCCCCCCTCCTCTTGCGGAATGCGGTGCTAAAAACAGAAATGCGAATTTTAAATTAAAACGGAGACTAATTAAATAAAAAATCTCAGCAATTCATTACAATTTAAATCGTAATTGTAATTATAAATCAGAAACTCGTCAACAGCTGGCGAGCCAGAGCCCCCCCACCGCTCCGTCAGTCAGACGTGAAATTCCACAAGCGCATCCGGCATCGCAGGTGGTGGATAAATCTGCGGTACCAATTTGTTGTAGGGGATGAACGATTTAACCCCCTCCTCCCCCCACCATGCAGACACCGACTGGATCGTCACACGATGCAGGGCAGGAATCGATATTTATATATTTGAGATATATTATCGATGCTGCTGCTGTTGTGTTTGGGAGTGGTTGACAGGCATAGTAAACAACTGAACGGGTGCCGTAACAACAACAACAACAACAACCTCATTCCACACACGCTCCCCCCCCCCTTTCTCCGTGTGGAATTTTGTACGAGCTCACCAGCCCATTCGATCGGTGCGCGATTTCATTCGTCTGCGACGTCGCTGTGCGTTCTATGCCGTCCGTGTTCTGTGTTCTCACTCGGGTGGGACATACAAACTCCAAATCACCTCTCAAATGCAAAGGGCACCCCCCCTCCTGCCCGTATCGCCTTAACATACCTCGTGGGGCAAGTTCCGCTAGTGAGAGGCACAACGGGGGTAGAGGTGGCCGGCACCACGCCCGGCCGGCATCGTCTCCCCAGCTGCGATGTTCACTACACACCGCGCACCAGGAACTCATTTGAGTCCGAGTCGACCTAGAGGGGGGAGGGCCCCGAGGACCAGGTTCAGACAATCGTCACGCGGTGCTGGTGGCCGCGAGCGGGAATCAAAGCTTCGTAGCTTCCCATACACGCACAGAACTGGGGACGGAACTTTAAACAAACTCAAAAATTAAAACAAACTCCATACGGAAAGTGGCTCCCCCGTGCCCGGAGTCGAACCCAGGAGCCTTCTCTGCCTGCAAGCAAGGCGCAGCGACCATCGGAATCACCGCCTCGCCACTGCCTCCTCCCCCCGACCGTGGAGTTGTCATCTCCGCCGCTTTGCGGAGTCGCTCCGCGTCACAACGCAAATGCAACCGCGTCACCAATTCTCGCATGGCACGCGGTGACGACTCGTAATCAACACACAACGTAAAACCGAGTACTCAATTAAAGACAAGCTCAAGTACCCGTGTGGCGATTTAGATCCCAAACCGCCCCAAAGCACGTCAGGGAACTCCATCGGTTCCCTTCGAGGTGGAAGTGGCGGTGTGCCCCACCCACCCCCCCACCCACCCCCTTGCCCTGGCACGCGAGGCGAAACGTCGGACGATGCCACCGAAGACCGCACACGAGAGCGGCAACAACCGCTGGGTCGCGAGCCGAGGGCCAATCGAGAAAGAAGAATTTAAAAAACCTAATAATTAAAGTTGACCCCTCCCCCCACTAACTTTAACAAACTTATATTTTACTTTTTTTTTTAAGTCGATTTGCGATTAACCAAACGCGTAAACAAATCGAAGTGTAAAACTAAATCTTGACTTAAAGCTTTCGCGACTGCAGGAGGACATATTCTATGGGTCTTTCGATAAAGCCACGCAGATAGAAAAATAATACAAATGTCACGACGTTTCGTATTTTTATGCACCTGAAGACGATTTCTCGTGTTGCGACCGAAACCGTCGCGATATTTTTATTCTTTTTCTATCTACGCGGCTTTACCGAAAGACCCATAGAACACGTAAAACTAAAACATTTTTGGAATAAACGATTTCGTCCTTACAAAGTTGTCACGGACCAAGCCTGGCACGCGACCCCTGCAAGCAGCCACGAGTTCGGCCGCTACATCCAAAAACAACGGAAACTCCAAATAGTTATCGAAAGCAAATCGGAACTCCGAAACCAACCTAGATATTTTTTGTTAAACAGGTTAGGCCCCACCGAGCCATGCAGCACCTTTTTTTTTTAAGAAGTGACCTGGCCATGGTAAACGATCGCTCAAACAAAGCGGCCTTTTGTGGACATTCACAGCGGCCCAATTAATCTAAACACGCGTTTCAAAACGTGCGAAATTAAAACCCAGAGCACCCCGGAGAGAGAGAAATCCACGCGACCACGGCGAGACAGACACCGCAAACTCCAAACAGACAGCGGACGGGAGGGTCGATCCCGCGACCTGCTGCATACCTGGCGAGGTAGTTAACATCTCGCCACCGTGGCGCCCACTTGAAACGGTGACTGGGATTTGGGATGGGGGGGGGGGGTACAAGGGTCGCGCTTACCCCGGGTGGGGGGAGGTCAATCTCGCCGAATACTGGATATGGTGTTGCTGCCCTGGGGGTGCATAATTATTGTATTTTCCCGGTGTCCCCAGGCAGAGCGAGAGTGGTTAGACTGGTGGTTGGCAGGCGGCGAGTGACAGCCCACAGCCCATAACCTGCTGGGCTATACTGGACGTGGCGTCCCGGGTTGTCGACAGGCCCCGGCCTGAATTGAAGGCCCCCCCCAGTGATTTAAGTGACTCTGCGACCTGGCCACAGCCCCCAACAGCGGCAGCCTTCACGACAAGGCCAGGCCATGCTGGGTCACCAGGGCCCCCCTCCGGCCCCCCCCCCTAGGATGCACCAAGACCCCCCACCCACCCCGCACAGCCTTGACAGCCTATTGCGGGCAGTGCTGCTAGTAGCGAGTAGCAGCAGCACCTATGAACTGTGACACACGGCGGCGTGGGTAGCCAGAAACCCCACAGTGAGCTCCACACGCTCCATTCCCTCCAATCACCCCCCCCCCCCCACACACCAATTAACTCCACACCCCACCTATCCAATTAACCCAACCTCCCCAATTAACCCCCACCGCCCTCCCCCATTGCCGACAATGCAAGGGAACCTGCTGCAGGTTGGTTAATGGAGCGGCCATCCACGCAATCACGTGGCATGCGCGTAACCCCACGGTCATCGCCATCATCGGAAATCAACGACCCCGCGATGACGGATGGACAGAGTGCTACATTGCTCAGCATGAAACGCACGGTGCCTTGGGGTCTAGGAGACGCCGCGGCATGCAAAGCCAACGGGGACCCTGGACACACTAATCCTCCATCACCACCACCATCACCACCACCATCACCATCACCACCACCACCAGACGTTGGGGCGAGAGACGCCGTCGTCAGTGCAGGGACGAAGAGGGCCCAGGGCCCCAACTCAGGTCCCACCGGTCTCCGTCCACGTAAATCGCCGCCGCCTCGCCGACGGCGCTACCGGGGGCGGTGGCGCCGTCGGGCTGCTGCCCGTGCCCGGCCACCGCACCGCGCTGCGCGAAGCCACCCGTGCCGTCGGGACCCCGGGGAAGACGCAGGATCCGCGGGGAGGAGGAGGAGGAGAGTCTCGCGGAGCCACCACCACCACCATAGCCGCCGCCGGCACCGATCGCACCGGCACCTCCAGAGCGAGCGGCACGCAGTGCGGCCAGCCGGTGGCGAACCACCCAGGGGCTGTACGCCATCACCTCAAAGATCCCACCACCATCGCCATCGCCGCCGCCGCCATCAGAGTCGTCACTACAGTCGCAGACGTCGTCATAGCCGCCGCTGTAAACATGGTCACGGTCGCAACACGGCCACTCGTTGACCCACACGTCGTAGTCGAAATCAGCGCGGCCGACCGGCGACGGGTCGCACGGGGTCTGGGTGCCGACGCTTATGGCATCTTTTGCCAGCACCACTGCCACCGCCAGCGAGCCGGCGCCGGGGCCGCCAAGACGGAGAGCGCCACCGCCGCTCGCCGCCCTCTGCTGCCCCTCTGCGCCACCGTCGCCATCGTCGTCATTACCGTCGTCACCGTGCGGCTCCGAACACGCGGAGGAGCCTTCATCGCCCAGGCCGCACTGAGTGGCCATGCTCTGTCTGCCGCTGCCGCCGCTGCCCTCTGCTGCACCGGCTCGAAGGCCGGGGGAGCCAAGGCCGGCAGCGCAAACGTCCGGAGGAGGCGACGGTGTCTGCCGGATGTCACCGTCACCACCAGATAAAGCGGCCGCACCGGGGGAGGCCGGAGGAGCGAGGAGGTGAGTGGGGAGGCTGTCGAGGCGCCGGACCTTGGTGCCGGCTGCGTTGAGTTGCAGGTGGGAGGAGCGGCGCAGCGCCAAGGAGGAGACCCTCCAGTCGCGAGTCAGCCGCCGCACCTGTGGCCACCACCGGGGGGGGGGGGGGGGGGGGGGGCAGGCAACGCGGTTCCAGGCAAGTCACTCGCGGGTTCAAAGGTCGTCCAGGCGATATCGCCCAAATGCAGACTCGCCCAGGTGAGTCGCAATGGATAAGAAGCCACCCAGATATTTAGAATCAACGTCACGCCCTCGGAGTATTTGGCCTGCCCGCACGATAAGATTTCTACACGACAAGCCCACTTTCGTGGAGCTATCATTTGTGATCGCCAGGTCGCTTCTGAAAAGTAGCTACACACAGCTCAAGAGTGGGGCCTTTCCTGGTCAAATAATAGTTCATTCATAATCAACGTTTTTGGGTTTAGATCGCGTTATTTATAAATATGTCGTAACCCTCCACCACCCAACACGGCCAATCAGTAAAAAAGTGTCACGTTGACAAAAGACAAATAGTTCACTGCTTTAGCCCACCGGTGTGTTGAAGCGTGAAACCACAACATTTACAATTTGAGTACGACGTTTCGCTGGTAATTGCATCCAGCATCATCGGGCAATTCGCCAGAATTCTGGCTAAAGCAGTGAACTATTTGTCTTTTGTCAACGTGACACTTTTACTGATTGGCCGTGTCGGGTGGTGGAGGGTTACGACACATTTATAAATAACGCGATCTAAACCCAAAAACGTTGATTATGAATAATATTGGTTCCGAAAGCCTACGTGTTAAATAGTTCATTCGTTTTAGACCAGAGTCATCAATCTATGTTCGTGCAATATTCTTGGAATCAGTGCCGTGGACAAGGTTATTTTTTTAACCCAATTTCCAGAGGTCGACAGAATATAGGTCACAAGCGACAACGTGTCTCGTTGTCGCTTGTGACAGATTATCTGTCGACCTCTTCTTTTGCAAAAAACAATCTCCATCACGGCCCCTCCCTCCATCAATTGAGAGTCACCACCCAGGTTCAAGAAACTCAATGGTGGAAACCCTCGTCCTGGTGAAGAACGACGCCCTGCCAATCACCACGAAGCGAACAAACCCACCCAGACACCGTTGTGAACGTCACCACCGCAGAGCAAGTGAAGCAGGGGGACGTGACGGTGATGCAAGGTGCGGGTCAGGTAGGGCAGGGTTAGCGGTCAGTGGCAGGGCTATGTATATCTGTACGTTGAACTTCTTATGAACCAACGTTCATAGCCAACCGTGCTAATGGCAGGTGCAGTGTCGAGTCTATGGGCAGTGTGTATGTTGAACTTCTTTCATAGCCAATCATTCTATGGGTAGTACAAGTCTGTGGTAGTATGAGTATGGGTAGCGTTAGCCTATGGGCAGTAAGGGGCTCCTCTGCTTACGACCATTTGACTTACAAACTTTCAGAGATACGAACAAACCTGTCCATATGCCGAGTTGCCCGTTCGGACAGAAAGATCGCAAGCTCAACCCGCCGCGCAATAGATGGCGATGGTGGCATCTACATCTGCAGAACGTGAAGAACCAGTGGCATCTACATCTGCAGAACGTGAAGAACCAGTGGCATCTACATCTGCAGAACGTGAAGAACCAGTGGCATCTACATCTGCAGAACGTGAAGAACCAGTGGCATCTACATCTACAGAACGTGAAGAACCAGTGGCATCTACATCTACAGAACGTGAAGAACCAGTGGCATCTACATCTACAGAACGTGAAGAACCAGTGGCATCTACATCTGCAGAACGTGAAGAACCAGGTGGCATCTACATCTGCAGAACGTGAAGAACCAGTGGCATCTACATCTACAGAACGTGAAGAACCAGTGGCATCTACATCTGCAGAACGTGAAGAACCAGTGGCATCTACATCTGCAGAACGTGAAGAACTAGTGGCATCTACATCTGCAGAGCATGAAGAACCAGTGGCATCTACATCTACAGAACGTGAAGAACCAGTGGCATCTACAGGAAATCATTCAACTGTAAAAGCCATTCCCCATGTTTAGTACGCAGCCGTACATCGTGTTTGGAATCAACAAATCGACTTACGAACAGACCTCTGAAGCCCAACTCGTTCGTAAGTAAAGGAGTTCGTGTGGACGCGTGTTGAACGCCTTTCACACCGTACGTAGCCAAGCGTGCTAATCGGAGGTACGGGGGGGGGTGGGGGGGGGGTGTCGGAGACATTGACCCACAGCTGCCTCGGTGCTCACCCCGCGTAGAGAGGTCAGGAGTTTGACGCTCACGTAGCCCGGGCCGTTGCGGCGCACGTGCTTGAGCAGAAAGGGGTCACGTGATAGGGCCTCGTTCGACAGCATTCGCTCCACCTGCACACAAGGCGGGGTGGGGGCGGGGTGGGTGACGTGTACACACCACGCCCAGAGGGGGGTGGGTGGGAGTGGATGACGTGTACACACCATTTAGATAGTATATAATGTATTAATAGTACATGTTAAAAAACAAAAACGTATAACATTGTGTATATGATATTCCCCCCCCCCAACTCAATGCCCACTGCTGCCGTTGTTGGTGGGGGGTGGTCGCTAGCCCTGCCACCCAGTGCCTCCATTATTCCCCAAACCCTCCAGCTGTTCTCGAGCCCAAGGACGAGGTGGAGCGACGAGGTGAAGTGACGAGGCGAAGCGGTCACCTCCTCAATGATGCTCGCCACCACCTCGGGCTCTGGAGGGTCCAAGTCGGCAAACCACGGGAGGTTCACCACCACCCCCTCCCCTTCCACCAACACCCCCCCCTCCTCCTCCTCCTCCTCCTCCACCACCACCTCCTCCTCCTCCTCCTCCTCCTCCACCACCACCACCTCCTCCTCCTTCTCCACCACCTCCTCCTCCACCACCTCCTCCTCCCGAGCCATCCCAATCATCTCCAGGCTCTGCGGCATCGCTTCCATCCCACGCACCATATCCTCCTCCAGTTTCTGTGGCACATCATCATCATCATCCTCCATCCTCTGGCACGTGTCCTCCACCACCACGAGCACCTCCTCTTCCTCAGATCCTCGTGGAATGGCCACGACATCCTCTGGACCCTGTGGGACGACGACCTCCTCCTCAGCAGTGCCCGGCTCGCTCGAGGCATCAGCGGCCTCCTCCTCCTCCTCCTGCTGCTCCTGCTGCTGCTGCTGCCCGTGCGAGATCTCCACGTGGTCTCGGGCTCCCGCGGCAGGCGGGACGCAGCGATGCCTTGGACGGACCTTTGCCTTTCTGCACGACAATAACAAAATGACAAGGACGAAAGGATGGCACCCCCGCCCGGGTATAGCCCCCTTCTATGTTGAACTTCCTGCGCACCGTACGTAGCCCACTGTACTCATCGGAAGTGCGATGTTGAGTCTATGGGCAGTGTTGAGTCTATGGGCAGTGTTGAGTCTATGGGCAGTGTTGAGTCTATGGGCAGTGTTGAGTCTATGGGCAGTGTTGAATCTATGGGCAGCGTTGAGTCTATGGGCAGCGTTGAGTCTATGGGCAGCGTTGAGTCTATGGGCAGTGTTGAGTTTATGGGCAGTGTTGAGTCTATGGGCAGTGTTGAGTCTATGGGCAGTGTTGAGTCTATGGGCAGTGTTGAGTCTATGGGCAGTGTTGAGTCTATGGGCAGCGTTGAGTCTATGGGCAGCGTTTAGTCTATGGGCAGCGTTGAGTCTACGGGTAGCGTTGAGTCTACGGGCAGCGTTGAGTCTACGGGCAGCGTTGAGTCTACGGGCAGCGTTGAGTCTACGGGCAGTGTTGAGTCTACGGGTAGTGTTGAGTCTATGGGTAGTGTTGAGTCTACGGGTAGCGTTTAGTCTACGGGCAGCGTTTAGTCTACGGGCAGCGTTGAGTCTATGGGCAGCGTTGATGTAAAACTTTTACGTCCGGCAAACTAAAGCAGTTCTAAAGTCATGAGTTTTCAATCTAGACGAGCGTTCCAGACGGCCACAGACTGCTTGTGCCGTCAGCGAGTAGCAGCACCTATGGAGACAGCCACAGCACGCGAAGTGGTGGGGGTGGCCAGTGCCACGCCCGGCCGTCTTTGTCTCCCCAGTGGCGGGGGGGAGAGGGGGCGAGCTAGAGACGTCCCACCTCTTCTTCGTCGCGTCGTCCTCTGCTCCGCGAACGAAGAGGAGGAGGAGGAGGCCACCCAGCCAGCTCGCCACGCGCTGCACCACCGCGCACGCCCGGCCCAGCAGGCGGGAGAGCCCCAGAACCAGCGTCACCAGCAGGCCCCGCAGGGAGACCGCGTGTCCACCACCTCCGTCACCTCCATCTGCCTCCACCGTCACGCGAGCGCGCCGGGAGCCGTGCGTCCGCGTGGCCCAGCGGCGAGACTCGCGACCCATGGGCTCGGCACGAGGTGGAGAGAGGTGGTGGGTGGAGGAGGAGACGCGAGGCGGAGGAGGAGATGGAGCCAAAAGCAACGAGGAGGAGGAGGAGGGGGTGAAGGAGGCGGACGCGATGAGGTTGAGACGCGAGACGAGGCGCACGAGCTGACGGAGACCGGGAAAGGATGCTGCCGACGACAACGACGAGAAGGAGAAGGAAGAAGAGGAAGCAGAAGATCGTAGAGCTCACAAGCGGCAGGAGGGGAGCGCACCCCGGGGGGTGACGAGAGCAGTGGGGGAGGAGGACAAAGACGCGGCGATGGAGCGATGTGACGGGGGGGTGGGGGGGGTCGAGGCGAATCGGCGCTCGAGTGCCCCCCCCCTCCTCTCGTCACCTTTATCATCTCCCCAATCAAGCAATCGCCGCGCCACGCGCCAATGAAGCCCAATTAGCGAGGAGGAGGAGGACGGCGATGGAGGTGGTCCCAGCCGCTCCACGGCGCTGCTCGTGGCGTTCCTCGACAAAACGACAACCTCCCCTCCCTCCTCCCCTCCCCTACCCCCTTCACCTCCCTCCCTCCTCCCCTCCCCTACCCCTCCCCCTTCCCTCTCCTCCCTCCCTCCCTCCCTCCTCCCCTCCCCTACCCCCCTCACTTCCCTCCCCCCTCCCCCTCCGTCGTCAGCTGACAACACCGACGGCGTTCCTCACCACCACCTCGACGATCATCACCACCGACTCGCCCCCATTGCTTCGGAGGATCGCGCCCGCTGCTGCTGCCGCTGTCACCCTGCCGAGAATCTCGCCACCCAGACAATGAACACGTTCTAGACAGCCACAGTCGCGCGCCATTGTGGACATGCAACCCAAACTATGGACCACAGAGTGAACCCACAGAGACACGTAGATATGCATAGGCTCATAGAGACCCGTACAGACCTCATGGTACAACCCCACTGTGTTCTGCGCGCCTTCAAACGGAGGAGGAGGAGGAAGAGAGACACGACACGAAGTCTCTCTCCTCTCTCTGCTGAAGTCCGCTCGTCGTGGCCAGGAGCAGCAGCAGCAGCAAGAGGACATCCACACTGGGACATCGAGCTGCTGATCATCATCATCATCATCGCTGCTGCCATCATCATCATCGCTGCTGCCATCATCATCATCACTGCTGCCATCATCATCATCATCATCGCTGCTGCCATCATCATCATCGCTGCTGCCATGATCATCATAATCATCGCTGCTGCCATCTATCATCGCTGCTGCTGACATCATCATCATCGCTGCTGCCATCATCATCATCGCTGCTGCCATCATCATCATCGCTGCTGCCATCATCATCATCGCTGCCATCATCATCATTATCGCTGCTGCCATCATCATCATCGCTGCCATCATCATCATCATCGCTGCCATCATCATCATCATCGCTGCTACCATCATCATCGCTGCTGCCATCATCATCACGCGCAAGCACGGACTGCCCGAACGCTCGCGTCCCCAGCGCGAGAGATGATGGGCTAATTAGTGTGATTAGCTAATTAGTGTGATTAGCCACACCTGGACGTCACGTGTCGGTGGTGCTCTGAGAGCCGATCTCCACTGATTGGTTGATTGGCAGAGCGGGGGGGGGCATGCAGAGGCCCGCAGCGTCAAAACGTTGAGCGGCGGATGGGGCCCTCGTCAAGGGCGGCACGCGTGCGAATTCGAGGCGTGACGCGCTTCTCCAGTGGAGCCACGTGACGTGCAGCACTGGCGAGTTCACCCACAACCCACGTCACGTGACGATGCCCGTACGGAATCTGCACGCGCGCGAGCTGATTGGTTGCTATTGACGGCGCCGGGCGTGTCACGTGACCCGGAGAATGATACAGACGGAACCCAGGGCCCTAGCAACCGGACTCCTGGCCCTGACAACCGGACCTCACGCCCTGGCAACCGGACCACGTGCTATCAACAGCAGCTTGGATCAACCTGGGAGCATGGGTTCAAATTAATGTGAGGTGGTGGTGGAGGTGGTGGTGGAAAGGTGGTGGCGGTGGTGACTATATGCACGTGGCTGTCTGCGATCCAGCACTGTGGGGGCAGCAGCAGCAGCGAGGGTTGCTGGATCACCGCACACACAGAGATGATGTTGTTGTATGAAACTCCCTCCCTTCCACCCGTGGGTGGGTGTCTAGGAGCCGTAAACCTGGCTCTGCCAGGCAGAAGGCGGCACAGCAAAGTGTGTGGACTAATCTCCATCTGTTCCATATCACTCCCTCCCACCCCGTGGCTCTGCCAGGCAAAAGGCGGCACAGCAAAGTGTGTGTACTAATCTCCATCTGTTCCATCTCACTCCCTTCCACCCCGTGGCTCTGCCAGGCAGAAGGCGGCACAGCAACGTGTGTGGACTAATCTCCATCTATTCCACACTCCCTTCCACTCCGTGGGTGGGTGTTGAGGAGGAGCCGTCGACCTGGCTCTGCCAGGTAGAAGGCGGCACAGAAACAGCGTGGACTCCACCCGTTCCGTCTATACGGGATAAAGCGTTTCCCCCTCGCACGCACCCGTGGGTTTTTTTTTCCCCACACGTATAAACGCTCATTAATTGACCGACAATCTTAATATATAAAGGCAGCAGAGCTTGGGAAATTAGTTCATATCCTGTCCCTCGTTTCTTGAACCTTCTCTCAACCGTCAGCAACACACTCTCGCCTGAATACCGTTCGAATTACCACCAGCCAATCCAACGCTCATTGATCAACAGTGGCCGTTCCGACGGACCAATCGGGGATCGTCCCAGGAAAGTGACCAGCCGATTGCCAATTCTGCCTGACCAATCAGGAATCGTCCCAGAACAGCGGTCAGCCAGTGGCCAATTTCGCTTGACCAATCAGGGCTCGTTCCAGAAGAGCGATTCGCCAATGGTAAATTATCGAATTAAGTGATTTGCTCATAAAATGGAATTGGGCCTCATCTCCCGTCGAACCAAGTGATGACGATGATCGACTTGGACGCTGCGTCTCGTCCACCTGAGGACGACTTCATGGTAAATCCGTAGCACAGCGTTAGATTTTAATAAAAACGACGCAGATTTAGGACGGGCGTTCAAGATTCCGAACTTTTTATTGACATTGGTTACTTTTGACAACCCGCCAGAACGTACACACACACACATACGCGTCTTTGAAGGAGACGGTTTAAAAAACACACAAATCAAACTTTAATTCAACCACGAGAATACTTGGCAGTAACATCTCGTTAAAGGAACCGTTCAAAATATCAAACTCCATCGAACCTTAACCG
Source organism: Lethenteron reissneri (assembly GCF_015708825.2). NCBI lineage: Eukaryota > Metazoa > Chordata > Hyperoartia > Petromyzontiformes > Petromyzontidae > Lethenteron > Lethenteron reissneri. Next base: position 8,300,240 of record NC_083845.1, read on the forward strand.
ACCCCTATAAACTATTTTTAAAAAGTGCCGTCACAGCCCAGACCCCCCTCACGAGCGTCCGGGAAGGGAGTTGGGGGAACCGGACTCCACATTCGGCAGCGTCCCGTCAACAGCAGTCCGGCTGCTCGCTTGTTGGTGAGGGGACGAGTTTGCGAGGCGACGGCCTCAGGTGGAGCGTCACCGCCCCGAGGGCCCCCGTGGGCACGGCCCGTGGGGACCCCCCCTCCTCCTGCCGCTCCTCCCCCTCCTCCTGCGAGGGGCACAGAAGCTCGTGGATGGGGCCCAGCAGGGGGCCGGCTCCCCCACCGGCCCAGCGCGGCAGTGGCAGGGACGACGACGACGACGGAGGGACCGCAACGGGGCCCAGCGGGTGCCCGGTCCCGCCCTGCAGGAGGCCCGCCAGCCGCGCGTTCTCACGCCGCAGGTGCACGATCACCTGCAGGCCGTCGCATGCGTCAGCGAGTGGCCAGGTTCGCGGGCCCACCAGGAGCGGGCCCACTGCTCGCAGCCCACCAATCGCAGCCCACCAATCGCAGCCCACCAATCGCAGCCCACCAATCGCAGCCCACCAATCACAGCCCGCTGCTCGAGGCCTACCAGTCACGGGCCACTGCTCGCAGCCCACCAATCACAGCCCACGGCTTGCAGCCCACCAATCGCAGCCCACCAATCGCAGCCCACCAATCGCAGCCCACCAAACGCAGCCCACCAAACGCAGCCCACCAATCGCAGCCCACCAATCGCAGCCCACCAATCGCAGCCCACCAATCGCAGCCCACCAATCGCAGCCCACCAATCGCAGCCCACCAATCGCAGCCCACCAATCGCAGCCGACCAATCGCAGCCCACCAATCGCAGCCGACCAATCGCAGCCCACCAATCGCAGCCCACCAATCGCAGCCCACCAATCGCAGCCCACCAATTCGCAGCCCACCAATCGCAGCCCACCAATCGCAGCCCACCAATCGCAGCCCACCAATCGCAGCCCACCAATCACAGTTCACCAATCGCAGCCCACCAATCGCAGCCCACTGCTTGCGGCCCAAGATCCCAAGATCTTGGTGATCCTAGAGATACCAAGATCCTAGACATCCTGAGATCTTGAGATCTTGAGATCCCGAGCTCCTAGACATTCTGAAATCTTAAAATCCCAAAATCTCCAGATATCCAGAGATCCTGAGGATCCGGTCTCACAGAGACTTGTCCCGAGTTGGGCAAGTCAGTGTGTGCGTGTGCGTGCAGCAATGATCTACTCACCTTCCGGGCCTCCTCCAGGCTCTCTGGCTCCACGCCGCTGTACTGCTCCTCTCTCCCTGTCCACAGCAGCGCAATATCACAACGACGATGATGATAATGACGACAAGAACACTTTCAACGCGCCGCACGATATTCACTCGACCCTGCCCTTGAGGAGAGACACCAGGAGGAGAAACCATGGACGAGGGGAAAGGTAGTAGCCAGGTGGTGAGCTGGAGCCACTACTAATTTTCCAAGCTCTGCTGTCCTATGTATATTTGTTAAGAAACATATATTAGATTAAACAAATTATATGTCTGGCCAAGTCCGTTATTAAGCATTTACATGTGGGAGGAAACCGGAGTGCCCGGAGAAAACTCATGCGTGTGTGCAAGGGGGCAACGTTCTATCCCCGTACAGACGGAACAGGTGGAGTCCACATTTTTTCCGAGTACCGCCCCTCTCCTGGCAGAACCAGGGGCACGGCTCCTCCTTGACGCCCACCCACGGGATAGAGAGGGAGTTTCACAACCCCATCTGCGCGCGGTGACCACCAACCCTCCTCGCTGCTGCCTCCACAGCGCTGAGTGTTGAAAAATAAAAAAGAAAAGTAAAAATCACCGTCAGAGTAGCCGGGGTCGGGCGGCGTCAGCGCCGTCGCCGCACTCCGGCACGCAAACCGCCGCATGGCGTCCGTGTAGAGCCGCAGGCGCTCCTCCCAGCGCTCCTCACACGCCTGCCGCTCGGCCTCCAGCCGCTGGCTGCGGTGTGGGGTAGGGGGTTAAGGGGGGGGGGGTGGGACACACACACACACAGCCACCACCGGTGAGGATTTAGGCCGGGCCTAGATATGGCCTAGGCACCGCCTGGGCAGGGCCTGGGCCGGGCCTGGGCAGGGCCTGGGCAGGGCTGGGCCTGCCCCTGGGCAAGGCCTGAACTTGGGCAGGGCCTAAACTTGGGCAGGGCCTGGGCAGGGCCTGGGCAGGGCCGGGCCTGCCCCTGGGCAAGGCCTGAACTTGGGCAGGGCCTAAACTTGGGCAGGGCCTGGGCAGGGCCTGGGCAGGGCCTGGGCAGGGCCTGGGCAGGGCCTGGGCAGGGCCAGGCCTGCCCCTGGGCAAGGCCTGAACTTGGGCAGGGCCTAAACTTGGGCAGGGCCTGGGCCGGGCCTGGGCAGGACCAACACAGGGCCGACAAAGGGGCCTCCCCCCTGCCTCCGCCCCCCACCGCCCTCCTCGAGATTGAGTTGGAGATTTCAGAGGGCTGCGGCGGCACTCCACCGGCACCGGGGTGTCCGCTCCTCGCTCTCGTAGAGAGAGAGAGAGAGAGAAGGAGCGACTCGGAGGCACCAGAAGGAGGAACCACAGTCCAAGAGCAAAGAGGCAGGATTTGAAGCTTTCGTGACTGCAAGGATTCATATTCTTAGGTGTTTTCGGTAAAGTCACGTAGATAAAAATTTTTTACTAAATTAATAAAAGTAAAATTAAAATAAAATAAAAATCACGACGTTTCGGAGGCAACACAAGCTTCCGTCTTCAGGTGGAACCGTCACAGCACGATAGCTGTTTCAAGTGAGAGAAATTCCAAGAAAACAGTCCTTGTATATATACTGGTTGAGGGTGGGAGGAGCCAAGGTGGGCCCTGAATATTATTTTTGTGAGGTTCGGTGACTTTACCGAAAAAACCTAAGAATATAGCAAAACTGCAGCAGCAGCAGCAGCCACACGGTGGTGGACGACGAGCCGGCGCTACCAACATTCGCCCAAGCTCTGCGGTCCTCTGCGCACGAAGGTGTCAATCGGCCAACCAGAGTCGCCCACCTCCACAGCGCCTCCACCTGCCGCAGGTGCGTCATGGCGTCTCGCGCAACCTCCTCTCGCGCCTGCCGCTCGGCGCGATCGCGGGCCGCGCTCTCCGCCACCACGCGCCCGCGGAGGCGCGACACCAGCCCCACCAGGGCCTGCAGGGGTCAGAGCCGAGCGTCATCAGGGCATTACGAGGTCGCACTAATTACACACAAAGTGCTTGCCACAAATGAACCACGATACGTTGCCGATCTCGTCAAGGAGCATAAACCATCATCACGCAAACTCCGGTAATCCTCGCAGCGGCAGCTTTTGACTCGGCCATCAAACAAGGACGGTGGCCACCGCATCGCGCGCTTTCAGATGTGCTCCCGCGGCCGTCTGGAACACTCTTCCTTTGGGATATTAGTAAGCCACTGGAGCTATGCACTTTTAAATTTAGATTGAAAGCTAATTTCTTTGGAACTGCTTTTTATGTTTTAGTTTGTTGTCCTTCCCCCCGCACCTCCGATAATCACGGTTGGCTATGTACGCTGCGAAAGAAGTTTATCCACACATACACGCAACTCGCGGCCAGAATTAGTACCGCACAGGCCGCATACAGACCTCAACATCGATCTCATCGTCCGACGACAAGTCAACCTCTTCATCCTCCTCCTCATTGTCGTCACCGCTGTTGCTGGGGAGACCTCCTCCTGCTGCTGCTGCTGCTGCTCCCGCTGAGCCTCCCCGCACCGACCCCCTGACCCTCACGCTGATGGCTTCCTGGCTCGCAACGCTCACCACCTGGAGTGGACGCGGGTCACGGAGTCATGGGTATCAATTCTAGATTTGAAGCTTTCGTGACTGCAAAGATTCATATTCTTAGGTTTTTTCGGTAAAGTCACGTAGGTAAAATTTTTTTAATTTCAATTAATAAAAGTTAAATACAATTAAAAATTAAAAAATCATGGGTATCAGTGGAGGGGGTCACGGGGTCACAGACATGGGTACCTCAACTAAACTCTTTATGAAGCTAAACTCTTATTATTTCACCAGGTAAGGCCCACTGAGCTATGTAGCTCTGACCTGGTATTGACAAATGATAGTTCAACGAAGTGGCTTATCATCATCAGGTGGAAATGCACAGCAGCCAAATGCTCTAAAACGAGCGATGTTGATTCTAAATGTGGATGGGAAAACCGGAGGAACCCGAAGAAAAATCCACACGACCACGGGGAGAGAGACACGGAAGGCGTCAGAGTCCGGATGGAAGCCACGACCTCCTGCATACCAGGCGAGGTAGTAAACATCTCAGCGCTGCATGCGGCTCTTTTAAGGACTGCTTAACATCTCACCACCTTGGCGTATAAATGGGGGGTGGGGGGGGGGGGTCACGGGGCGTTGGTTGGGTCAGTGCTCGTGGTTTGACACACAGAGTTCGCAGGGGTTAGGCCTCAGGCTTGGCGCAACTGGTTGCAGAGAGCAGTTTGGTGCAACCGGTTGTAGGGAGCAGTTTTTTGCAGCCGGTTGCAGAGGGCATTTTGGTATAACTGGTTGCAGGGAACAGTTTGCAACCGGTTGCAGAGGGCAGTTTGGTGCAACCGGTTGCAGGGAGCAGTTTGGTGCAACCGGTTGCAGGGAGCAGTTTGGTGCAACCGGTTGCAGGGAGCAGTTTGAGGCAACCGGTTGCAGTTCAGAGGCGGACTCGACCTTCAATCGTCGATCCGCTCGGCGATTCGAGGTGGTGGGGGGAAGGGGGGGTCGGGGGGTCGGGTCGGGTGGGAGCAGCGTGCAGCTCACCTGCTGGGCGAGGGCGGCGAAGGCGAGGGTGTGCGCCGTCTCGTGCAGCGTGGAGGCACAGGGGCTGACGCACGCCACCATGAGGACACGCGCGCCGCCCAGCAGCGCCGACTGGAAGAGGCGCGTCAGGCGGCTCTCCCGGAAGGGGACCGGCGCCTTGGGGGCACCACCACCGCCACCACCGCCACCACCACCGCCACCGTCGCCCGCCCTGCCACACGCAGGAGTCCGGCGCTGGGTGAGATCGGCGCTTCCTGGACGGCGTCGAAGCGATAGAGGGGGCCCAACGGTCAACTACCCCCCCCCCTTGTCCCTCGCAACCCCCACCAAGTAAATTAAATATAATGTGCTTCAAAAAAATGTTAACACTTCCGAGAATTTGCAACAACACCACGAGAAATGTGCCGCCTCCGGCCTCTGGAGACCACCTGGAGAAGTTTCCAGGCACGCGTTCACAATGATGGTGAACACGTGGAGACTCCTTGAATTTTTTGAAGCTATGAACATACTTCTGTTACCATGTTACAGTGTATTTATTATCAGTTTTTTTCCATTAAAAACGATAGTCCCACGTAAGTGTCAACATTTTTTTGAAGCACCTGTACATTAAAATGTAATGTCTTTTTTATTAATTAACAATTTCTTATTTTACCACCTAAGGCCGCAACTGAGCTATGCAGCTTTTTTTCGCCACCGCAATGCCCCCCCGTCCCCCCCCCCCCCCCCGACAGAGCGGGCACCGACGGACGAGCGGCGGGAGGTCACCACCACGGCAACGCCGCAGGGGTCACCGCAGAGGTTACAAAGAAGGCCGCCGCAGGCCCGCCGCCTCGCCTACCTGGCCTCCTGGTTGGCCCTCAGGGCCTGCAGGCAGCGGCCCAGCGTCAGCAGGGAGCCGTTGATGTTGTTGGCCTCCTTGAGCCTCTGGCCCGTGGCCTGCGTCTTGTTGGAGCGCTCCGAGCCAGCGAGGTCGCACAGCGTGAGCCTGCCCACGTGGGCGCAGGAGGAGCCGCACGAGCCGCGGGGACACAGCCAGTCAACATGGACACGCGACAACGAGCGGAGGGCCGGGTGGGGCTAAAGCACAGCGAGTTGGCACGGTAGGGGGGGGGGGCACAGGTGGTGGTGCATCTGCCAGTCGTCTCAGTCGGTCAACCCACGGCACCTACTGGGTCTGTCCCGAGACCTCCTGCACCTAGCCTGGCACAGTAGGGAGTACGGATGGTGGTGCATCTACCGGTCATCTCAGTCAGTCGACGTACGGCACCTGCTGGGTCTGTCCCGAGACCTCCTGCACCTAGCCTGGCACAGTAGGGAGTACGGATGGTGGTGCATCTACCGGTCATCTCAGTTAGTCGACCCACGGCACCTGCTGGGCCTGTCCCGTGAGACCTCCTGTCAGCAAGCATTTGACACTGCACGTGGCCTTAACGTGCACATAGCCTGGTACAAACCCCGTGGTGATGTCACCGCCAGTTAGTGTCAAATGGCGGTTATTGTTGTTGTTGTGTATGTGTAGTGGTGTTAACTACTCGCTGTTCGCAAACTGTGAGAGAGCGGATCGTAAACAAGGTTTTCCCGCTCAATCAAATGGTCAGGGTCAAATGGGGTGAGGTAGGATCCAAACGCCAGATTGGGAAGGACCAATCGGAGGGTCCCACAAGGTGGCCGGGGATTGGACAACCCGGCCACGAACAGGTATAAAAGCCAGAGCGCTGAAAGCTCTTGGCCAGTTCTGCTACACGAAGACCCAAGTCGGCTGAAGACATCTAGGACCCTGGACCAAGCCCTCCAGCCCTTATCAGGGCTAGGGCTCAGTGTAACCAGTGGTCGGGGAGAGATCCCCTAGGTCCAGCCAGAGGACGCTGGGATAGCAGGGAGATTAGACAGCCTGCAAGGTCCGGAGGCTGTGTCTACTCAGGGTTATTGCCCACGCCCCCAGCCCTCGGAGGCGATCCCTATAAAAGGTGGAACCCAAAGAGCTCGAGTTCAGTTCGACACGAAGCTGACCAGTGAAGATCCAAGACTCGGAGATTAGGCCCTGGGACTCCCCGGTCTCGCCGTCCTTATAAGGGCCGAGCCGGGTAAGCCAGTGGCGCGGCCCAAGAGCTTCCAGACCGCTGCCCTTATCAGGGCAAGGCTGGTTAGCTGGTGCCGAGATCTGTGCTTGCCAGGGCCAGATCAGTCAGCCTCCCGTAGCCCAGTAGAGGAGGACTGGGGGACAGGACAGAGGGCTTAGTACTAGGGTGGGTTTCCCCTAGTACGGGTGAAGGGGCCGATACCCCTTCAACTATTGTATCTGTCTCGGAGTTAATAAACAGTGTGTCTCAACTTCGACATCGTCTCCTCCTCTACTTACTACATCTGGTGTTGGAAGTGGGCCAAGCATGGATACGAGACGGAAGACTCGTGCCCAAGACCCAGGAGAGGATGACGACGAGGGAGGGGCAGTGCAAGACATCGCCGCCGACGTACCTGCACAACAGCTGCCGGCTCCGACATCGGCGGGGTCGTCGGAGAGGGCCGGGACGTCGACTGACGAGTTGGCGTTGGCTCACTCGCGGCTGGCGGAGCTCTTGTATGCAGCGGCCGCTATGCTGGAACAAATAACTCGCCTGGGACCGGGAGGAGCGACGCGGCGGGAAGATGGACAACGCCCGCCAGAAACTCCCGCCTTTACAACAGCGGGGCGACTCGAAATTCCCGCCACGAAGACAGTAGGGGCGGAGGGAGGAGTCCCAGCTCGTCACGCGGGGGACGGTGCCCAGCCAGCAGCCGCCACGTCATCGGTGGAGGCGGGTCGCGGTGGCGGCCTATCAGGGGTTGCAACGTCACCACCAGCGGACGCCAGCACCGACCAAGCCCCGACCAACACGTCACTGACGGCGCGACACCCATTAGAGTCCGCCATTACTCATACAGTACGGGGACGCGCTACGGATGCTGCAAGAGGATCGGAGACGGAGCCGACATTCCAGCAACGCCTGCCGGCCCTGCAGGTATTTGTTGCAAGCGACGGCGATTGGGGGGGGTTCCAGCGCCGGTTCTTGGCCCACCAAGAGATGGCAGGCTGGTCGGACAACGAGGCGCTGTGTGCTCTCCCGGCGTTACTGGACGGCGACGCCCTGGGCACCCTCACTGCTGCACCCAAGTCGGCTCGCTCCACCATTCAGTCGGCGCTGCAGCTGCTGGCCACCGTTTATGGGCCGCCCTCCGATTGTCGCCAGCTCTTCTATGAACGGCAGAAGGGTGACAAGGAATCGCCACTCGCTTATCGCAAGGCCCTGCTGTCATTGGCGAAGGACGCTTTCCCGCGTATGGATGAAGAGGGGATCGATGCGATGGTGGCAGAGAAAATTTTGCTGCTGGCTGACGATTTGGACTTCACCATCTTAGCGCAGGACGATGCGGATATGTCATCACTGCGGGCTGCAAGGCACATTCACGCCAATCTCATCTCCCAGCGGAGGAAGGCGAACAAAGCAGCTGCACGACACACCGTGGCGGCGACCTCTTCCGGAATGGAGGGAGCCTTCGCTGCGGATCGTTCTGCAGGATGGCGATCTGCCGAGCGACCGGCTCGGGACGTTCCAAGCCACCGAGACCAGCCCAAGTCCTCTGGAACGCTCGTCGTCTGCTATAATTGTGGCCTCCGGGGCCACGTGGCGTCCGGATGCCGGGCTCCTCGACAGCGCGGTGCGAGACCTGGAGCTGCGGACGGCCCTCCTCACAAGCCTTCGCAACATCCTCGGGCAAGTCATGGCACCCCACATGTTCGGCCTGCACACACACCCACTTTCCTATCACAAGGTCCGACACACGATTCTCGGGGTTTGGGTGCTGGTGCGTCGGGTCGCGGCATGTCGGGGAGGGCGCTCCAACCGGGCCAATGGTCCGAGTTGGCTCACCGAGTTGTGGCTGCATCGGCGGGGTCGTCCGTTGTCGCGGGGCATATTGACGGGGTGGAGGTACGGCTATTGGTCGATACGGGAGCTTCGGCAACTATCATTTCGGATTTGATTTATAATATTCTGCCCGTTCAGAGTCGCCCGTTGCTCCCTGTCGATATACCGTTTTACGCTGCGAATGGGGGCTCGTTGGGTATTATCGGTCAAATTCGAGCGCAAATTTCAATAGGGGACATTAAACTATCTGGCCCGGTGTTCGTCTCCTCCTCGCTGGCTATTCCGTGCCTGTTGGGGACAGACTTTTTGGCCAAATTGCCCATCAAAATTCTGATTGACCAGCAATGCATCGAGCTTCCATCGGGCCGACGTATGACGTTCCTACCTGCCACCCCTGCCTTGCGTGTTGCCTGTGCTACGGTACAGGCGCTCGTTGCCCGGACGGTGCGTGTACCCCCGGGGGCACAGATGTTGGTACCCCTGCGCTTGCGTCGACCGTTCGATAAAGGGGTCTCTGACCGGGGCGTTATTTTGGGACCATCTAGAGCCGGGGTGAGTGGGCCAGATCTGGTGACGGCCCAGACTATTGTTAAAGGGGATGGGGACCCGTTTATCGCGGTCCTCAATGTCGGGACACGGACGGCAGTGGTTTCGCAAGGTACCGTGTTCGCACATGCGGTTCCGGTACCTGCGGAAACGCCGATCATTGGCCAGGTGGCCACCGATTCTCAAACGCGATTAGCCTCAGACGCTGACGAGGGTTGGCTGGATGCGTTGTGTGCTGAGTCACCTGACCTGTCCGACGCACAACGTGCTAGATTACGCGCCTTATTGCGAGAATTTTCCGACGTCTTCAGTAAACACAAATACGATATCGGATGTACCAAATTGCTACGCCACCATATTGACACCGGTGACAACGCTCCTATCCGCCAAAATCCTTTTCGGTTAAGTCCCGCCGAAAAGGATCATGTCAAATCGGCTGTAGATGACATGTTGAAATCGGACATCATTTCTCCCTCGACCAGCCCTTGGGGTGCACCCATAGTGTTGGTTAAAAAGCACGACGGGTCCCTAAGGTTCTGCGTTGATTTCCGGCGATTAAATAAGATCTCGGTGGCCGATGCTTATCCGCTTCCTCGAATGGACGAATCGCTGGATGCCCTCGCGGGATCGCGATTCTTTTCCACTTTGGATTTGCTCTCAGGATTTTGGCAACTTCCCTTGGACGACGAATCTAGGCCCAAAACAGCTTTCCGAACGCCGCACGGCCTCTTCCAATTCAATCGCTTACCCATGGGATTACACTCTGCTCCCGCGACGTTCCAGCGCCTGATGGAATTGGTCCTCGCTGGCTTGCAATGGGAGGTGTGTTTGATTTACCTGGATGACGTTATCGTATTCAGTAAGACGTTCGAGGAACACCTTGATAGGCTTCGGGCCGTCTTTCTCAAGATGCGCGCTGCTAATTTGAAATTCAAGCCACAAAAGTGCCATTTGCTGCGCGAATCTGTTAAATATTTGGGTCACATCGTCGGCCGGTCAGGTATCTCAACCGATCCCGCCAAAACGCGTTGTGTCAGCTCCTGGCCTATTCCCACCTCGGTGGGGGAGGTTAGAAGCTTCATCGGCTTTGCTTCATATTACCGCCGGTTTGTTGCGGACTTTGCTTCCATCGCTAAGCCACTACATGCCTTGACGTCAAAAGGGGTCAAATTTCATTGGGGGCCGGTGGAGAACGCCGCTTTTGTCTCTCTTCGGGATGCCCTGGTGGGGGCCCCGCCGTTAAGCTACCCCGATTTTTCCATGCCGTTCGTGCTCGACACGGACGCAAGCAATACCGGGATTGGAGGCGTGCTGTCACAAATTGTGGGTGGCGTGGAGCGCGTTGTGGCTTATGGTAGTAGAGTACTGTCCCCGGCCGAGCAGCGGTACTGCGTCACCCGCCGCGAACTGTTGGCTATCGTGTTCTTTATCCAACAGTACCGGCCATATCTGTATGGCCGGCATTTCACCGTCCGTACAGATCATGCAGCGTTGCAGTATGCCCTACGAATTAACCAGCCATCGGGGCAGTTGTCCCGATGGCTCGAGATCATGCAGGATTTCGATTTTGAGACAACTTACCGGAAGGGGATTCGCCACACCAATGCCGATGCCCTATCACGCCTGCCGATCGCCCCGGATTGCACTTGTTTCTTGGGTTCGGGCCGTTGCAAATCGGCAAGTGACGGCCAGGATCGGGTTCTTGCGGCCGCAGTTGATACTCCTTCGGACGCTGGTCCTATTTCGGAGGGTGGGAGTGATTCCCTACTTGGCTTGTCGAGTGCTGAGTGGGGTCGCCTCCAAATGGAGGATGCGACCCTCCTGGCGCTACGACGTCGCGCGGAAGGATCAGGTCAAGGGAAGTCGGGCGTTGACTCATGGGGGTGGTGCCAGGGCTTACTCATGCATTGGGACGGGACGATCCGCCGTCACAGGCTGGTGGTGCCTTCCACGTTGAGGGGTAGGGCTGTATGGGCTGCTCATGAACGGCTCCTGCACCTGGGTACCCTCAAAACACTTGCCATGCTCCAGCTTAACTACTTTTGGCCGGGCATGGCAAGAGACGTGGACGATCTGCTGCGGTCCTGTACCCAGTGTGCACAACGGAAGCCGCCGGCGAAGGGAGCCAGTCCACCGCTCCAGTCCATTTCGGTCACCCGGGTTAACGAGCTGGTCGCCCTTGATATTTTGGGACCGTTTCCTTCCACGCCGAGGGGTAATAAGTACCTGCTGGTTGGCATGGAATATTTCACGCAATGGCCTATGGCTTGGCCCCTCGCCAACCAGTCCGCAGCGGCCGTTGCGGAGGCTTTTGTTCAGGGCTACGTCCTCGACAAGGGCGCTCCGGAACGGTTGTTGACCGATCAGGGAAAGAATTTCACTAGTACCCTTTTACACGAGGTATGTGGCCTTCTGGGTACAAAGAAAGTTCGTACCTCGCCTTACCATCCACAAACGGATGGGATGGTGGAACGCTTGCATAGGACTCTTACGTCCATGCTATCCCACCAGGTATCTGAGTCCCAAAACGATTGGGATCTACGGATCGGGGGAGTCCTGGCGGCATACAGGATGGCTCCTCACGCGGCGACCGGGTTCTCGCCATTTTTTTTTATGTATGGTCGCGAGGTTGACCCACCTGTCACGACTCAGCTGACGATTGCCGCGCCTCATGCTAAGTCGAAAATCGCCGACCATGTTAAATTTAACATCCTTCGCTTGGCGGAGGCACGGCAGGCGGCCATGCAAAACTCTGACTCTCGCCAGAAACAAAACAAGAGATTGCGGTCGCGCCGGACTCACACGCACGAATGGCACCCGGGCGACCGAGCATGGTTGCACTGCCCCCAGGTGCCATTGGCCACCTCGGCTAAGTTGTTGCGACCATGGAGGGGCCCCGTTGAAATTGTGCAGGTTGTGCGGCCTCAATGTGTGCGCATTAAGTGGGGGAAGCGTCGGTGGTTTGTGCACCCTTCACGGTTAAAGCCATTTTTTGCTCCGCACGCTTCCTCCCACGTAAATGGCCGAACATGTGGGGAGTCCTCTGACTCCGGGGGGGCGGGATCGATGCCAGCCTCTGATCCACTAATGACTGTCCCGTCTTCAGGAGCCCCAGGACTGAAGCCCTCTTGGCTGCCAGCCTCCCCCGTGGGGGGCGGCGCTGGCACGTCCGGGAAACCGGACGACCAGGCACCTGCTGATGCGACACCTGCCACCGACTCTACCAAGCCGGCCCCTTGTGACGGGCCCGCTGCACGGACTCGCGCCAAAACGCGCCGGTTGTTATGATTAGCTTTCCGCGCGTGTTCCGTTGCTGCGGAACCCGCTCATTGTATATATGTTTTTTAATGGTTGTATGTGTGTGTAATAACGATGACCACGCTATCTGCTTGTTGCTTGCTGTCCATGTAAGTGTGTGCGTGTGTTGGGAATGGACGGAGAGTCTGCTGTGGTTGCTGAGTTTCAAAGGGAGTGTGTGCGCTGCTGCGTGGAGTTGTTATCTTGATGGTAAAGTTAATTATTAACGTGGGAGCGTCGGGTATCCTGTGCTGTACCATCTCGTGGGTCACCGTGCGCGATGGGCTTAATTGGAAAAAAAAAGAAAAAAAAATGTTTTTTTTGGGCTGTATTGTGCTACGAGGTGCTGTGTGCGATGCGGTCGTTGCATGAGAGGGAATAACTGTGTTGTGGTTGAAAAGTTACGACGGGATTGATGGTGTGTTGGTCGCCTGCAGATTTGCTTGCTATTGTGCTTCAATGTACGCGTGTGATCGCGATATGCTGATTGCATGTGCTGTTATACCGTTCTGTATATGTGTTGCGGTTCCGGGTGGGGGGGTTTTTTTTATAGGGAACCATCGGTTGATGTTACGCTTGTTCTTGTTATTGTTACTGTTACGAGGCACACGTGTATTGACGGTGTTAATCTTTATTCTTGGGGGTTGAGGGATTGTTGCAGCCGGGACGGCTGCGAGCTGTACAGGGGGGGGTGATGTAGGGGTTATTACGGGAGAAACGGCGGACAACAAACACAGGGCTGTCGGCACTCACATACACGGGGGGTCACACCGACGTCCGCATCAGTTATTGCCCACGCCCCCAGCCCTCGGAGGCGATCCCTATAAAAGGTGGAACCCAAAGAGCTCGAGTTCAGTTCGACACGAAGCTGACCAGTGAAGATCCAAGACTCGGAGATTAGGCCCTGGGACTCCCCGGTCTCGCCGTCCTTATAAGGGCCGAGCCGGGTAAGCCAGTGGCGCGGCCCAAGAGCTTCCAGACCGCTGCCCTTATCAGGGCAAGGCTGGTTAGCTGGTGCCGAGATCTGTGCTTGCCAGGGCCAGATCAGTCAGCTTCCCGTAGCCCAGTAGAGGAGGACTGGGGGACAGGACAGAGGGCTTAGTACTAGGGTGGGTTTTCCCTAGTACGGGTGAAGGGGCCGATACCCCTTCAACTATTGTATCTGTCCCGGAGTTAATAAACAGTGTGTCTCAACTTCGACATCGTCTCCTCCTCTACTTACTACATATGCATAGGCGCCGTGTGCGTAGGCGCAATGCGTGTGAGTGTGTTGGCCCAGTGCGTGTGAGTGTGTTTGCCCAGTGCGTGTGTGTGCGTAGGCCCAGTGCGTGTGTGTGCGCTTACTCGCTGCTCGACACCAGGCTGCTCCCTCCCTCGTCCTGGACGCGTAGCAGCCGCACGGTGAAGATGCTGTGGCTGAGAAGCCGGGGGGGAGAGGGGGGGTAGCAGAGGTTCAAGTCGATGAGACCGCTCGCTGGCAAAACTCACTCGGTCAAGTCTCACCCTCACCGCCTGAGTCACCCTCACCACCCTCACCACCCTCACCGCCCTCACCGCCCTCACCGCCCTCACCACCCTCACCACCCTCCTGACCACCCTCACCACCCAAGCGCCCACGATACAAGCGAGGGGGGGGGGTGCCTCACCTGCGGCTCGAGGCTTGGTTGAGCCGCGTCTGAGCCACGCTCTGCTGCCTGCGGCCCCGCGCCAGCAAGCAGAGGGCCTGGCCAGCAGTGCTCACTCCCACCCAGCGCACGTCTACACACGCTCACACACACATGCACGCAGACACACGCACACACACATACACACAGACACACACACACGCGCGCACGCACACACACGCAGACAGACACACGGCACCGCAACGCCACGACACCGCCGAGCAGTTATGTCTATGGATCCTCTTCGCCGGTATCATCCTGGCAAAAAGGCCCACGTAGATATAACCCTTGACCCCCCACCGCGACCCCACCGCGACCCCACCGCGACCCCACCGCGACCCCCACCGCGACCCCGGATAACCTTTTAGGTAGGGGTGACCGTTGGAGTCCTCTCCGAGGCGGAGGGTGGTGCCGCGGTAGGGCTGGCTGGCGGTGCCCGCCTCTTCCTGCAACAGCAGATCCCGCATGGACTCGTTGTAAATCTCCACAAAGGACACCCACACCGAGAACAGCTGGTTCCCTTCCGGCTGCCCATCCATCTCTCTGTCCGGCTGTGGCCCCGTCTCCTCTCCCAGGTGCTGAGAGAGGCTCGTCGACTCCAGTATGGGGAGGATGGGCGACGCGGTGAAGTCGCCTGCAAGGGAGCACGGAAAGGAGAGAGAACACTTACATCAGGCGGCGAGAGGAGGGGACGGCCAATTTGCCGGTTCCTCCCCCCCCCTCCTCGCCCTGCGGCAGCGTCCTTCACCGCAAGGCCACTGCAGGGCCACTGGCGGTGGTCTTTAGCGTGGCCCCTGACAACACACAACGAGTGATAACACCCCATCATCATCGTGCTGCTGTCAACCCCCCCCCCCCCCCCCCAATGGTTTCAAATGGTGTGGCGGCCCTCTCACCAATGATGTGCGCCCTCACCCTCATTCCCCACCCCTCTGAAAATGAGTGAAAAACTACCGGTCGACGTGGTAGTAGTAATAGTAGTCATAAATGTATTGCAAAAAAAAAAGGGGGGGGGGTGGGCGCACGTAAAGTGAACTTGCGTAGCGTGGAACGCACCCAACCCACAATGCACCGCACGAGGAGACAGCCGCCTGCCAAGTAGTGCATACAGTAGGGTACATGCAGTGCGGCACAGTACACACTGTACGGTACATACAGTGCAGTGTGGTACACACTGTACAGTACAATGCACACCTACTGTACACACCGTACTGTACACGCAGTGCGGTACACACAGTGCAGTACACGCCATGTTGTCCCACGTCCGACTGCGCAATCCGCACGGAGGGTGAATTAAAGCCACATAACGCGGCGAATGTTGTACGTATGCATGTTGAACCTCGTCCACGCCGTACGCAAGCCAAACCCGCGCCAAATGTGGGGCAGAAAGTGGTTCTGTGCAATAGCCGCGTAGACGGTGCTCGCGAAATCGCACGACGGACGAAAAAACCACCGTGGGGCGAAGGGGAAATCATGCGTTCATTCTTATGCCGCCCGGGTTGGCTAGGCCCAGGGAGGCAGCAAATGGCCACTCGTCCGGGCACTTCCGGGTGAGAGCTCTTTTCCCAGCACGGCCTCGGAATTCACGACGGAACAAAAACAACAACAATAATGATGATCGTGAATGGAGGAGGCGCACCGTCGTGGAGCAGCGCGAGACAGGGAGCGCTCCGGGACCTCCTCATGCCTCGCGACGGAGCGCCGTCCTGAAAACAAGGCCACAGACATCTCTCACGGATGGCAATGGCGGCAAAGCGGTGGCGGCAATAACAGCGACAGAGTAAGAACGGGAGACAGAGCAGAGCCTCACCATTCTGGCGAATTGCCCAATGATGCTGGATGCAATTACCAGCGAAACGTCGTGCTACTCAAATTGTAAATGTTGTAGTTTCACGCTTCAACACACCGGTGGGCTAAAGCAGTGAACTATTTGTCTTTTGTCAACGTGACACTTTTTTACTGATTGGCCGTGTCGGGTGGTGGAGGGTTACAACACATTTATAAATAATGCGATCTGAACCCAAAAACGTTGATTATGAATATTGGTCGCAAAAGCCTGCTACGTGTTAAACAGAGTAAAACCCGTTCACAAACAGCTGCCTATGTATGTATGTTGAACTTATTTGGCACCGAACGTAGCCAACCGTGCAGCAGATCGAAGGTGCAGGGGAAGGACGACGACACTAAACACGACAAGAACCTCAGGGCACCCTGCCGGGAACTGAACCGCGAAGCGCACAGCTCCAGCGGCTTCCTGATATCGGAAGGGAAGAGCGTTCCAGACGGCCACAGAAACGCGTCTGAAAGCGCCGCGCGATGCAGCGGTGACCACCGTCTTTAATTCTAGATTTGAAGCTTTCGTGACTGCAAGGATTCATACTCTTAGGTTTTTCGGTAAAGTCACATAGGTAAAAAAACATTGAAAAGTAAAATAAAATAAAAAATAAAAAATCACGACGTTTCGGAGGCAACACAAGCTTCCGTCTTCAGGTGGTACCGTCACAGCCACGACAGCTGTATCAAGTAAATGAGAGATTGCAGGAGCTACCACTCCGTTTATATAATGGTTGGAGAAGATCGTGGTGCAAGGGGCGCATACTTATTATTTATATGGTAAGGTGAGGCTTAAGACTAAGAATAGACTGCATAACAAAGGCTGAGCCTTTGTTGTGGAAGGGTGCGGTTTGTGACTCAACCTGTGGCAGGGATACCACCACTAAACATGGTAAAACTGTAATAGTTGTCTGTCAAATGAGATTGGCAAATAAGTGTAGTTAAATCTTTTTGGCATGGTTAATCACATCTTTCCAATGATTACTCAGTTTGTAACCGTCATCACGGTTGAAATTATGTCTGTGTTTGTATATTTGTATGGCTTCGTGCAAACATTTTTTATTTTATTTTACTTTTTAATGTTTTTTACCTACGTGGCTTTACAGAAAAAACCTAAGAATATGAATCCCTGCAGTCACGAAAGCTTCAAATCTAGTAATACATAATAATAGAAATAATAGAAAAGTATTTATTTATTTTTCCCCTACATGACTACCGAAAAACCTAAGAGTATATATACCGTCTTTGTTCGACGGCAGGGCCAAAAGCCACCGCTGCCGCTGCTGCGAGGATTACCGGAGTTGGTGTGATGATGATTTATGCTCCTTGACGCGCTCAGCCTAAGCTTTTAGTTCATCCGTGGCAAGCAATTTGTTGCGAGCAACGGGCACGACCTTGCAACGAATTCGTTCGGCAACCGGAAGCCAACGCGGCTCGGCGAGCGCTGGAGGGACCGCGGTCGGAGAATGAGCAAAGCGGAGTTCACGGGAACAATAACAGGAAGGGTGAACGGTAACGGGAAGGGTGAACAGTAACGGGTAGCGTGACGAGATCAGCTGCCCCCCCCGCCACCCCCCCGATCGTCCAACGTCATCGTCCGTCTTGGTCACCTCCTCACGGATGGACACGCAGAGTAGCGGCAGGGGCGCAGTAAAACCCGTTCACAAGCAGCCACGAACGCAACCTCGTCATCCGTTGTCCGTCGTCGCGGTCGTCACCTCCTCGGTGGCGAGCAGCTGCGCTCGGATCCGCCGCTCGGCCTCCACCTCGCCGGGCTCCAGCCGCTGCACCTCGCCGTGCCGCAGCGGCCGCAGGTCCCAGCGCCGGTACTGGCGGTCGCCCAGCAGGCCGAAGAGGAGGCCCAGGGCGCGCGGGAGGAGGCCCGGCTCTCGCGCCGTGCCTGGAGAGAGGCCAGAGGTCGCAACCGGGTACCGGGTACCCGATACCCGTACCCTACCCGATACCCGGCTACCCGGCTACCCGTACCCGGCCGGGTACGGGTAGCCGGGTACCCGTTTGCGACCCTGGTGCGGCCGAGTACAGGTACGGGTAGGCCGTGAGTCACTGGTGAGTCACCGCTTGTCACTCATTTCCCAACGTCTTGTGTCTCTTCTCACAATTTAAGTTCCTAGAATCAACCCACCCGCACCTGCAACATGGCTTCATCCCAGAGGTCGCAATCGGGTACCCGATACCCGTACCCTACCCAATACCCGGCTACCCGTACCCGTACCTGGCCGGGTACGGGTAGCCATTTGCGACCCTGGTCCGGCCGGGTACGGGTATTGGTAGGCCGTGAGTCACTGGTGAGTAACCGTTTGTCACTCATTTCGGGTAGGGTACGGGTAGGGAACGGGTACCCGTACCCGGCCGGGTAGGGGTACGGGTACCTATTTGCGACCCTGGTGCGGCCGGGTACGGGTACGGGTAAGGAATCAAAACCCGTTTGCGACCTCTGAGAGAGACGCACGCACACGCGGGAGAGAGCGCGGTGTGACGAGTGATGCACGCGGTGCGACAAGCCACGCTGACGCGCGCGGCACGGTACCCATGAGCGTGTGCGTCTTCCCCGAGCTGGTGACGCCGTAGGTGAACACCAGGGCGCTCTCGCCGCGCACGCACGCACAGACGGGCGCATGCACCGTCGACTCAAATGCGTCCAGCTGGGAGCAGGCCGGCCCCAACACCTGGGGGTGGGGGGATGAACGCGCACCCACATCGCCCAACTCACTCCCTTCCCGTGGACTTGGTGTCGAGGAGGAGACGTAGCCCCTGGCTATGCCAGCAGATGGCGGTACAGCAGTGTGGACTACTCACCATCTGTTCCATCTGCACGGGATCGAGCGTTTCCACACATCGCACGCGCGCACCGGTTTTCTCCCACGTGGCAGCGCTCGTTAATTAGCTGATGACGCCTTCATACAAAGAGGACTGCAGAGCTTGGGGCAATTGTTGGTGGTGCTGGCTCCTCAACACCACGTGGCTGCTGCTGCTGCCTTCCCACTCACACACTCACCTACACACTCACCGACATACCCACCCACACACTCACCCACACACTCACCTACACACCCACCCACACACTCACCCACACACTCACCTACATACCCACCCACACTCACCCACATTCACCCACACTCACCAACACTCACCAACACACCCACCCACACTCACCAACACACCCACTCACACTCACCCACCCTCACCCACACACACACCCACCCAACCACACACCCACCCACACACTCACCCACACACTCACCCACACACTCACCCACACACTCACCCACACACTCACCTGTGTGAATGTGAACTTCTGCAGGGAGGTGACGCCGGCTTTCGGGAGAGAGAGGAGCACAGAGGGTCCAGCCAGCTCCAGACAGCCCTGCTCCACCACCACCACCAGCACCACCACCAGCACCACCATCAGCACCACCATCACCATCAACACCACCACCATCAACACCACCACCAGCAGCAGCACCACCACCACCATCATCAACACCACCACCAGCAGCTCCACCACCATCAACACCACCACCATCAGCACCACCACCATCAACACCACCACCATCAGCACCACCACCACCACCAGCAGCACCACCATCACCACCACCACCATCAACACCACCACCACCAACACCACCATCAGCACCACCACCATCAGCACCACCACCACTAGCATCATTATCATCAACACCCCCACCACCACCATCAGCACCACCACCAGCACCACCAGCAGCACCACCAGCACCACCAGCAGCACCACCAGCACCACCACCAGCAGCACCACCAGCAGCACCACCATCACCCCCATCAACACCTTAAACAACATCATCACAACCGTCTACATCATCAAAACCATCAACGATGACAACATCATCGCCAACAACAACAGCCGACATTCGCCCCTACGTGGCAGCGGTGACGTCACCACGGCGCCTGTGCCAGGCTAGGTGCACTTTGAGGCCACCACGGTCGAAGGCTCGCTGCTGGCAGGAGGTCTCGGGACAGACCCAGCAGGTGCCGTAGGTCTCGGGACAGACCCAGCAGGTGCCGTAGGTCGACTGACTGAGATGACCGGTAGATGCACCACCAGCTGTATCCCCTACTGTGCAAACTCGCTGCGTTTTATCCACTCGTTGTTGTGAGCGTTGCTCCTCCGCCCTTCGTTGTTGTCGGAGGAGGCGACTGCCCTCCAAATGCCCAATAGCCTCACTGTGCACCTAGCCTGGCACCCCCCTCCCCAGTAGCGTCCTTCATGAGCCTCCTCCTCCACAGAGGCCGATCTTGACACCGCTGGTATCGCTCATCGGCAAGTCCACTCAGCTCCACGTCCTCACCACCACCATCAACCACCACCACCATCACCACCGTCATGAACGCCACCAATCACAACCACCATGGCGGGTAGGCTGGCGATAACAATCGACATGGTGATGGTCTTGTAAAGCTGATGATGGTGAAGAGAGCGATGGAGGCTATGATGGTGACGTGGGCCACGGGGGTCATGGGGGCGATGATGGTGATGATGGCGATATGGGTGATGGCGATGTGGGTGATGGTGATGATGACCATGTGGTTGATGCGGGTGATGGGGGCGATGTGGGTTATGGTGATATGGGTTTAGGGGGCGATGTTGGTGATTGTGGGTGGGTGATGTTGGTGATGTTGGTGGGTGATGTTGGTGATGTATCTTGCCTGGTCTTCTCCTCTCTGCAGCTCGTCTGCGCTGAACGGACGGACTCGGAGAAAGCCCTGCAAGGATCGCGACTGGGAGACAGGGAGAGTGGTGGGTGAGTGAATGGGTGAGTGAGTGGGTGAGTGGGTGGGTGAGTGAGTGAGTGGGTGAGTGAGTGGGTGAGTGAGTGAGTGGATGGGTGAGTGAGTGAGTGAGTGGGTGAGTGAGTGAGTGAGTGGGTGGGTGAGTGAGTGGGTGAGTGGGTGGGTGAGTGAGTGGGTGAGTGAGTGGGAGAGTGGGTGGGTGAGTGAATGGGTGAGTGAGTGGGTGGATGAGTGAGTGAGTGGGTGAGTGAGTGGGTGGGTGAATGGGTGGGTGAGTGAATGGGTGGGTGGGTGGTTAAGTAAGTGGGTGAGTGAGTGTGTAGGCGAGGACGTAAGTAGGTGAGCGAGTGAGCACGTAAGTATGTGAGTACGTGAATGGGTGGGTGAGTGGGTGGGTTAAGTGGGTGGTTGGGTGAGTGGGTGGGTGAGTGGGTAGGCGATTACGTAAGTAGGTCAGTGGATGAGTAGGTGAGCGAGTGAGCACGCAAGTGGGTGAGTAAGTGGGTGGGTGAATGGGTGAGTGAGTGGGTGGGTGAGTGTGTAGGTGAGCGAGTAGGTGAGTGAGCGAGTAGGTGAGTGGCTAAGCGAGTGGGTGGATGAGTGAGTAGGTGAGCGAGTAGGTGAGTGAGCGAGCGAGTAGGTGAGTGAGTAGGTGAGTGGGTGAGCGAGTAGGTGAGTGAGCTCACTCACCTGCTCACTCACCTGCTCACGTCTGGGGCCCCCCGCCTCCATCCCGACATCAATAAGCAGCGCGCGCGCGCCCCGAGGCGCGGCTATTTATAGCGATGCGGGGCCACGTGACCGCGCAGGTAATTAATTAATTTATCAGCGCATCGATTGTGGGCGTTGGTTGTGAACTGCAGTGCTGTCTTTAAATTATAAATTTTATTACTACACGCTTTTATTTAACTCACTGTGTCTGTTGTAGTTGTTGTCGTATCCTCAAATATTGTAACTCAATTTTAACCCACTTCCCAATGTGGTATCGACTGCAAACTTGGTATACTTATGTCATACTGATGACAATACTATATTATATCATGAAAAATATTTTTAAACATTAAAAAAAAGATATTTTTTAACATTTTTTGTATATGTTATGTTTTGGCTTGGGTCTAATTGTCCACGGTCAACTGGCGTTGGCTCTAATTGGCCACGGTCCCTTACGTTGTGGCGAGTTTCGGGGCCACTTCCTGGAGTCGTGGAGTTCTTCCATTACAAGTGCGGTACATTTCATTAAAGAGTGTTTAAAAAAAAGTAGTTTTAAATATTACTTATTTTACTTATCTGTCCCGAGCTGTGTAGCTATTTTACAGAAGCAGGCACTGCCTATGTATATTATATGTTTAAAACTATATTTCGATTTAAAGCTTTCGTGACTGCAGGGATTCATCTTCTTGGTTCTTTCGGTAAAGTCACGTAGAATGGAAATAATAAAATAATAAAAATAAAACATAATAAAATAATTCTCACGACGTTTCGGCCACAACGCAAGCAGCCGTCCTCAGGTGGAGAACAGGTCTGTCGGGAAGACAGAGTCTGAATGACACACCCCAGGCTTGGAGCGACTATTTAAGCTGGGATAGAGGGGAGAAGAGCGCCTTGACAAAATAATTTGAATATCAAGAGGAATTTAGCATATTTATGGAAAATGCAGAAATGCGATTATTACTACTTGTGAAATGCGTAGGAGGTGACTTTACCGAAAGAACCAAGAAGATGAATCCCTGCAGTCACAAAAGCTTTAAATCGAAATTTATACGTTTTTTTGTTTGATTCGCGTAAATAGAAATGTGTCGTTAAACCCGCCACCACCCGACACACCCAATCAGCAAGGTTTGTCACGTATTGAACAGAACGTTTCCAACTCGTTGCTCGTGTAAGGGATGTCGGGGGAAGGATTCCCACCAACAGGAAGGGGAGTGGGACGGTGAGGAGCAGGCGAGGAGAGAGAACGGGCGAGATAAAGGGGGAATTGGTGGTCACCGGATCGAGAAGGCTGTCGACTGGGGGAAGCAATACAAGACGAACCCCCTGCAACCTTATGTCGGCTCTCCTTTGCACCAGTACAGCACTAACCGGTTGTGTGTTGGAGAGCAAAGCCACAATGCGAGTACGACGTTTCGCCAATAATTACAACTAGCTTCATCAGGTGGACAGCCAGATTTGTTGATAAAATCCTCCGGTTTCTCATCATCATCATCATATGTAAAACTATATTAATTTTATTTTACCAGGTAAGGCCTCACTGAGCCATGTAGCTCTTTTTCAGAAGCGACCTGGCCACCACAAATGATAACTCAACTTAGTGGCTTATACTGGTAGGAACCACCTGATTCCACCAGCCCACAGGGGATTATTGTGTCCGTCCGTCCGTCGTGCATCCAAAAATGGGAGGGGTGGGGCTGGGTGGAGAGGGGAGGGTGGGGAGGGGAGGGTGGGGAGGAGTGGGAGGGGTGGGGCTGGGTGGGGAGGGAAGGGTGGGGCTGGGTGGGGAGGGGCTGGTCGCCCCGTGGTGCCCTTATAAAACTCACCGTTTAACCTACTCACGCCGGCTTGTGCCCGCCCTCACAGTCGGGCATATTTGCGGAATACACCACGCCGCCGTTGACCCTGGCCATTGACCGAGCAACCCGACGTTCCTACCAGCTCCCTCCGCAGGAATGTGTTCGCGTGGAAATTTATAGCAGCAAAACACTCTGACGTTGATTCTAAATGTGGAGGGAAAAAGCGGAGGACCCGGAGAAAAATCCACGCGACCACGGCGAGAGAGAGAGACACACACAAACCCCAAATATACAGCAGCAGGCGTCAGGGTTGGGATCGAACCCACGACCTCCTGTATACCAGGCGAGGTAGTTAACATCTCTTAGCCACCGTGGGGCCCCATCACAAATGATAGCTGCAACGAAGTGGCTGATTTCATCATCATCATCATCATCGTGTGCCATGTGACGTTCATTCTAAATGTGGAGTGGAAAAAGCGGAGGACCCGGAGAAAAAATCACAGCGAGAGACGCAGCCTTGAAATATACAGCAGCAGACGGCAGCGTGGGGATCGAACCCACGACCTCCTGTATACCAGGCGAGGGAGCTCACACGGGGGAAGGGGGGGGGGACTTGGCCAGGGGGCGTGGCCAGTGTGTCAGTGGGCGTGGCCAGTGGGAGTGGGCGTGGTCAGTAGACGTGGTTATTTAAGAGTGGGCGTGGTTATGTAAGAGTGGGCGTGGTTATGTGAGAGTGGGCGTGACTATGTAAAAGTAGGCGTGGCTATGTAAGAGTGGGCGTGGTCAGCGCGAGAGTGGGCGTGGCTATGTAAAAGTGGGCGTGGCTATGTGAGAGTGGGCGGGGCTATGTGAGAGTGGGCGGGGCTATCGTTGCTGGCTCTCTCCCGCTTGGGCTCTGATTGGGCGGCTGTCATCGCAATCTCACTGCCGCTGCACAACCCACCGTAACACGCGCGTGCTTTAAATATACGTTTATTTTCTTACCAATAAAGCGACATGGATGCAGCGCAAGGGAGAGGTTATGTACAGGTTTAGAACGTGCCTCTCGCGCGTTTATAAAAGGTTTGCGTGCACGTCGGGACGTGCGTGCGTTGTGTTGCGTGTGGCGACGCCTGGAGACGGGATTACACGCTCCAGTCTGCATGCACATTACAAGTTCGATACAAAAATACCCACTTCTTGCTCGCTCTCCCCCCCACCCCCTCCCCCGACGTCTGCTATATTTATCATCTTCACATTTTCTTCGCGAGGTCCCGATGCACACTTTACAATATTTACATTTGCACATATATATTTCGTTTTAACTGATGACGATAATAATCATCATCAGAACTGCTTTTTTGTGGTTTAGTTTGTTGCCCTTCCCCCCCACACCTCCGACTACGCACGCTGCGAAAGACGTTCAACGTACATACAACATCCCCCCCTTACATACATCATCCCTTCCATACGTAGTAGCAATAATAATAATAATGAATGATAGCAGAAAGCACGCGAGTTGATTGCAAGGGCTCTGAATGTGTGAGTGACGAGTCAGCTGGTCTCACGCCAAGTATATGGGAACTAGATGCGCGGGTGGGATGAACGCCATCGCATCGCCGTGGCAGCGGCAGCGCTAGTCCCGGCCGAGCTAGGAGGCCTCCTGCGCAAGGAAGCTCTGGATCTGCGGGAAGGTCGGCCGGTCCAGCGACTCCCGGCGCCAGCACCGCAGCATGAGGTCGTAGACGGGAGCGGGGCAAGCGGGCGGCTGGGACAGGTACATCTGCTCGCACACGTGGAGAGATACACAGAGCGCCAACGGTGGCAAGATGTTAACTACCTCACCTTGTATACAGGAGGTCGTGGGTTCAATCCCGACCCTGAGGCCTGCTGTGTATTTAGAGTTTGCATTTTTCCCCATGGTCACGAGGATTTTTCTCCGGGCCCCCAGTTTGCAGCTCATTTGTGGCCAGGTCGCTTCTGAAAAAAGAGCTACATAGCTCAGTGGACCTGGCGAGAAGGCCTAGCGATGAGAGCTATTGATGAGGCCTGGTGAAGAGGGCTAACACAGAGGCCTAGCGAGATGCCCTGGTGAGGAGACCTAGCGATGAGGCCTGGTGAGGCCTAGTGAGGAGGCCTAGCGAGGAGGACCGTCCAGTTTTAAGCCAAATACTCAAAACATGCGCTTAGAGTATTTGGCTGCTATACATTTCCACATGAGCCACTTTGTTAAGCTATCATGTGTGGCCAGGTCACTTCTGAAAAATAGCTATATAGCTCAGTGGGCCAAGCAAGAAGGCCTAGCGAAGAGGCCTAGCGAGAAGAGCTATTGATGAGGCCTGGTGAGGAGGGATAGCAGGGAGGCCTAACAACATAGCCAAGAGAGGAGGCCTAGCGAAGAGGCCTAGTGAGAAGAGCTATTGATGAGGCCTGATGATGAGACCTGGTGAGGAGGTCTGGTGAGAAGGCCCGGCGACAAGGCCCAGCGACGAGGGCGCACCTGACGGCCGTTGTCGCGGAAGAGCTCCCCGGCGTTCTCGATGACCAGCTCGTCGGTGAGGCCGCCGTACGGCTGCTCTTGGCAGAGCGACAGCAGCTCCCACAGCGTGACGCCAAACGCCCACACGTCCGAGCCCGTCGTGAACTTGCCCTGTGCGGTGACACGGTGCCAGACAAAGATCCCCCCGTGTTGCCTTTTAACAGACTGTA
Source organism: Lethenteron reissneri (assembly GCF_015708825.2). Classification (NCBI taxonomy): domain Eukaryota; kingdom Metazoa; phylum Chordata; class Hyperoartia; order Petromyzontiformes; family Petromyzontidae; genus Lethenteron; species Lethenteron reissneri. Next base: position 8,326,285 of record NC_083845.1, read on the forward strand.
GGCAGGGAAAGTGCTGTCGGCAAGTAGCGGCACTGTGGGGAAGAGGTGGGTGGCCAACACCAGCGGCGATGTTGACACACCGCACCAGATACTCATTTGAGTCTGAGTCGACCTAGGGGAGGCCCCAGGCCCGTTAAAATAATCGTCAGTGGTGTTGGCCATGAGCAGGAATCGAAATCGGGTAGCCGAGTTCGTAGAGCAACGTGCTAACTGCTACGCCACCAATCCCCGGTGGCCAATACCAACACCCGCTATTCTCCACTAAGTGACGGTGACGTTACCACGGCGCCTGTGCCAGGATAAGTGCACTTTGTTGAAGGCTCGCTGACAGGAGGTCACGGGACAGACCCAGCAGAGCCTCCTTCACAGAGGCCGATCTTGACACCGCTGGTACCAGTCGTCGGTAAGTCCCCTCAGCTCCACATCCTCCTGTACCACATCAGCTCCATCTCTTCTCCAGCCCATGTCGTGCCCGTTTAGTCCCCCTCTATGTGACCAAATAGAAACTGCTTTGGCATGAGGTGGCTGGGCATGCGGGCTACATGACCCAGCCAAAGCAGCCTTGTCTGCCGGAGGAGTTCACCGATGGGAATGTGTCCAGATCTTTCAAGGATTTGTGAGCTCCTCACACAATCCAACCTGCTGGGTAAACCCAGGACGGATCGTAAACCCGGGATAGATCGGTGGCACACACCGTGACACACACAAAGCATAGACACACATATGCAGTGACATGCACGGACAGGGACACACACCTAGTGGCACACACAATATAGACACAAACTGTATAGACACACACAGTATAGACACACACACCGAGGCAGACACAGTATAGACACACACACAGTATAGACACACAGTATAGACACACACACCGAGGCAGACACAGTATAGACACACACACAGTATAGACACACACAGTATAGACACACACACCGTGACACACACAGTAGAGACACACACACAGTATAGACACACACACCGTGACACACACAATATAGACACACACAGTATAGACACACACAGTATAGACACACACACCGAGGCAGACACAGTATAGACACACACGCAGTATAGACACACACAGTATAGACACACACACCGTGACACACACAGTATAGACACACACACAGAGACACACACAGTATAGACACACACACCGAGGCAGACACAGTAGAGACACACACACAGTATAGACACACACAGTATGGACACACACACCGAGGCAGACACAGTATAGACACACACAAAGTATGGACACACCAGAAGCACGCTCTCCCAGGCCATCCAGCGGATGGGCAGCACGGCGCGGCCCTGGATGCGGTAGTAGTCGCTGCTGTAGAGGTGACGGCTCATGCCGAAGTCGGCGATCTTGATGGTGTGCGCCGGCCCCACGAGGCAGTTTCGCGACGCCAGGTCGCGGTGCACGAAGTTGAGCGACGCCAGGTAGGACATGCCGGCGGCCACCTGCACGGCCATGAGCAGCACCTCCACCACGCTGCCACGCGGGAGACGCACGCGGTCACAAAGATCCGCCCCCCCCCCCAATCTCACCCTCGTCTAGTCTTAATAGACTGATACTCTTAGTTTTTTCGGTAAAGTCACGTAGGTAAAAAAATGAAATTAAAATTAATAGAAATAAAATAATAAAAATCACGACGTTTCAGAGGCAACACAAGTCTCCGTCATCAGGTGAGACCGTCACAGCCAGATTTGCTGTATCAAGTGAGGCAGGGATTCCAAGATGCAAGTTCTTAAATACAAGTTAAGGGGGAGGGGAGGTGGGGGGAGCTTATCAGAATGTGGTTGCCAATGAATGGAGCGTATTGGGAGGGGGGCGGGGCTAAAAGAGAGCACGAGGTTTAAGTAGACGTCGACGTGGACGTGTTTGTTGAGATCGCCGTCGTCGTCATAATTCGTCATCGTCGTCGTCGTCGCTTTCATTGTCGTCGTCATCGTCGTCGTGCATAACTGGCCGCTGCACCTACGCGCTCCGCACGGCGTATTAACCACCCGGCGCTCCGCTGGTTGTGACTGTCTCTGCCCTCCGTTGTTGCTACAGAGCGACTGCCTCCAACTGCCCAGCGGCGTCCTTCACGAGCCTCCTCCTCCTCCACAGAGGCCGATCTCGACACTGCTGGTTCCAGCGAGCCACACGGAGGGCGGTGACTACTTCTTCCGATATTTTTGAGGCACCACAGCTCCAGCAGGTTCATCCCACACCTTGCCCCAGGTTCAGGTGAGTGAGTGAGCGATAAAGTGAGCGAGATCGCCTGAGATCGGTTCAGGTGAGCGAGTGAGTGAGGGAGATTGCCTGAGATCGGTTCAGGTGGACAGGTGAGTGAGGGCGATTGCCTGAGATTGGTTCAGGTGAGCGAGTGTGCGCTAGTGAGATCACCAAAGGTCAGCGCAGGTGAGTAGGCGAGTGAGGGAGATCACCTAAGCTCAGTACATGTGAGTGAGGGAGATCACCTGAGCTCAGTTCACGTGAGTGAGATCACCTTAGCTCAGTACAGGTGAGTGATCGAGCGAGCTCAGTACAGGTGAGCGAGGCGAGGCGATGCGAGAGAGCTACCTGAGCGTGGGCCCGGGGCCCTGTCCCTCCCAGCGGTGTGCCGACAGGAAGTGGTGCAGGTCTCCGTTCTCCATGTACTCGGCGAGCATGCAGAGCGGCTCGTCGCGCAGGCACACGCCCACGAGTCGCACGACGTGAGCGTCGCGCAGCCGCGACATCGTCTTGATCTCCTTCAGGAAGTCGCTCCTGACGCACGCAGAGACCCCCCCCCCACGTAGCCTCAACGGACTGTTGGGGCAGGCGCCGTTAGCGAGCAGCGCCTATGAAGGCTACCGGTACTGTGGTACACGAGGGGGTGGGAGGCCAGCATCACGCTCGGCCGCCTTTGTCTCCCCAGTGGCGATGTTTACGCACCGCACTGGGTACTTATTTGAGGCTGAGTCGACCTAGGCGAGGCCCAAGACCGGTTCAGATAATCGTTACTGGTGTTGGCCATGAGCGGGAATTGAACTCGGGTCGCCGGGTTCGTAGCGCAGGGCGCCAATCGCGACACTACCGCTTTAAGACACACAGACACACACACAGACACACACACAGGCGACACACACGCACGCTCACCTGGCGCTGCTGGAGGCGTCTTCCCGCAGCATCTTGACAGCCACGAGTGTGGGCTGCTGCGGCCCCCCCCTCGTGCCCCCCTCGTCGCTTTCCTCCTCCCCCACCTCCACCTCGTCGTCGTCGTCCATGCACCGCGGCAGCCCCACGGCCTCGCACAGCAGCACCTGGGCACACGACCAGAGCGGCACGTCGTCATCGTCGTCGTCGTCACCGTCGTCGTCATCATCGTCACTGTTGTCGTCATCGTCGTCATCGGCATCATCATCGTCGTCGTCATCGTCATCATCGTCACCGTCGTCGTCATCGTCACCGTCGTCGTCATCGTCACCGTCGTCGTCGTCATCATCGTCGTCGTCATCGTCGTCGTCGTCATTGTCATCATCAACGTCATCATCACACAACCACAATGAACACCACATCATCGTCATCATCATGTCCCATGTCTCAGTGTCCCGTGTCCCAGTGCCATTGTCTCCCCATGTCCCAGCGGCCCCGTTGTCTCTGTCCCAGCGGTGACGTTGTCTCTGTCCCAGCGGTGACGTTGTCTCCCCATTGTCTCCCCCATGTCTCAGCGGCCCCGTTGTCTCTGTCCCAGCGGTGACGTTGTCTCACCTCTCCGAACTGCCCCTCCCCCAGCTTCTCCCGCACGCGCAGCGTCTCGCGCGGCACCTCCAGAAGGCGCGCCACGCCGCGGTGGCCCGGCGGCACCTCGTGGTGGCCCAGGGGCACCGCCGCCGCCGCGTCTCCCGGCACCGCGGGGACGGCGTAGGCGCTGCTGCCCGTCACGCCCTGGCGACACAACGGCGACAACAACAACAACAACAACATCGACAAGCAACATCGGCAGCATCAACAGCATGAATGACAACATCAACAGCATCAACATCAACAACATCAAAATTAACGGCAGCATGAACATCATCAATATCATTAACAACAACAACAACATCATCAACAAAATCAACATTTACTACAACAGCATCAACATTAACAACAACATTAACCACAACATTAACAACATCAACAACATTAACATCAACGTCATGATCATCGACAACATCAACATGAACGACACCATCAACAGCATCAACAGTAAAAACATCATCAACATCATCAACATTAACGACACCATCAACACCATCAACATCATCAACATCAACAACATCATCACGACTCGGAGAGGGAGGAGCAGGAGACACAGACGAGGAGTGCGAACGCAGCAGCAGCAGCAACAGCAGCAGCAGCAACAGCAGCAGCAACAGCAGCAGCAGCAACAGCAGCCGCAACAGCAGCAACAGCAGCAGCAGCAACAGCAACAGCAGCAGCAGCAGCAGCAACAGCAGCAGCAACAGCAGCCGCAACAGCAGCAACAGCAGCAGCAGCAACAGCAGCAGCAACAGCAGCAGCAGCAACAGCAGCAGCAGCAACAGCAGCAGCAGCAACAGCAGCAGCAGCAGCAACAGCAGCAGCAGCAACAGCAACAGCAGCAACAGCAGCAGCAGCAACAGCAGCAACAGCAGCAGCAGCAACAGCAGCAGCAACAGCCGCAGCAGCAGCAACAGCAGCAGCAACAGCAACAGCAGCAACAGCAGCAGCAACAGCAGCAACAACAGCAACAGCAGCAGCAGCAGCAGCAGCCGGCACCACCACCGATTGCCCCAAGCTCTGCCGCCCTCGACCTATCGAGGTGTTCCCGGCCCCGGGAAGGGAGCGTCACGAAATCCGAGCGGTGATCCACCAACCCTGGACGTCGCTGGGTCAGAGCCCACGCCACGTGCAGTGCACCGCCCCCCTGGGCCTCCCCTAGGTCGACTCGGCCTCAAATGAGCACCCGGTGGCGGTGCGCGGTAAACATCGCCGCCGGGGAGACAAAGGCGGCCGGGCGCGACGCTGCACTTGCCCCGACGGCCCATCGGAGGCTACGCGGGGGACCTTTGCCTGCGCGAGTACCTGCATGTCCAGGATGTCGGCCACGGCGTAGTGCTGGGCGCCGTCAAACAGCGGCAGCTCCGGTTCCGCGTAGTCCCCGCAGCCTGCAACACGCAGCACGTGGGGGTCTTACCACGTGGTCTCACCACGTGGGGGTCTTACCACGTGGACTCACCACGTGGGGGTCTTACCACGTGGTCTCACCACGTGGGGGTCTTACCACGTGGTCTCACCACGTGGGGGTCTCAGCACGGGGGACCAGTTTGGGTAATCGTTACAGGTGTTGGTGGCCGTGAGCAGGAATCGAACTCGGGTCGCTGGGTTTGTAACGCAGCGCGACACCACCACCACCACCACGACCACCACCACTACCACAACCACCACCACTACCACCACCACCACCACAACCACCACCACAACCACCACCACCACGGCCACCACCACAACCGCCACCACAACCACCATGACCACCACCACGACCCCCACCACCACCACGACCGCCACCAACCACCACCACGACCACCACCACCACGACCACCACCACAACCACCACAACTACCACCAAGACCACCACCACGACCACCACCACCACCACGACCACCACAAGCACCACCACGACCACCACCACCACCACGACCACCAAGCACCACCACCACCACCATCACGACCACCACAAGCACCACCACCACAACCACCACCACAAGCACCACCACGACCACCACCACAACCACGACCACCAAGCACCACCACCACGCACCGCCGCCCTCGGCGCGCTCGAGTGTGCGCTCCGCGTGCAGCAGGCGGCGTGTGGGCCGCGTGCCCGGCTCGCGGTAGCCGGGTGGCAGCGCCGGCGGCGGCTTCGTCTGCGGCAGGGCCGAGCCGGCGCGCTGCAGCGAGCGCCCGTTGAACATCACCGTGTCGCACGGCACCGACAGACGCACCGTAATGCCGTCCTCCAGCATGGCGCGCGGGGCCTGCGGGGAGCAGGGGGGAGGGGGGCGTGGAGAGGGGGGGGCTGATTGTTGCCGGCCGTTTTTGACGTTCGCATGACCTCTGGTCCCTACGCGCAACGCTCAGCGACTGGGTGTAAAAACAATGACGGTGCTGATTGTTGCTGACCGTTCGCGTGACCTCTGGTTGCCTACGTGCAACGCTCAGCCGCTTAGTAAACAAGAAGAAAAGTGAAAAAAACGTTGACGGTGCTGATTGTTGCTGGCCGTTGTTGCCATTGGGTTCCCACCTTCTCGAGGAACTTCCTCCAGTTGTGCCGCCAGAGGATGAGTGCGATGATGACGACGAGGAGGAGGATGATGGCGACGAGGCAGGCGACCAGCACGGGCGCTCTCTCGTCGGCCGTGTCCATGGGCCTCCCGGACAGCGTGGCCCCCGGGGCCCCCGGCACCCTCGTGCCTGCTGAGCTCGCACCCGCGGGGCAGTTTGTTAGATCGCGTAGAGATATAGAAAAACGTTGTGTCTTCTTGGTTCTTTTGGTAAAGTCACATAGAAGGGAAGTAATGAAATAATACAAATTAAACATAATAATTCTCACGACGTTTCGGCCACAACGCAAGCAGCCGTCCTCACCTGAGGGCCTCACCTGAGGACGGCTGCTGCACCTGAGGACGGCTGCTTGCGTTGTGGCCGAAACGTCGTGAGAATTATTATGTTTTATTTTTATTATTTTATTACTTCCCTTCTACGTGACTTTACCGAAAGAACCAAGAAGATGAATCCCTGCAGTCACGAAAGCTTTAAATCGGAACGTTGTGTCGTCAAGCCCGCCACCACCCGACACAGCCAATCGGCAAGGCTTGTGTCACGTGAACAGGACGTTGCCAATTCGTCGCGAACACAGCGCCGCCGTTGGGGGGCTGGAGAGCCGAGCCGCGACATTCACAATCTGAGCAGCGCGACGTTTATTTATATTATTTATTATTTAATAAAGTGAATAAAAGTAAAAAATTATTCACTTTTTTTTCATAAGGTGAATACAACACTTTATTCGCTTAGTTTCTATCATTATTTAATAAAGTGAATTAAAGTACAAATTAATTCACTTAAATTTTTTCTTATTATTTTTCTATCTACGTGACTTTACCGAAAGAACCAAAAATTAAAACCTGAATCGTCATTATCATTATTAGATCTTCCCCACGCAAAGTGGTCACCCATTTTATCGACCCCCCCCCCCCCCCCCCACCACCGCCTTCCCCTGTAGCGAGCGTTGATGATGGGCCGACTGAACCTCCACGGACGTGGAGCGCCGCTCACCGTGTGCGCGGCTGGTGACCTCCGGCCCGCGCGTGCCAGAGGGGGGCGGTGGGGGCGGGGCGCCCCCCCCTGGTGGGGCGGGCGGTGGGGGCGGTGGGGGGCTGCGGGCCCCCCCCCTCGGCGGGGTGGGAGGGGGCGGGGCTCGTGACACGGGCTCCTGGCTCCGGTCTGTGGGGAGGGGGGAGGGGGGGGGACGTGAGGTCAGTACCGGTCACGGACACGAGGTGGCGCAGCGTGACCCCTGCAGCAATCATCGTCCCCTCCCCCCCCTAGTACTGGCAGAGTAGTGCACAGGGACAGCTGCCGCTGGGGGTGCCCCTAGGCGAGACGACTCAGCAGCAATCATTGTCCGCCCTACTACTGGCAGACTGATGCCCTCCAGGGTCACCCGCTCACTCGCTCACTCACCCACCCACTCACAAGCTCAACTACTCATCCACTCACTCACCCACTCACTAGCTCATCCACTCACTCACCCACCCACTCAACCACCCACTCACTCACCCACTCATCCACTCACCAGCTCATCCACTCACTCATCCACTCACTCACTAGCTCAGACACTCACCCACCCACTCACTAGCTCACCCACTCATACACTCACCCACTCACTAGCTCATCCACCAACTCGCTCACTCACCCACTCGCTCAACCCACCCACTCAACCCACCCACTCGCTCACCCCACCCACTCGCCCTTGCACGCGCGCCAACTGCCATCCTCCCCGTCGGCACCCACCCGAGTGGAACGAGATCTCGCTGATGAGGAGCCACGCGGCTCCCAGGTAGAAGTGGCACTTGATGGCGATGGCGTTGCGCTGGCCCAGCGGGACGGTGATGAAGCGTGCGCGCGGGTCCACCGTGTCCGGCTCCACCACCAGCCCCACGCCCACGTCCTCTCCACCACCACCACCCTCACCACCGCCACCACCCCCACCGCCACCACCACCACCCTCACCGCCACCACCGCCGCCCTCACCGCCACCACCACCGCCACCGTCGTCACCGCCGCCGCCGCCCTCCCACTCGTCGCTGTCGGAGCGGCGGAAGAAGCAGCGCGCCTCGCGGAAAGTCTGCACGCCGCTCTGGAACATGTTGTTGCAGTGGACCTGTCGGGGGCACGCGGGGGGGGGGGACGCGGGGGGGGGGGACGCGGGGGGGGGGAGGTGGGGGGTGACGTGGAGGGAGGAGGGGGGGAGATGAGAAGGGGGGACACGTGGGGGGAGGGGAGGTGGGGGGGGTGACGTGGTGGGAGGAGGGGGGGAGATGAGGAGAAGGGGGGACACGTGGGGGGGGGACACGGGGGGGGGTGAGGGAGGATGAGGGGGGGGGGACCGGTGGGGGTTAGGGATGATGTTGGGGGGGGGGGCACGGGGGGATAGTGAGAAGGGGAGGGGCACGGGGGGAGGGTGGTGAAGTGTGATGGGGGGTGGGGGGACAAGGAGAGGGGGGGGCACGGGAGGGGGGGGGTGGTGAAGAAGGATGAGGGGGGGGCGGTGGGGGTTAGGGAGGATGTGTGGGAAGGGGGGCACGGGGGGAGGGTGGTGAGGTGTGATGGCGGTGGGGGTGATGATGGAGGAGGGGGGTGCGGGTGGCACCTTCATGGCCGAGAAGTTCCTAGGCTCGTCGAACTCGAAGTGCATGAGGAGGTAGGGCAGGCTGAGGCTGCCGTTGCTCCAGCCCACGTAGTCGTAGCCCGGCCACACGCGGTGCTCGGGGCTCAGCGCAAAGTCGTCCAGGCCCCAGACGCCGTCCGTCAGCTGGCCCAGGCCGCCGTACATCTGCCTGGGGGACACAGGGAGACAGAGAGACACGCGGAGACACAGATAGAGACGCACGCGGAGACAGAGAGACACGCGGAGACACAGATAGAGACGCACGCGGAGACAGATAGAGACGTACGCGGAGACAGAGAGACACGTGGTGTGTGTGAGTGTTCACCACTGTGGTGTGAGTGAGTGAGTGGGTGAGTGTGTGAGTAAATGTGAGTGAGTGTGTGAGTGGGTGGGTGAATTGGTGAGATTGTGAGTGAGTGGGTGAGTGAGTTGGTGAGAGGGTGAGTGAGTGAGTGGGTGAGTGAGTTGGTGAGAGGGTGAGTGAGTGGGTGAGTGAGTTGGTGAGCGAGGTGAGTGAGTGGGGGGGGTGAGTTGGTGAGAGGGTGAGTGAGTGAGTGAGTTGGTGAGAGAGTGAGTGTGAGTGAGTGAGTGAGTGGGTGAGTGAGTGGTGTGAGTGAGTGAGTGAGTAAATGTGAGTGAGTGGGTGAGTGAGTGAGTGAGGGAGTGTGCGTGAGTGGGTGAGTGAGTGAGTGTGAGTGAGTGAGTGAGTGGTGTGAGTGAGTGAGTGAGTAAATGTGAGTGAGTGTGTGAGTGGGTGGGTGATTGGGTGAGTGAGTGAGTGGGTGAGTGAGTGAGTGAGATTGAGTGAGTGTGAGTGAGTGAGGGAGTGTGAGTGAGGGAGTGAGTGGGTGAGTGAGTGAGTGGGTGAGTGAGTGGGTGAGTGAGTGAGTGTTAGTGAGTGAGTGAGTGAGTGTGAGTGAGTGAGTGAGTAAGTGTGAGTGAGTGTGAGTGGGTGAGTGAGTGAGTGAGTGAGTGGGTGAGTGAGTGAGTGAGTGGGTGAGTGAGTGAGTGGGTGGGTGAGTGAGTGAGTGGGTGGGTGAGTGAGTGAGTGGGTGAGTGAGTGCATGAGTGAGTGAGTGAATGAGTGAGTGAGTGAGTGGGTGAGTGAGTGTGTGAGTGGGTGAGTGAGTGTATGAGTGAGTGAGTAAGTGGGTGAGTGAGTGAGTGGGTGAGTGAGTGTATGAGTGAGTGAGGAGGGTGAGTGAGTGAGTATATGAGTGAGTGTGTGAGTGAGTGTGTGAATTAGTGAGTGCGTGGGTGAGTGAGTGAGTGAGTCGGTGAGTGAGTGAGTGGGTGAGTGAGTGAGTGTATGAGTGAGTGTGTAAGTGGGTGAGTGAGTGTGTAAGTGGGTGAGTGAGTGAGTGTATGAGTGAGTGGGTGAGTGAGTGAGTGGGTGAGTGAGTGTGTGAGTGAGTGGGTGAGTGTGTAAGTGGGTGAGTGGGTGAGTGAGTGAGTGTCCACCACGGGTGGCGGCCTCACCGGGAGGCGATGAAGCCGTCGTAGGTGGAGTCGTTGAGGTTGGCGGGCGCCAGGGAGGGCAGGAGGAGCGTCTCTCCCTCGGGGGCCGAGTAGGAGACGAGCCCGTCTGGGTGACGCACAGGGAGACACACGCAGAGACACACGGAGAGACACACGGGGTGAGACACACGGAGAGAGACACGGGGTGAGACACAGAGAGACACACGGAGACACACGGAGAGACACGGGGGGAGACACACGGGGAGAGACACGGGGAGAGACACGGAGAGACACACGGGGGGAGACACACGGGGAGACACACGGGGAGAGACACGCGGAGACACACGGGGAAAGACACGGGGAGACGCACGGAGAAACGCACGGAGAGACACACGGAGAGACACGGGGAGACACACGGGGAGACACACGGGGAGAGACACGGAGAAACACGGAGTGAGACACGGGGAGACACACGGGGAGAGACACGGGGAGAGACACAAAGAAACACGGAGAGAGACACGGGGTGAGACACGGGGAGCCGGGGGAGGACGGGCCCCGTGGTGGGGGGGGGGGGCGGTTGAGGGTTGGGGTTTCAGTGCTGGGGGGAAAGTTAGTGGGGGGGGGCGGGTTGGTGTGGGGGGAGTGGGAGGGTGTTGGGGTTGGGGGTGGGGGGGGCGGGTTGGTGTGGGGGGAGTGGGAGGGTGTTGGGGTTGGGGGTGGGGGGGGGCGGGTTGGTGTGGGGGGAGTGGGAGGGTGTTGGGGTTGGGGGTGGGGGGGGCGGGTTGGTGTGGGGGGGTGTTGGGGGTGTTGGGGTGGGGGGGGTCGAGGGGGGGGTCAGGCCCCACCAGCCCAGGGGCAGCCGTAGAGCTCCACGCGCATGCACACGCTCATGGCGCGGTCGGTGACGGCGACGAAGCGCACGAAGCGCGCCACGAGGGCGGGCCCCAGGTCCTTGAGCACCACGTCCTGCGTGTTCACGTTGCCCTGGATCACCTGCGGGGCACAACAACAACAACAACCGCCATTCGCCACTAAGTGGCAGTGACGTCACCACGACGCATGTGCCAGGCCAAGTGCACCTTGAGGCCACGTGAAGTGTCGAACGCCCGCTGGCAGGAGGTCACGGGGCAGACCCAGCAGGTGCCACGGGTCGACTGACTGAGATGACTGGCTAAAGCACGGGGCACGCGCAGGTAACCACCCCCACGCCACCTGGAGCGTATGTTGAAGTGCAGTGTTGAGTCTATGGGTAGTGTTGAGTCTACGGGTAGTGTTGAGTCTACGGGCAGTGTTGAGTCTATGGGTAGTGTTGAGTCTACGGGTAGTGTTGAGTCTATGGGCAGTGTTGAGTCTATGGGTAGTGTTGAGTCTATGGGCAGTGTTGAGTCTATGGGTAGTGTTGAGTCTATGGGTAGTGTTGAGTCTACGGGTAGTGTTGAGTCTATGGGTAGTGTTGAGTCTATGGGTAGTGTTGAGTCTACGGGTAGTGTTGAGTCTATGGGCAGTGTTGAGTCTATGGGTAGTGTTGAGTCTATGGGCAGTGTTGAGTCTATGGGCAGTGTTGAGTCTATGGGCAGTGTTGAGTCTTTGGGCAGTGTTGAGTCTATGGGTAGTGTTGAGTCTATGGGTAGTGTTGAGTCTACGGGTAGTGTTGAGTCTACGGGCAGTGTTGAGTCTATGGGCAGTGTTGAGTCTATGGGCAGTGTTGAGTCTATGGGTAGTGTTGAGTCTACGGGTAGTGTTGAGTCTATGGGCAGTGTTGAGTCTATGGGTAGTGTTGAGTCTATGTGCAGTGTTGAGTCTATGGGCAGTGTTGAGTCTATGGGCAGTGTTGAGTCTATGGGCAGTGTTGAGTCTATGTGCAGTGTTGAGTCTATGTGCAGTGTTGAGTCTATGGGCAGTGTTGAGTCTATGGGCAGTGTTGAGTCTATGTGCAGTGTTGAGTCTATGGGCAGTGTTGAGTCTATGGGCAGTGTTGAGTCTATGGGCAGTGTTGAGTCTATGGGCAGTGTTGAGTCTATGGGCAGCGGCTATTTGCTTTGGGCTCCTCCGTTGCTAAGGGGACCCCTCGCCTCGTCGCCACGGAGCTCCTCCGTCGCTAAGGGGACCCTCGCCTGGTTGCCACGGGGCTCCTCCGTTGCTAAGGGGACCCCTCGCCTCGTCGCCATGGGGCTCCTCCGTCGCTAAGGGGACCCTCGCCCCGTCACCACGGGGCTCCTCCGTCGCTAAGGGGACCCTCGCCCCGTCACCACGGGGCTCCTCCGTCGCTAAGGGGACCCTCGCCCCGTCACCACGGGGCTCCTCCGTTGCTAAGGGGACCCCTCGCCTCGTCGCCACGGGGCTCCTCCGTTGCTAAGGGGACCCTCGCCTCGTCGCCACGGGGCTCCTCCGTTGCTAAGGGGACCCTCGCCTCGTCGCCACGGGGCTCCTCCGTTGCTAAGGGGACCCCTCGCCCCGTCGCCACGGGGCTCCTCCGTTGCTAAGGGGACCCCTCGCCCCGTTGCCACGGGGCTCCTCCGTTGCTAAGGGGACCCCTCGCCTGGTTGCCGCGGCGGTCCCTCCACGGCAGCCATCGGTGCGCGTCGCGGCTGTACTCGAGGCGGTAGGCCCTGGCGAACTCGTTGCCGAGGCCGTTGCCGTGGCGACCCTGCGTGCCGACGAGCGTGACCACGTGGAGACGCCGCAGGTCCACCTGCAGGAACTGCGAGTGCTGCGGCGTCACGGGGCCGTCGGCGCACCACGCACCGTCGCCTTCCTCCAGGTTCAGCCTGACGCGGGGGGGGGGGGGGCACACGGGGCGACTACGCTGAAACTACAACCACTACAACAACTACAACCACTACAACAACTACAACCACGACAACAACTACGACAACAACTACAACATTTACAATAAGAACAACAACCACAACTACAACAACAACCACCACTATAACAACCACCGCTATTACTACTGCCTCACCACCACCACCACTACTACCTCACCATCACCACCACCACTGCCTCACCACCACCACCACTACTACTGCTGCCTGTGAGTGAGTGAGCTTCACTGTGAGTGACTGAGTGTTGAGCGAGCGGTGAGCGAGGGTTGTGCGAGCGGTGAGCGAGCGGTGAGTGAGTGAGTGTGAGTGAGTGAGTGTGAGTGAGTGGTGAGTGAGTGGTGAGCGAGTGTGAGCGAGTGTGTGAGTGAGTGTGTGAGTGGTGAGTGAGCGAGCGGTGAGCGAGCGGTGAGCGAGCTGTGAGCGAGTGGTGAGCGAGTGTTGAGTGAGTGTGAGTGAGTGAGTGGTGAGTGAGTGTGAGCGAGTGTGAGCGAGCGGTGAGCGAGCTGTGAGCGAGTGGTGAGCGAGTGTTGAGCGAGTGAGTTGCCCTGTGAGTGACTGAGTGGTGAGTGAGTGGTGAGTGAGTGTGAGTGAGTGAGTGGGGAGCGAGCGGTGAGCGAGCGTTGAGCGAGTGGTGAGTGAGCGAGCGGTGAGCGAGTGTTGAGCGAGTGGTGAGCGAGTGTTGAGCTGCTCACCTGGCGAAGCGCGCCCCGGTCGACTCGTACCACTCGCTCGAGGCGGAGATGTCCTCGTCGCGGATGGTGCCATCCTGCATCCCCAGGGCATAGCGGCACAGGCCTGCACACACACACGCAGCCCACACAAAGACAAAGGTCCCCCGTATAGCCTCGACACACTGTGGGGGCAAGTGCTGCGAGCGAGTAGCAGGAGGAGCCGTACCGCTGGCACGAGGTGGCGCGCGGAGGAGTGTGTGGACTAATCCCCATCTGAGTTAATGAGTTAATGATGACGTCACCCTGCTGCTGCTCTATATAAGAACGGGAGACACAGCAGAGCCTCACCATTCTGGCGAAATGCCCGATGATGCTGGATGCAATTACCAGCGAAACGTCGTACTCAAATTGTAAATGTTGTGGTTTCACGCTTCAACACACCGGTGGGCTAAAGCAGTGAACTATTTGTCTTTTGTCAACGTGACACTTTTTTACTGATTGGCCGTGTCGGGTGGTGGAGGGTTACGACACATTTATAAATAACGCGATTTAAACCCAAAAACGTTGATTATGAATAATATTGGTCGCGAAAGCCTGCTACGTGTTAAACTAATCCCCATCTGTTCCACACTCCCCTTCGACCCGTGGGTGTCGAGAAGGAGCCGTGCCCGAACTCTGCCAGGAGAAGGCGGCGCTCAGCAAAGCGAGCGGACTCACGCAGCCTCACCACCACCACTGCCTGGCTCTGTGGTGGTGGTAGCGGTGATGGTGGTCGTGGTGGTGGTGGAGGTAACGGTGGTGGTGGTGGAGGTGATGGTTGATGGTGGTGATGGTGGTGGTAGTTGTGGTGGTGATGGCGGTGGTGGTGGTGGAGGTGATGATGGTGGTAGCGGTGGTGGAGGTAACGGTGGTGGTGGAGGTGATGATTGATGGTGGTGATGGTGGTGGTGATGGTGATAGTTGTGATGGTGGTAGTTGTGGTGGTGCTGTTGGCGGTGGTGGTGATGGTGGTGGAGGTAGTAGCGGTGGTGGAGGTAACGGTGGTGGTGGAGGTGATGGTTGATGGTGGTGATGGTGGTGGTGATGGTGGTAGTTGTGGTGGTGGTGGTGGTGGTGGAGGTGATGATGGTGGTAGCAGTGGTGGAGGTAACGGTGGAGGTGGTGGAGGTGGTGGTGGTGGAGGTGATGGTTGATGGTGGTAATGGTGGTGGTGATGGTGGTGGTGGTGCTGGGTAAATGGCGAGACGCAGGGACCCCCCCCCCCCCCAGCGAGTCTATGGGCAGTGTTGAGTCTATGGGTAGTTTGTCTAAATCAGAATATTTGTTCATACTGGAGGAATCCGATGACCTATAAAGCTCATTTTTTCCACAGATGTCCAGTCGCTAGCTGTGTAAATTCAGAACTTCCTTCGCACTCTCCTTAGGTCAGCCTCACCGATGTCCACCTGGGCGACCAGCGTGGACGGGAGGACCAGCAGCAGTAGCAGCGGCACCGCGGCCACGTGCAGCAGGGCACACATGTGGCGGCTCCCGGCGTCTCGACCTGCACACAAAGACAAAGGGTCACTCCGTATAGCCTTAGCTGACTGTTGGGGCAAGTGCTGTTAGCGAGCGGCAGCGCCTGTGAAGGCCGGCGCCGTGGCAGGTTGTCTGGACCGCCTTTGTCTCCCCTCGTGGCGACGCTTGCCACACACCGCGTGAGCCGGTTCAGATAATGGTCACCGGTGTTGTCTCGTCGGCGCTAAGCGCTGCGCCACCGCTCCTCCGCAACCCACTCTGCAGCACGAAGCTCCACTCGCAGAGCGACGCCCCGAATCGGGAGTCGAACCCAGGTCCGTTTCTTATCTGTGACGTAGACTCAACACTGCCCATAGACTCAACACTGCCCATAGACTCAACACTGCCCATAGACTCAACACTGCCCATAGACTCAACACTGCCCACAGACTCAACACTGCCCATAGACTCAACACTGCCCATAAACTCTACACTGACCATAGACTCAACACTACCCATAGACTCAACACTGACCATAGACTCAACACTACCCATAGACTCAACACTACCCATAGACTCAACACTACCCATAGACTCAACACTGCCCATAGACTCAACACTGCCCATAGACTCAACACTGCCCATACACTCAACACTGCCCATAGACTCAACACTACCCATAGACTCAACACTACCAATAGACTCAACACTGACCAAAGACTCAACACTGCCCATAGACTCAACACTGCCCATAGACTCTACACTGACCATAGACTCAACACTACCCATAGACTCAACACTGCCCATAGACTCAACACTGCCCATAGACTCAACACTGCCCATAGACTCAACACTACCAATAGACTCAACACTGACCATAGACTCAACACTGCCCATAGACTAAACACTGCCCATAGACTCAACACTGACCATAGACTCAACACTACCCATAGACTAAACACTGACCATAGACTCAACACTGCCCATAGACTCAACACTGCCCATAGACTCACACTGCCCATAGACTCAACACTGCCCATAGACTCAACACTGCCCATAGACTCACACTGCCCGTAGACTCAACACTACCCATAGACTCAACACTACCCATCGACTCAACACTGCCCATAGAATCACACTGCCCATAGACGCAACACTGCCCATAGACTCAACACTGCCCATAGACTCAACACTACCCATAGACTCAACACTGCCCATAGACTCAACACTGCCCATAGACTCAACACTACCCATAGACTCAACACTGCCCATAGACTCAACACTACCCATAGACTCAACACTGCCCATAGACTCAACACTACCCATAGACTCAACACTGCCCATAGACTCAACACTACCCATAGACTCAACACTACCCATAGACTCAACACTGCCCAAAGACTCAACACTACCCATAGACTCAACACTGCCCATAGACTCAACACTACCCATAGACTCAACACTGCCCATAGACTCAACACTGCTCATAGACTCAACACTGCCCAAAGACTCAACACTGCCCATAGACTCAACACTGCCCATAGACTAAACACTGCCCATAGACTCAACACTGCCCACAGACTCAACACTACCCACAGACTCAACACTGCCCAAAGACTCAACACTACCCATAGACTCAACACTACCCATAGACTCAACACTGACCATAGACTCAACACTGCCCATAGACTCAACAATGCCCATAGATTCAACACTGACCATAGACTCAACACTACCCATAGACTCAACACTACCCATAGACTCAACACTGCCCATAGACTCAACACTGCCCATAGACTCAACACTGCCCATAGACTCAACACTGCCCATAGACTCACACTGCCCATAGACTCAACACTGCCCATAGACTCACACTGCCCATAGACTCAACACTGCTCATAGACTCAACACTGCCCATAGACTCACACTGCCCATAGACTCAACACTGCCCATAGACTCAACACTGCCCATAGACTCAACACTACCCATAAACTCAACACTACCCATAGACTCAACACTACCCATAGACTCAACACTGCCCATAGACTCAACACTGCCCATAGACTCAACACTGCCCATAGACTCAACACTGCCCATAGATTAAACACTGCCCATAGACTAACACTACCCATAGACTCAACACTGCCCATATATTAAACACTGCCCATAGACTAACACTACCCATAGACTCAACACTACCCATAGATTAAACACTGCCCATAGACTAACACTACCCATAGACTCAACACTGCCCACAGACTCAACACTGCCCATAGACTCAACGCTGCCCACAGACTCAACACAACCCACAGACTCAACACTGCCCATAGACTCAACACTGCCCATAGACTCAACACTGCCCACAGACTCAACACTGCCCATAGACTCAACACTGCCCATAGACTCAACGCTGCCCACAGACTCAACACTACCCACAGACTCAACACAACCCACAGACTCAACACTGCCCACAGACTAACACACCATTATGGGTAAAACAACAACTTCAACAACAACTTCTGATGGAGCTCTGCAGTTCTACTCGAGTGGGGCAGCAACAGCAGCGACATCGGCGATGTTGTTGTGCTGCTGCTGCACGGGTGGTGTGTTGTTGTGCTGCTGCTGCTGCACCGGTGGTGTGTTGTTGTGCTGCTGCTGCACGGGTGGTGTGTTGTTGTGCTGCTACTGCTGCACTGGTGGTGTGTTGTTGTGCTGCAGCTGCTGCACTGGTGGTGTGTTGTTGTGCTGCTGCTGCTGCTGCACTGGTGGTATGTTGTTGTGCTGCAGCTGCTGCACTGGTGGTGTGTTGTTGTGCTGCTGCTGCTGCACTGGTGGTGTGTTGTGCTGCAGCTGCTGCACTGGTAGTGTGTTGTTGTGCTGCTGCTGCTGCCTCAAATGAGTACCTGGTGCTAGGGAGACAAAGGCGGTCGGGCGCGGGTGCTGGCCGCCCACCCGCTCGTGTGCCGTGCCGACCTTTATAGGTGCTCGCTAACAGCACTTGCCCCTCCAGTCTGTTAAGGCTATACGGAGGATCTTTGTCTTTTTTATGTGTCTCTGTGTGCTGTGTGTGTCTGTGTGTGTGTGTATGTGTGTGTGTGTATGTGTGTGTGTCTGTGTGTGTGTCTGTGTGTGCGTCTCTGTGTGTGTGTCTGTGTGTGTGTGTCTGTGTCTGTGTGTCTCTGTGTGTGTCTGTGTCTGTGTGTGTCTGTGTGTGACTGTGTGTGTCTGTGTGTGTCTGTGTGTGTGTCTGTGTGTGTATGTGTCTGTGTGTGTGTGTGTCTGTGTGTGTCTGTGTGTGTGTCTGTGTGTGTGTGTCTGTGTGTGTGTCTGTGTGTGTGTCTCTGTGTGTGTGTGTCTGTGTGTGTGTGTGTCTGTGTGTGTGGGCAACACTGTCGTGGGCAGTGCTGTGGGGGGAGGGCCAATGCCCATTGGCCTCTCCCCTCATGGCGTCTGTGACCACCACAGTGGCTAAACGGGGGCTCTGGACGGGTGTGAGGGGCTGGTAACCCCTCCACCTTCAATTAACCACCACTAAACCACGAATTAAACATAAACCTGTAACAAATAAGCTTGTGCCGGAGGCCCCGGGGGGTCAGGCTTTTATGACGTCTCCTGGCCAAACCCCATTTGGCGGAGCCAGGAGATTGAATTTTCACCCTCGGGGCTCCTCCAGAAACAACAAAAAACCATTGCGGATGGCCACGTGGAATGTTCGAACGCTCACTGCGGAGGAGAGGCTGCCACTCCTCTGTCGGGAGCTGGACCGGTACCGCCTGGATCTCTGTGGCATTCAGGAGGTCCGGTGGACCGGTTCTGGCTCCTGCCACCATGAGGGGTGGACAGTCCTCTACTCGGGGCAGGAGACTGCCAAACAACAGGGTGTGGCTCTTCTTCTGAACAAAAGAATGAAGGGGGCATGGGAGCGTGGCGGTGAGGTGTGGGAAGCTGTAAGCCCCAGGATACTTTGGGCTCGCCTTCCCATCAACCAGAGGCGAGGAGTGGTGGTCGTGGTTACTTATGCCCCCACCGAAGACGAACATCCGTGGAGGGATGCAGGCAAAGCCGATGAGTCAGACGCTTTCTATGACCTCCTGTCACAGGTGCTGGCTAAAGTGGCCACTCGGGACAGAGTCATCTTGTTGGGTGACTTCAATGCCCGAGTTGGTCATGATGCTGGTACCTGGTCTGGAGTGATTGGAAGGCATGGGCCAGATCAGCTCAATAATAACGGTAGGAGGCTGCTAGATTTTTGTGCAGCCCATGGGCTTGTAATTACCAACACGCTCTTCCGGCATCGGCGCATCCACACAACATCATGGATACATGCCGGGTCCAAGCAAGAACATCTGCTGGACTACATAGTGACGGACCAGCGGATGCGAACCCATGTCCTTGACACCAGGACCTACCGTGGAGCTGATCTGTCCTCTGACCATCGACTAGTCATCTGTAAGATGCGCCTGCCTTTCTTCCACTCTGGTGGTGGGTGTACACCCAGGATCCCATTCCAACCAAAAGTGGCCTGGTCTCAGTTAGCTGATGAAAGTTGCAAGCGAGAATTTCATCATCGCTTGCAGCTGGGGTTGGCATCGTCCCCCACTCCACCTGATGTCGAGGGGAAATGGGCGAGGTTTAAGACTGTGACTCATGCAGCTGCAATGGCTGCTTTGGGTACGCGGTCCAGACCTCCCCAGAAACCCTGGCTGACAAAGGAGGTGTTCAGGTTAATTGAGAAAAAGCGTCAGGCCCACTCTCATCGCCTACAGCATCCCACGTCAGAGAATGAGGAGGTTTACCGCAGCCTTCGCTCGGAAGTTCGGAGAGCCGTAAGGCGCTGTAAGGATGGGTGGTGGTCGCGGGTTGCTGAGGAGATGGAGTCTGCCTCAGTGGCCCGTGATCACAAATCACTATTTAACTCCATCAAAAAAGTAACCTGCAGCGCCACACCTATTACCATCATTAGAGGAAAAAACGGTGATCCAATCTCCGACCCCCAGGAACAGGTTTGCAGATTTGCTGAGCATTTCTGTGAAGTCCTGGGGGAGGGAAATTCTCTCAGCCAGGAAAACATCATGGCACAAAGTGGTGATAACCCTGCTGAGGCTGCGGTGCCTCAAATATTGGAAGAGGTCACCCCCTGTGAGTGGCTGGCTGAGGTGCCAGCTGTTGAGGAAGTACTGAGGGCGATCCGGAGTCTGAGACCAGGGAAGGCATCGGGCAGAGATGATCTCCCAAGCGAAATGCTGAGGGAGGGTGGCGTTTGTGCACAGACTGCCCTATATGACATCATAACAACAGTCTGGACCACTGGACGGGTTCCGCAGGACTGGAAGGATGCCCTGGTGGTTCCCCTCTTTAAGAAGGGGGACCGTACCGACTGTAACAACTACAGGGGCATCTCACTCCTCAGTGTGCCGGGTAAGGTCCTGGCAAGGATTATTCAACATCGCCTTGCTAGGCACGCTGAGGAGAGGCTTGCGGAGCCCCAATGCGGTTTCAGGAAAGGGCGGTCCTGCACAGATGCCATATTTTCTGTCCGTCTGCTACAGCAGAGGTGTAGGGAATTCCAAAAAGACCTACATCTCTGCTTTATTGACCTG
Organism: Lethenteron reissneri; assembly: GCF_015708825.2. Classification (NCBI taxonomy): domain Eukaryota; kingdom Metazoa; phylum Chordata; class Hyperoartia; order Petromyzontiformes; family Petromyzontidae; genus Lethenteron; species Lethenteron reissneri. Next base: position 8,347,284 of record NC_083845.1, read on the forward strand.
GTCAAGGCCTATGATACCATCAGTAGGACTGGGCTCTGGGTTGTTCTTCGTGCTTTCGGAGTCCCTGACCCTCTGCTCACGATCATTAAGGACCTTCATGATGGTGAGCGGGCCCGGGTAAAACTACGTGGCCGGGAGTCGGAGCCTTTCCCTGTACACCTTGGGGTGCGACAGGGATGTCCTCTGGCTCCCACATTATTTAACATCTATTTTGACCGCGTAGTTCGTGAAGCCTTCAATAGCTGTACCGGAGGAATTTCCATTTGGTACAGATATAATGGGAGGCTGATCGACGCCCGGGTGCGATCAAGGGATGGCTCCCTATTGGTCAACCACGTTATGTATGCCGATGATTTGGTAATAGCTGCTCATTCAGAAGAGGAGTTGGAGACGCTGCTGCTGAGACTGGAGCGTGCCACCAAGAGGTGGGGCCTTACCATCAGCCCCACCAAAACTAAGCACCTGCCTGGGTATTTTGTACCATCGGACACTCCACCCCCACAACTCCCAATTGGTGATGGGGCAGTTGTGGAGAGAGTGGAGAGTTTCCCATACCTGGGCAGTGTGCTTATGACCGGCTCCAGTCTATCAGCAGAGGTCTCACTCCGAATCAGTCGAGCGGCAATATCTTTTCATCGGTTGCGTAACGCTGTGTGGAAGCTACCTGGTCTGTCGCTCCGCACGAAGCTTCAGGTCTTCTCGGCCACGGTCATTCCCTCCCTTCTCTACGCTTGCGAGACGTGGACCCCCCTGGTGGAGCATCTTCGCCGGTTGGAAACATTTAGGCTGGCCTGCCTACGATCCATCCTGGGTTTAACCAGGCTGGATTGTGTGAGGAGCTCACAAATCCTTGAAAGATCTGGGCAAAGTCCCATCAGTGAGCTCCTCCGGCAGGCAAGGCTGCGTTGGCTGGGTCATGTAGCCCGCATGCCCAGCCACCGCATGCCTAAACAGCTTTTGTTCGGCCGGATCGAGGGGGCTAGACGGGCGCGGCACGGGCTGGAGAAGAGATGGAGTGACGTGGTACAGGAGGACGTGGAGCTGAGTGGACTTGCCGATGACTGGTACCAGCGGTGTCAAGATCGGCCTCAGTGGAGGAGGCTCGTGAAGGACGCTACTGGGCAGTTGGAGGCAGTCGCCCTCCAACAACAACGGAGGGCGGAGGAGCGACGCTCACAACAACGAGCGGAGCGCCGGGTGGCTAAAGCACAGCAAGTTGGCACAGTAGGGGGCACAGGTGGTGCATCAGCCAGTCATCTCGGTCATCTCGGTCAGTCGACCCGTGGCACCTGCTGGGTCTGCCCCGTGACCTCCTGCCAGCGGGCTTTCGACACTTCACGTGGCCTCAAGGTGCACTTGGCCTGGCACAAGCATCGTGGTGACGTCACCGCCACTTAGTGGCGAATGGCGGTTGTTGTTGTTGTTGTGTGTCTGTGTGTGTGTGTCTGTGTGTGTGTGTCTGTGTGTGTGTCTCTGTGTGTGTGTGTCTGTGTGTGTCTGTGTGTGACTGTGTGTGTCTGTGTGTGTCTGTATGTGTGTCTGTGTGTGTGTCTGTGTGTGTGTCTGTGTGTGTGTGTGTGTCTGTGTGTGTGTCTCGCTGCACGTGGCTGTTCGTCTTGGCTCTCGTTGGAATGCAGCGGCTCATCGACTCAAGGCTACAGCGGAGCCCCCAGGGGATGGGGGTGGGGGGGCGAGGTGGGGGGCGAGGTGGGGGGGCGAGGTGGGGGGGGGGCTCACAGCTGCGAGGAGGCAGCTCAGCAGCAGCGTCGCGTGTGCACAGCTGACGCACCCCCCCCCCCCCCACAATCAACTTTACAACCACACAGCCCTAGCCCCACCACACACAACAGCGAACAATCACACCACCACCACCACACACCCCCACACACCACCACCAACACCACCACACACACCCACACACCACCACCAACACCACCACACACAACAGCGAACAATCACACCACCACCACCACACACCCCCACACACCACCACCAACACCACCACACACACCCACACACCACCACCAACACCACCACACACAACAGCGAACAATCACACCACCACCACCACACACCCCCACACACCACCACCACCACCACACACCCCCACACACCACCACCACCACACACCCCCACACTACCCCCACCACCACCACACTACCCCCACACACCACCACCACCACACACCCCCACACACCACCACCAACACCACCACACACACCCAACACCACCATACACCACAGAGCACCACACATCACTACCACACACCAACACCCCCACCACCACCACACACCACCACCACATTCCACCACCACGACCCCCACACATCACTATCCCACCCCACCACCACACACCACCCCCACCACCACCACCACTACCACACACCACCACTCCCACCACCACCACCACCACACACCACCACCCCCACCACCACACACCACCACTCCCACCACCACACACCGCCACCACACACCACCCCCCCCCCCCCCACTCTCTAACTCTGTGGGATCCCGACAGAGGCTTCGCAACGCCTCTAAAGCAAAGACAAAGATCCCCCCCACACCGTATAGCCTCTAGCAGGCTGCTGGGGCAAGAGCTGTTCGCGAGCAGCAGCAGCGCCGACGAAGGACGGAACGCGCACGGGACACGCTGGGTGGGTGAGGTGGTTGGTTGACCAGCACCACGCCCGACCGCCTTTGTCTCTCCCCCCCCCCCCCCTTATCCCCAGTAGTGCGACTGTAGCCATCCAAGCTGCGGTGGTCCGGGCTCCTTTAACAGAGGAGGAGGAGGAAGAGCGACACGACACGAAGTCTCTCTCAGATCACTGTTACAACTCAGTGGGCTCACATGATATTGACTTCTCCAAGACAGAGGTTCTCTGCAAGCCATCTGGCTATCATGAGAGATTCGTTCATGAGGCGATCCACATATACAAACACAGAGACAATTTCAACCGAGAAGATGGATTCTGGCTTAGCAATCATTGGAAGGACGTAATAAACCATTTCGGATCTTAACTGATTGTGTTCACGTTTACGGTGACTTTCAGACCGCGTTCCACTCACTGGCATGGTGCAGTGTGCAGAGTAATGTATGGTGTCGTAATTGTATAGTAAACATATAGCAGTGTGATACACATTAGGGTGGGTAGAATAATACATAGTGTTATATTAAAATGGATAAGGCAGCAACTGCAGCAGCAGCAGCAAGTGCAGCAGCAGCAGTAACAGCAGCAGCAGCAACTGCAGCAGCAGCAACTGCAGCAGCAGCAGAAACTGCAGCAGCAGCAACTGCAGCAGCAGCAGTAACTGCAGCTCCCTTTGATGCTGTTAATCCTGCATAATGCACATGCATATGCAGTACTAATCACATTCCTGCATTTCCCATAAATATGCTAAATTCCTTTTGATATGCAAATTCCTTTGTCAATGCGCCCAGCTTATATATATGCTCCAAGCTCGTGTGCTGTTTCATTCAGACTCTGTCGCCTCGACGGACCTGGTTTTCACCTGAAGACGGCTGCTTGCGTTGTGGCCGAAACGTCGTGAGAATTGTTTTATTATGTTTTATTTTTATTATTTTATTACTTCCCTTCTACGTGACTTTACCGAAAGAACCAAGAAGATGAAGTCTCTCTCATCTCTCTCCTCTCTCTCCTCACTCTGCTGAAGACGGCTCGTCGTGACCAGCAGCAGCAGCAAGAGGACATCCACGCTGGGACATCGAGCTGCTGATCATCGTCATCGCTGCTGCCATCTTCATCGCTGCTGCCATCATCATCGCTGCTGCTGACATCATCATCATCGCTGCTGCCATCATCATCATCATCGCTGCTGCCATCTTCATCGCTGCTGCTGACATCATCATCATCGCTGCTGACATCATCATCATCGCTGCTGCCATCTTCATCGCTGCTGCTGACATCATCATCATCGCTGCTGACATCATCATCATCGCTGCTGCCATCTTCATCGCTGCTGCCATCATCATCATCATCATCGCTGCTGACATCATCATCATCGCTGCTGCCATCTTCATCGCTGCTGCTGACATCATCATCATCATCGCTGCTGACATCATCATCATCGCTGCCATCATCATCATCATCGCTGCTACCATCATCATCATCGCTGCTGCCATCATCATCATCGCTGCTGCTGACATCATCATCATCGCTGCTGACATCATCATCATCGCTGCCATCATCATCATCATCGCTGCTACCATCATCATCATCATCACTGGTGCCATCATCATCATCACTGCTGCCATCCTCATCGCTGCTGCTGACATCATCATCATCGCTGCTGACATCATCATCATCGCTGCCATCATCATCATCATCGCTGCTGACATCATCATCATCGCTGCCATCATCATCATCATCACTGATGCCATCATCATCACTGCTGCCATCATCATCACTGCTGCCATCATCATCATCACTGCTGCCATCATCATCATCGCTGCTGCCATCATCATCATCACTGCTGCCATCATCATCATCGCTGCTGCCATCATCATCATCACTGCTGCCATCATCATCATCGCTGCTGCCACCATCATCACTGCTGCCATCATCATCATCACTGCTGCCATCATCATCATCACTGCTGCCATCATCATCATCACTGCTGCCATCATCATCATCACTGCTGCCATCATCATCATCATCACTGCTGCCATCTTCATCACTGCTGCCATCATCATCATCACTGCTGCCATCATCATCATCGCTGCTGTCATCATCATCATCGCTACTGCCATCATCATCATCATGAGGGAGTGATCGAGTGATGGAGCGAGTGGGTGAGCGAGCGAGTAGGTGAGTGAACAAGTGAGTGAGCGGGTGGGTGAGGGAGTGAGTGAGCGCGCGAATGAGTGAGAGAGTGATCGAGTGATGGAGTGAGTGATGGAGCGAGTGGGTGAGTGATCAAGTGATCGAGTAAGTGGGTGAGAGAGTAAACGAGCGAGTGTGTGAGCGTACAACGGACAGAAAGCGAGTGGGGGCAGAGCGCGAGGCTGGGTGCGAGTGTGAGGCGCGGAGCAGCTGTCCATGGGCACAGAGAGAGAGGGAAGAGAGACGCATGCACTCGGTGGGAGGGGGAATCTGTCAGCAGCACACGCGCTCACACACACACACACTCCTAAACCACGTGTTCACTCACACACACACACACTCCTAAACCACGTGTTCACTCTCTCACACACACACACACACTCCTAAACCACGTGTTCACTCTCTCACACACACACACACTCCTAAACCACGTGTTCACTCTCTCACACACACACACTCCTAAACCACGTGTTCACTCTCTCTCACACACACACTCCTAAACCACGTGTTCACTCTCACACACACACACTCCTAAACCACGTGTTCACTCTCACACACACACACACTCCTAAACCACGTGTTCACTCACTCACACACACACTCCTAAACCACGTGTTCACTCTCTCTCACACACACACTCCTAAACCACGTGTTCACTCTCACACACACACACACTCCTAAACCACGTGTTCACTCACTCACACAGTCCTAAACCACGTGTTCACTCTCTCACATACACACTCCTAAACCACGTGTTCACTCACACACACACACACACTCCTAAACCACGTGTTCACTCACTCACACAGTCCTAAACCACGTGTTCACTCTCTCACACACACACTCCTAAACCACGTGTTCACTCACACACACACACACTCCTAAACCACGTGTTCACTCACACACACACACTCCTAAACCACGTGTTCACTCACACACACACACACACACTCCTAAACCACGTGTTCACTCTCTCACACACACACACTCCTAAACCACGTGTTCACTCACACACACACACACACACTCCTAAACCACGTGTTCACACACACACACTCCTAAACCACGTGTTCACTCACACACACACACTCCTAAACCACGTGTTCACTCACACACACACACTCCTAAACCACGTGTTCACTCTCTCACACACACTCCTAAACCACGTGTTCACTCTCTCACACACACACACTCCTAAACCACGTGTTCACTCACACACACACACACACACTCCTAAACCACGTGTTCACTCTCTCACACACACACACTCCTAAACCACGTGTTCACTCTCTCACACACACACACTCCTAAACCACGTGTTCACTCACACACACACACACACACTCCTAAACCACGTGTTCACTCACACACACACACACACACTCCTAAACCACGTGTTCACTCTCTCACACACACTCCTAAACCACGTGTTCACTCTCTCACACACACACACTCCTAAACCACGTGTTCACTCACACACACACACACTCCTAAACCACGTGTTCACTCTCTCACACACACACACTCCTAAACCACGTGTTCACTCACACACACACACACACTCCTAAACCACGTGTTCACTCACTCACACAGTCCTAAACCACGTGTTCACTCACACACACTCACTCCTAAACCACGTGTTCACTCTCTCTCACACACACACACACTCCTAAACCACGTGTTCACTCACACACACACACACTCCTAAACCACGTGCTCACACACAAAGGCAGAGATCCCCTGTATAGACTTAGCAGGGCATTGAGGTAAGTGCTGTTAGCGAGTAGCACCCATGAAGGCCGGAACGGCATACGAAGAGATGGGTGGCCAGAACCACGCCCGACCACCTTTGTCTCCCCAATGCTGATGTTTCACCAGGTACTCATTTGAGGCCGAGTCGACCTACGGGAGGCCCAGGACCAGTTCAGATAATCGCCACCGGTGTTGACCGTGAATTGGAATTGAACTCGGGTGGCCGGGTTCGTAGCGCAGCGCGCTAACCACTGCACCACCGCTCCCTACACCCACACACACAAACGGTGCGCTAACCACTGCGCCACCGCTCCCTACACACATACGGTGCGCTAACCGCTGCGCCACCGCTCCCGACACACACAAACCACGCTACCACCACACACCACCAGTAATCATCCCGTCGGGTGGAGGACGGTGTTACGATACAAACTCCAAATATACAGCAGCAGGCTTCAGGGTCGGGCTCGAACCCACGACCTCCTGTACACCAGGCGAGGTAGTTAACATCTCCTAGCCACCGTGATGATGATGAGAGAGAGAGACACACAGACTCCAAATATACAGCAGCAGGCGTCAGGGTTGGGATCGAACCCACGACCTCCTGTATACCAGGCGAGGTAGTTAACATCTCCTAGCCACCGTGATGATGATGAGAGAGACACGCATACTCCAAATATACAGCAGCAGGCGTCAGGGTTGGGCTCGAACCCACGACCTCATGTACACCAGGCGAGGTAGTTAACATCTCCTAGCCACTGTGATGATGATGAGAGAGACGCAAACTCCAAATATACAGCAGCAGGCGTCAGGGTTGGGATCGAACCCACGACCTCCTGTACACCAGGCGAGGTAGTTAACATCTCCTAGCCACCGTGATGATGATGAGAGAGACGCAAACTCCAAATATACAGCAGCAGGCGTCAGGGTTGGGATCGAACCCACGACCTCCTGTACACCAGGCGAGGTAGTTAACATCTCCTCGCCACCGTGATGATGATGAGAGACACGCAAACTCCAAATACACAGCAGCAGGCGTCAGGGTTGGGATCGAACCCACGACCTCCTGTACACCAGGCGAGGTAGTTAACATCTCCTAGCCACCGTGATGATGATGAGAGACACGCAAACTCCAAATACACAGCAGCAGGCGTCAGGGTTGGGATCGAACCCACGACCTCCTGTACACCAGGCGAGGTAGTTAACATCTAGCCACCGTGATGATGATGAGAGACACGCAAACTCCAAATATACAGCAGCAGGCGTCAGGGTTGGGATCGAACCCACGACCTCCTGTACACCAGGCGAGGTAGTTAACATCTCCTAGCCACTCTGATGATGATGAGAGAGACGCAAACTCCAAATATACAGCAGCAGGCGTCAGGGTTGGGATCGAACCCACGACCTCCTGTACACCAGGCGAGGTAGTTAACATCTCCTAGCCACCGTGATGATGATGAGAGAGACGCAAACTCCAAATATACAGCAGCAGGCGTCAGGGTTGGGATCGAACCCACGAACTCCTGTACACCAGGCGAGGTAGTTAACATCTCCTCGCCACCGTGATGATGATGAGAGACACGCAAACTCCAAATACACAGCAGCAGGCGTCAGGGTTGGGATCGAACCCACGACCTCCTGTACACCAGGCGAGGTAGTTAACATCTCCTAGCCACCGTGATGATGATGAGAGACACGCAAACTCCAAATACACAGCAGCAGGCGTCAGGGTTGGGATCGAACCCACGACCTCCTGTACACCAGGCGAGGTAGTTAACATCTCCTAGCCACCGTGATGATGATGAGAGACACGCAAACTCCAAATATACAGCAGCAGGCGTCAGGGTTGGGATCGAACCCACGACCTCCTGTACACCAGGCGAGGTAGTTAACATCTCCTAGCCACTCTGATGATGATGAGAGAGACGCAAACTCCAAATATACAGCAGCAGGCGTCAGGGTTGAGATCGAACCCACGACCTCCTGTACACCAGGCGAGGTAGTTAACATCTCCTAGCCACCGTGATGATGATGAGAGAGACGCAAACTCCAAATATACAGCAGCAGGCGTCAGGGTTGGGATCGAACCCACGAACTCCTGTACACCAGGCGAGGTAGTTAACATCTCCTCGCCACCGTGATGATGATGAGAGACACGCAAACTCCAAATACACAGCAGCAGGCGTCAGGGTTGGGATCGAACCCACGACCTCCTGTACACCAGGCGAGGTAGTTAACATCTCCTAGCCACCGTGATGATGATGAGAGACACGCAAACTCCAAATACACAGCAGCAGGCGTCAGGGTTGGGATCGAACCCACGACCTCCTGTACACCAGGCGAGGTAGTTAACATCTCCTAGCCACCGTGATGATGATGAGAGACACGCAAACTCCAAATATACAGCAGCAGGCGTCAGGGTTGGGATCGAACCCACGACCTCCTGTGCACCAGGCGAGGTAGTTAACATCTCCTCGCCACCGTGATGATGATGAGAGACACGCAAACTCCAAATACACAGCAGCAGGCGTCAGGGTTGGGATCGAACCCACGACCTCCTGTACACCAGGCGAGGTAGTTAACATCTCCTAGCCACCGTGATGATGATGAGAGACACGCAAACTCCAAATATACAGCAGCAGGCGTCAGGGTTGGGATCGAACCCACGACCTCCTGTGCACCAGGCGAGGTAGTTAACATCTCCGAGCCACCGTGATGATGATGAGAGACACGCAAACTCCAAATATACAGCAGCAGGCGTCAGGGTTGGGATCGAACCCACGACCTCCTGTACACCAGGCGAGGTAGTTAACATCTCCTAGCCACCGTGATGATGATGAGAGAGACGCAAACTCCAAATACACAGCAGCAGGCGTCAGGGTTGGGATCGAACCCACGAACTCCTGTACACCAGGCGAGGTAGTTAACATCTCCTCGCCACCGTGATGATGATGAGAGACACGCAAACTCCAAATACACAGCAGCAGGCGTCAGGGTTGGGATCGAACCCACGACCTCCTGTACACCAGGCGAGGTAGTTAACATCTCCTAGCCACCGTGATGATGATGAGAGACACGCAAACTCCAAATACACAGCAGCAGGCGTCAGGGTTGGGATCGAACCCACGACCTCCTGTACACCAGGCGAGGTAGTTAACATCTCCTAGCCACCGTGATGATGATGAGAGACACGCAAACTCTAAATATACAGCAGCAGGCGTCAGGGTTGGGATCGAACCCACGACCTCCTGTGCACCAGGCGAGGTAGTTAACATCTCCTCGCCACCGTGATGATGATGAGAGACACGCAAACTCCAAATACACAGCAGCAGGCGTCAGGGTTGGGATCGAACCCACGACCTCCTGTACACCAGGCGAGGTAGTTAACATCTCCTAGCCACCGTGATGATGATGAGAGACACGCAAACTCCAAATATACAGCAGCAGGCGTCAGGGTTGGGATCGAACCCACGACCTCCTGTGCACCAGGCGAGGTAGTTAACATCTCCGAGCCACCGTGATGATAATGAGAGACACGCAAACTCCAAATATACAGCAGCAGGCGTCAGGGTTGGGATCGAACCCACGACCTCCTGTACACCAGGCGAGGTAGTTAACATCTCCTAGCCACCGTGATGATGATGAGAGACACGCAAACTCCAAATATACAGCAGCAGGCGTCAGGGTTGGGATCGAACCCACGACCTCCTGTACACCAGGCGAGGTAGTTAACATCTCCTAGCCACCGTGATGACGATGAGAGACACGCAAACTCCAAATATACAACAGCAGGCGTCAGGGTTGGGATCGAACCCACGACCTCCTGTACACCAGGCGAGGTAGTTAACATCTCCTAGCCACCGTGATGATGATGAGAGACACGCAAACTCCAAATATACAGCAGCAGGCGTCAGGGTTGGGATCGAACCCACGACCTCCTGTACACCAGGCGAGGTAGTTAACATCTCCTAGCCACCGTGATGATGATCAGAGACACGCAAACTCCAAATATACAGCAGTAGGCGTCAGGGTTGGGATCGAACCCACGACCTCCTGTACACCAGGCGAGGTAGTTAACATCTCCTAGCCACCGTGATGATGATGAGAGAGACGCAAACTCCAAATATACAGCAGCAGGCGTCAGGGTTGGGATCGAACCCACGACCTCCTGTACACCAGGCGAGGTAGTCAACATCTCCTAGCCACCGTGACCTCGAACTGCGATAAATGTGAGCAGGACCCTCTTGAAAACTGAGCCACGAGACTCGGTGAGGGATGATGAGGCTCGTCACAGTTCTAAGTCTCACACGGAGCGAGTCACCGTGAAAGATTCCTCGGCGAATGCTTCCACCTCCTTCACGTCTTTGTCTCTCCACACGATCATAAATACACACAAACCACGGAGACATCTCCCCCCCCCCCGGCCCCCCCCCCCCGGGCCCCCCTCCTCCTGTCTCAACGATGATGCACAACACGGAGCGATCATCATCATCATCTGGCATTGCTCACCAGACCAGCCTCCCACACACACCACACACAACCACACACACAACACACACACCACACACACACCACACACACACACCACACACACCACACACACCGCACACAACCACACACACCACACACACCACACACACACACCACACACATACTACACACACACTACACACACCACACACACCACACACACCACACACACCGCACACACCACACACACCACACACACACACCACACACACACCACACACACACACACACCACACACACCACACACACACACCACACACACAACACACACACACACCACACACACCGCACACAACCACACACACCACACACACACCACACACACCACACACACACCCACACACACCACACACACACACCACACACACCACACACACCGCACACAACCACACACACCACACACACCACACACACCACACACACACTACACACACACTACACACACACCACACACACACACCACACACACACACCACACACACCACACACACACACACCACACACACAACCACCGACGGTACGGATTCGTAAATAAAAATTTAAATTATTTTATTTTTTATCATTTCGCCGTTTAATTCTTATTTTAGTATCGTTCTCATTTCTTATGATTTGTATCATTTTAATTGTGTTATTGGATCGATTATTATATTTATTATTATTTCATTATCATCATCGTTGGTGTCGTGCAGCCCGCCCGACGCGGCGATCGGCAGAGTCGGGTGGCGGAGGGATCCACGACACGGCGACGTCGCTCGCGATTTTTATAGTAATATATAGTATAGATAGTAGTATAGATACTATATGTACTAGTAGTATAGATACTATATATATACCAGTATATGGAAACTAGTGGACAGCGTCGCCGGCTCTGTGGTGCCGACACTGCCATTGTGACCCCCCCCCCGCCCCCCCCCCTCCCGTGTTCACCTCCCTGATGGGGCCAAGGCCCCCCCCCCCCGCCCCCCCCCAGCCCCGCCCCTCGCTGGCCGTGACCGCGAGGGCCTCGGGGGGCCCCAGAGGCCTCGCTCAGAGCCCGGCCGGTGGCCCCCACCACCCCCCACCACCACCCCCACCACCATCCACCACCCCCACCACCACCCCCCACCCACACCACCACCCCCACCCACACCCCACCCCACCCCCACCACCACCACCCCCACCACCACCCCCCACACCACCACCCCCACCACCACCACCAACCCCCACACCCTCCACACCACCACCCCCCACACCACCACCCCCACCACACCCACCACCACCACCACCACCACCCCCCCCCACCACCCCCACTACCCCCACCACCCCCCACACCCTCCACACCACCACCCCCCACACCACCACCCCCCACCACCCCCCACCACCACCCCCCACACCACCACCACCACCACCACCACCACCACCACCCCCCACAACCACCACCACCACCCCCCACACCCTCCACACCACCACCCCCCACAACCACCACCACCACCCCCACTACCCCCCACCACCACCAACAGGCGGTCCCCGGGGCTCGCCGCAGCAGCAGCAGCGCCGCTCGCTCCGTTAGCGCGGCGCAGCTGCGAGACGCAGCGAGCGTCACACTCGGGGGTGAGTGAGTGAGTGGGTGAGTGGGTAAGTGAGTGAGTGGGTGGGTGAGTGGGTGAGTGGGTGAGTGGGTGGGTGGGTGGGTGAGTGGGTGAGTGGGTGGGTGAGTGAGTGGGTGGGTGAGTGAGTGAGTGAGTGAGTGGGTGGGTGGGTGAGTGGGTGAGTGAGTGAGTGAGTGGATGGGTGGGTGAGTGAGTGGGTGGGTGAGTGGGTGGGTGAGTTAGTGGGTGAGTGGATCGGTGAGTGAGTGGGTGAGTGGATGGGTGAGTAAGTGGGTGAGTGAGCGGGTGGGTGAGTGAGTGAGTGGGTGAGTAGGTGAGTGGGTGAGTGAGTGGGTGGGTGGGTGGGTGAGTGAATGGGTGAGTGGGTGAGTGAGTGGGTGGGTGAGTGGGTGAGTGGGTGAGTGAGTGGGTGAGTGGGTGAGTGGGTGGGTGAGTGAGTGAGTGAGTGGGTGAGTGAGTGGGTGGGTGGGTGAGTGGGTGAGCGGGCGGGTGAGTGGGTGGGTGAGTGGGTGGGTGAGTGGATGGGTGAGTGGGTGAGTGGGTGGGTGGGTGAGTGAGTGAGTGGGTGGGTGAGTGGGTGAGTGAGTGGGTGGGTGAGTGGGTGAGTGGGAAGGGTGAGTGAGTGGGTGGGTGGGTGAGTGGGTGAGCGGGTGGGTGAGTGGGTGGGTGAGTGGGTGAGTGGGTGGGTGGGGGGTGGGTGGGTGAGTGGGTGGGTGAGTGGGTGGGTGAGTGGGTGAGTGGGTGGGTGGGTGGGTGGGTGGGTGGGTGGGTGAGTGAGTGAGTGGGTGGGTGAGTTGGTGAGTGAGTGGGTTGGTGAGTGGGTGAGTGGGAAGGGGGAGGGGGTGAGTGGGTGAGCGGGCGGGTGAGTGGGTGGGTGAGTGGGTGAGTGGGTGAGTGGGTGGGTGGGTGAGTGGGTGGGTGAGTGGGTGGGTGAGTGGGTGGGTGAGTGGGTGAGTGGGTGGGTGGGTGGGTGAGTGGGTGGGTGAGTGGGTGAGTGAGTGGGTGGGTGAGTGGGTGAGTGGGATGGGTGAGTGGGTGGGTGGGTGGGTGAGTGGGTGAGCGGGCGGGTGAGTGGGTGGGTGAGTGGGTGAGTGGGTGGGTGGGTGGGTGGGTGAGTGGGTGGGTGGGTGGGTGAGTGAGTGAGTGGGTGAGTGAGTGGGTGAGTGTGTGAGTGGGTGAGCGAGTGGGTGAATAGGTGGGTGAGTGAGTGAGTGAGTGGTTGAATGGGTGAGTTGGTGGGTGAGCGGGTCAGTGGATGGGTGAATAGGTGGGTGAGTGAGTAGGTTGGTGAGTGGGTGAGTGAGTGAGTGAGTGGGTGAGTGGGTGAGTGAGTGAGTGAGTGAGCGGGTGAGTGGATGGGTGAGTGAGTGGATGAGCCCTGCAGCTCACCACCTTCTCACCGCGGCGCTCCGCGCGGGGAGACGCCGCCTCGAGTCCGACGCTCCCCCCCCCCCCTCTCTCTCGCTCTCCCTTTATCTCTCATTCACTCTTCTCACTCTCTCTCTCGCCCCCCCCCCTCTCTCCCTAACTCCCTCCCTCTGTCACTTTCTCTCCCAGCACCCCCCTCTCACTCGCCCCTCGCTCCCCCTCATGCTCTCACTCCCTTTCTCTGTGCCCCTCTCCCCCCTCTCCCTTCCGCTTTCTTCATCTCTCTCCCGAACTCTCCCACTCTCACTTTCTCTCCCCCCTCCCTCTCCCCCCTCTCCTTTCCGCTCTGGACGCTGCCCTCGGCCTTGTGGCTCAACCGAATCCCCCCCCATCCCCCCCCATCCCCCCACCTCCCCTGCTGCAGCACGCGGAGCGCGCAAATTCGCGTGGTGGGGGCCCGTCAAGCCCTCTACACCAACGCTGACGGAGTACTGAACTTTACTTAGTAACGAGGTTATTCTTCGTCTGTAACGAGGTTATCCGTCGTCTCTAACGAGGTTATCCGTCGTCTCTAACGAGGTTATTCGCCGCGCGTGGCGCAGTGTCACGACGCGGTGTTCGTGTTGCGCGTGCCACGTGCAGCGCCACGCGTCACGTGGGCAGTGTCTGTGACGTGCACACGTGACGCTGCACACGTGACGTGCACACGTGACGCTGCACTCCACGTGACTTTTCTATCGAAATCGCCTCCAGTGCTTTAGCTGCTGGCGGCAATAAAAGTTGTTTAAAACTCAAAACTCTCTCATTCACTTCTCTCTCTCCTATCTCATTATCTGTCTCTCCTCTCTCTCCAATCTCTTTCCCCCCCCTCTCCTTCCCAATCTCTCTCGCCCCCCACCCCCACCTCTCCCCACCTCTCCCACTCCTCTCACTTTCTCCTCTCTCCTCCTCCTCCTCTCTCCCTCAACACGACTACCGCGTCGCGTGCGTAGCTGTGGCGGCAATGATTGTCCACCAACAGTCTGTGAGGGCTATACGGGACACCTTTGTCTTTGTGATACGTGGGGAGCGGTGGGGCAGCGGTTAGCGCGCTGCGCCACGAAAGCCGACTATGACCCGCGTTCGATTCGCGCTCACGGCCAACACCGGTGACGATTATCTGAACCGGTCCTGGGCCTCCCCTAGGTCGACTCAGCCTCAAATGAGTACCTGGTGCGGTGTGTAAACATCGCCACTGGGGAGACAAAGGCGGCCGGGCGTGGTGCTGGGCACCCACCCCCTCGTGTGCCGTGCCGGCCTTCATAGGTGCTCGCTAACAGCACTTGCCCCTACAGCCTGTTAAGGCTATACGGGGGATTTTTTGTCTTGCATAGTGTAGTATGTATAGTGTAGTGTGTCGATTGTGTAGTGTCGTGTACAGTGTGTGTGTAATGTAGTGTGTGTAGTGTAGTATGTAGTGTACTATGTAGTGTAGTGTAGTGTGTAGTGTGTAATGTAGTGTGTAGTGTGCAGTGTGTAGTGTATAGTGTAGTGTATAGTGCAGTGTGCAGTGTATAGTGTAATATATAGTGTAGTGTAGTATGTAGTGTAGTAGTGTATAGTGTAGTGTATAGTGTAGTGTATAGTAGTGTATAGTGTAGTGTATAGTGTAG
>NC_083845.1:8368014-8445514 GCF_015708825.2 Lethenteron reissneri
CCACGCGGAGGAAGGAGACGGAGCCATCAATCTCCGCGTGCTGCTTCCGCGAGGAAGCGAGGGGAGGGGGGCTCCTCGGGGCGAGGAACGCGGAATGAGGAGCATGGAGACGCCCCCCCATAACCCGGTTACTGGGGGCCGGCAGACTTCGATCGCCCACGCCGGGCCCAATAACAATCTGTCTCACTCTCTCTAACTCTCTCTCTGTCTCGCTGGCAGAGGTCGCAACCGGGTACCCGATACCCGTACCCTTCCCGATATCCCGGCTACCTGTACCCGGCCGGGTACGGGTACCCGTTTGCGACCCTGGTGCGGCCGGGTACGGGTACGGGTAGGCCGTGAGTCACTGGCGAGTCACCGTTTGTCACTCATTTCCCAACGTCTTGTCTCTTCTCACAATTCAAGTTCCTAGAATCAACCCACCCGCGCCTGCAACATGGCTTCATCCCAGAGGTCGCAATCAGGTACCCGATACCCGTACCCTACCCTTACCCGGCCGGGTAGGGTACGGGTGCGGCCGGGTACGGGTACCCGTTTGCGACCCTGGTGCGGCCGGGTACGGGTACGCGTAAGGAATCAAAACCCGTTTGCGACCTCTTTCTCGCTGGTGCCAGGGAGGATCTGCTCCACCGGTACCGACGCTGCCAGCGGCTCACACCAATGTTCCGCCTTTTGGGGGGCATCTTTAAGAAACTGGGGGTGCCCTTCTACAACAGCAGCTTCGTATATGGGGTGGTGCATTACCTGGCTAACAAGCGCCATGACCTCGCCAACTTCGCCTGTGTTCAGGCGAAGATGGCGGTGTACAGAACGAGGAAGAAGATGCTGCAAGGTGACACTGACGGCTGCTCTGTGGAGCTTCCAGTGTTCAGGGGCCTGCTCAAGGCGCGGCTCCGGCTGGAGCACGCCATGTACCACACACATGTCGGTGATGTGCAGCGCGTCTTTCTCGAACGCTGGGGAGCCGGACAAGCCCCTCTCTGCACCAGCGTGGACGGCACCTCGTAGTGTTCACCTTCTGAAGCGCTCGCTCGTCACCGTGGCGTGCGCGATGACCACCACCACCACGTGACTTTTATTTTGTGTTGTGCGCGCTGCATTTAGCGCCACAGCGCGTGGATTTAGAGCGATTATTTGTGTTGCTGGTGACTTTGTGGGTTTCATATCGGAATCGCCTCCAGTGCTGTTGCTGCTGGCGGCAATAAAAGTTGTTTAAAAGTCTAAAAAGTCTCTCTCTCATCTCGGGGAAATCTCTCCCATCCATCTCTCCATCCCACCTCGTTTCTCTCTCTCCCCGTCGATCTCACCATGTCTCACCATACCTCACCATATCTCACCATATCTCACCAGATCTCACCATATCTCACCAGATCTCATCCACGTCTCCGTCCGTCTGTCTGTTTGTGTGCCCGCCCTCTTTGTCTCTCCTTCCTGTCTGTCCATCTCTCTCTCTCTGTCTCTGTCTCTCGCTGTCTCTCTGTCTCTGTCTCTCGCTGTCTCTCTCCCTCCCCGTTTGTCCATGTGTCCGTGTGCCAGTCAGTGTGTCTCCTCGAGTGTTGACGGGTCTGTCTGTGTCTCCCTGTGTGCCTGTCCGTGTGTGTGTGTCCGTGTGGATGTGTGTCTGTCCGTGTGTGTGTATGTGTCCGTGTGTGTCTGTCCGTGTGTGTCTTTCCGTGTGTGTGTACCTGTGTGTGCCTGTCCGACTGTGTTTGTGCCTGTGTGTGTCTGTCCGTGTGTGTCTGTCCGTCTGTGTATGTGTGTGTGTGTCTGTCCGTGTGTGTGTCCGTGTGTCCGTGTATGTGTGTGTCTGTCCGTGTGTGTGCCTGTGTGTGTGTGTGCCTGTGTGTGTCTGTGCCTGTGTGTGTGTATGTGTGTGTGTGTGTCTGTCCGTGTGTGTCACGCAGCGGGCTCTGCCCGTGCCTCGTGCCGCAATTGTCTCGCGAGCTGCGGCATCGATCCGCCCGCGTCTCCCGTGAAGGTCGCGTCCGTGTCGCGCCCGTGTCGCGCCCGTGTCGCGACCCGCCGCGTCGCGATCGATGTCGCGATTACCGCGCGCGTGTGAGCGATGGGCAACATTAGCAACACGTGTGCACACACACACATCTGTGTGTGCGTGTGTGTGCACGCACACACACACGTGTACACACACAGATGTGTGTATCCGTGTGTACACACACACAGATACACACATCAGATACGTACACACGTGCACACATCTGTGCACACACAGATGTATACACACAGATGTGTGTACACACGTACATACACACACGTGTTCACACATACACACGCGTGTACACACGCGTGTACACACACCAACACCAAATGACGGCGACGTCACCACGGCGCCCGTGCCAGGCTGGGTGCACTTTGAGGCTACCACGTGACGTGTCGAAGGCTCGCTGCTGGCAGGGGGCTCACGGGACAGACCCAGCAGGTGCCGTGGGCTGAGTGAGATGACCGGCAGATGCACCAGCAGCAGCAGCAGCTGTAGCCCCCTGCTGTGCCGACTCGCCCGGCGCTCCGCTCGTTGTTGTGAGCGTCGCTCCTCCGCCCTCCAACTGCCCAGTAGCCTCACTGTGCACCTAGCCTGGCACCCCCCCCCCCCCCAGTAGCAGCGTCCTTCACGAGCCTCCTCCACAGAGGCCGATCTTGACACCGCTGGTACCGCTCATCGGCAAGTCCACTCAGCTCCACGTCCTCCCCTACCACGTCACTCCATCTCTTCCCTAGCCCGTGCCGTGCCCGTTTAGCCCCCTCGATCCTGCCGAACAAAAGCTGTTTAGGCATGCGGTGGCTGGGCATGCGGGCAACATGACCCAGCCAATTCAGTCTTGCCTGCCGGAGGAGCTCACCGATGGGACTTTGCCCAGGTCTTTCAAAGATTTGTGAGCTCCTCACACAATCCAGCCTGGTTAAACCCGGGATGGATCGTAGGCAGGCCAGCCTGAATGTTTCTAACCGGCGAAGATGTTCCATTAGGGGGGTCCACGTTTCGCAAGCGGAGAGAAGGGAGGGAATTACCGTGGCCGAGAAGACCTGAAGCTTCGTGCGGATCGACAGACCAGGTAGCTTCCACACAGCGTTACTCAGCCGATCTAAAGATAATGCCGCTCGACTGATTCCGAGTGAGACCTCTGCTGCTTAACCGGAGCTGGTCATAAGCACACTGCCCAGGTACGGGAAACTCTCCACTCTCTCCACAACTATACACACTCATGCACACACACGTGTACACAAAGACAAAGATCCCCCTATAGCCTTAACAGACTGGAGGGGCAAGTGCTGTTAGCGAGAACCTTTGAAGGCCGGAACGGCACACGAGGGGGTGGGTGGCCAGCACCACGCCCGGTCGCCTTTGTCTCTCCAATGCTAGCGATGTTTTTGTTTACATTTGTCACGGAGACAATTATACTAAAACTAGAAACTAAACTTGCATTTACCAGGTAAGGCTCCCACTGAGCTGTGGGTGTGTCTGTGTGTCTGTGTGTGTCTGTGTGTGTGTCTGTGTGTGTGTCTGTATGTGTGTGTCTGTGTGTGTGTGTCTATGTGTGTATCTGTGTGTGTGTGCCTGTGTGTGTCTGTGTGTGTGTGTCTGTGTGTGTATGTCTGTGTGTGTGTGTCTGTGTGTATGTCTGTGTGTGTGTCTGTGTGTGTGTCTGTGTGTGTGTCTGTGTGAGTGTCTGTGTGTGTGTCTGTGGGTGTGTGTGTCTGTGTGTGTGTGTATGTGTCTGTGTGTGTCTGTGTGTGTGTGTGTGTGTCTGTGTGTGTCTGTGTGTGTGTGTCTGTGTGTGTGTCTGTGTGAGTGTCTGTGTCTGTGTGTGTGTGTGTCTATGTGTGTCTGTGTGTGTGTCTGTGTGTGTGTCTGTGTGTGTGTCTGTGTGTGTGTGTGTGTCTGTGTGTGTGTGTGTGTCTGTGTGTGTATGTCTGTGTGTGTGTCTGTGTGTGTCTGTGTGTGTATGTCTGTGTGTGTGTGTGTGTCTGTGTGTGTGTGTATGTGTCTTCATGTAGCAGCAGCATCAAGGGCACGGGACTCTCTCCGCAATTGGACAGAGATTTGATTATGAACGCGGTGGAATCTGATTTATACCGGCGGAGACGAGGGGCGAGCCGCCTTCTCCTCCTCGCCCTCCTCCTCCTCCCTCTCCTCCTCCTCCCCCGCCTCCTCCTCCTCGCCCTCCTCCCTCTCCTCCTCCTCGCCCTCCTCCCCCTCCGCTGCCTCTCTCTCCCCCGGCAATGACCCCGCAACGATCCCCGCCCGAGTCTCTCGTGAGCCCGGCTCTTAGAGAGGCTCCTGCCCGTGGCGTCGCCTCGTGGCCATGACTCCTCCTCGTGCCTCGGAGCTTGCAGCCGTCTGGGTTCGACAGCCGACACGGGCACCGCGATCTGCGCGTGGTGGAGGTTGTTGTTGTGTGTGTCGTGTCCACCCACCCCCTCCCTGTTCTGCATGCGAGTGGGTGAGTGAGTTGGTGAGTTGGTGAGCGAGTGAGTGGGTGAGTTGGTGAAAGGGTGAGTGAGTGAGTGAGTGGGTGAGTTGGTGAGATTGTGAGTGAGTGGGTGAGTGAGTTGGTGAGAGGGTGAGTGAGTGAGTGAGTGGGTGAGTGAGTTGGTGAGAGGGTGAGTGAGTGGGTGAGTGAGTTGGTCAGTTGGTGAGCGAGTGAGTGGGTGAGTTGGTGAGAGGGTGAGTGAGTGAGTGAGTGGGTGGGTGAGTTGGTGAGATTGTGAGTGAGTGGGTGAGTGAGTTAGTGAGAGGGTGAGTGAGTGGGTGAGTGAGTTGGTGAGAGGATGAGTGAGAGGGTGAGTGAGTGGGTGAGTGAGTTGGTGAGCGAGGTGAGTGAGTGGGGGGGGTGAGTTGGTGAGAGGGTGAGTGAGTGAGTGGGTGAGTGAGTTGGTGAGTGAGTGGGGGGAGAGTGGGTGAGTGAGTTGGTGAGAGGGTGAGCGAGGTGAGTTCGATTCCCGCTCGCGGCCAACACCGGCGACGATTATCTGAACCGGTACTGGTTCCTCCCCTAGATCGACTCAGCTTTAAATGCGTACGTGGCGCGGTGTGTAAAACATCGCCACTGGGGAGACAAAGGCGGCCGGGCGTGGTGCTCGCCACACCACCCCCTCGTGTGCCACAGTGCCGGCATCCGTAGGGGCTGCCACGCGAACAGCACTTGCTCCTACAGTGCGCTGCAGGCTACACGGTGCAGCTTTGCCTCTGTGTCTATTCATAGGCGAGCGTGGGGTGTCCGTGTGTTGAATCTGGGTCCATGTCTGTGTATCTTCGTGCGCCGCGATATGCCACATTGACACAGCCGCTCGACATTGACCATCAAAGATGTCCCGATGAGCCAGGGACGGCTCAAGGCGCGGGGCTTTGGGAGCCGGAGCGCCTCCTGAGATGAAGTGGAAAGTTCTCTAACTTTGTCTTCCTTGTGAAAATATTACTGGGGGGCGCGGGTGGGCATGGGGGGCGCGGGGGGCGCGGGGGGGGGCTCATAGTAACCCTGTAGCCCACGAGGGCCCTACGGAATCTTAGTCCGTCTAGACGACGTCGCGTCGTCTAGATGTACATGCACCCCCCCCCCATGCACCCCCCCATGCACCCCCCATGCACCCCCCATGCACCCCCCCATGCACCCCCCATGCACCCCCCCCATGCACCCCCCCATGCCCCCCCCATGCACCCCCCCCATGCACCCCCCCCATGCCCCCCCCCCATGCACCCCCCCCCCATGCACCCCCCCATGCCCCCCCCCCATGCACCCCCCCCATGCACCCCCCCCATGCACCCCCCATGCCACCCCTTTCGGAAGCGATCCTGGAAGCGATCCTGGCCATCGCAAGTGATGTAGCGTCTCCACGTAAGCGGCTTAGAATTTACAATTATAATTTATAATTAACATTATAAATAATAATTATACATTATAATTAAAAATTATAATAATTGTAATTTATAATTCTAATTTTAAATTATAATTCACAATTAGAATTAAAAATTATAATTTATAATTATAAACTATAATTGTCATCGCCACCGCCAAGGTCATCGTCGCGTGTAAATTGCCGGTTCTAGACGTGGAGGGGGGAAACAGGCGGTGGAGCCGGAGACAAATCCACGCGATCACGCGAGAGAGAGACACGCAAACTCCAAATATACAGCAGCAGCAGGCGTAGTCAGGATTGGGATCGAACCCACAACCTCCTGTACACCAGGCGAGGTAGTTAACATCTCCTAGTCACTGTGGTGATGATGAGAGAGAGAGACACGCAAACTCCAAATATACAGCAGCAGCAGGAGTAGTCAGGATTGGGATCGAACCCACAACCTCCTGTACACCAGGCGAGGTAGTTAACATCTCCTAGCCACTGTGGTGATGATGAGAGAGAGAGACACGCAAACTCCAAATATACAGCAGCAGCAGGAGTAGTCAGGATTGGGATCGAACCCACAACCTCCTGTACACCAGGCCAGGGAGTTAACATCTCCTAGCCACCGTGATGATGACAGAGAGAGACACGCAAACTCCAAATATACAGCAGCAGGCATCGTCAGGGTCGGGATCGAACCCACGACCTCCTGTACACCAGGCGAGGTAGTTAACATCTCCTAGCCACCGTGATGATGATGATGAGAGAGAGAGACACCGCAAACTCCAAATATACAGCAGCAGGCGTCAGCGTTGGGATCGAACCCACAACCTCCTATGCACCAGGCGAGGTAGTTAACATCTCCTAGCCACCGTGATGATGATGATGAGAGAGAGAGACACCGCAAACTCCAAATATACAGCAGCAGGCGTCAGCGTTGGGATCGAACCCACAACCTCCTATGCACCAGGCGAGGTAGTTAACATCTCCTAGCCACCGCAGTGGCCTGCTGATGGAAGGTGAATCCCTGCTGATGCGGGTCACACTACGCGAGGCAGCTCAAGACCTGACAGAGTCACCACTCTGGTTCGGGCTGGAGAGGGTGCTCGGCCTACTCTTCCAGCTCGCTGGGAGTTGCTCCGCCGGCTGTTAGACTCAACTATGAGAGTGTGTAAGTAAGTGTGTGAGTGTGTGAGTGAGTGTGTGAGTGTGTGTGTGTAAGTTAGTGTGTAAGTGAGTGTGAGTGAGTGTGTGAGTGTGAGTGTGTAACTGAGTGAGTGAGTGTGTGCATGTGTGAGTGTGTAAGTGAGTGTGTGTGTGTGAGTGTGTGAGTTAGTGTGTGAGTGAGTTAGTGTGTAAGTGAGTGAGTGAGTGTGTAAGTGAGTGTGTGTGTAAGTGAGTGTGTGAGTTAGTGTGTGAGTTAGTGAGTGTGTAAGTGAGTGATTTTGTCAGTGAGTGAGTGCGTACGTGTGAGTGAGTGTGTGAGTGTGAGTTAGTGAGTGTAAGTGAGTGTGTGTGTGTAAGTGAGTGAGTGTGTAAGTGAGTGAGTGTGTGAGTGAGTGAGTGTGTGAGTGTGAGTTAGTGAGTGTAAGTGGGTGTGTGTGTGAGTGTGAGTCTGCGTGTACTCGTCGATTCTCACACCCATGTGGCACATTCCTTTGCCGGGTCATCACAACCACCAACACCACCACCAACACCACCATCATCACCACCACCAGCACCACCACCACCATCATCACCACCATAATAACCACGATCACAACCACCATCATCACAACCACCACTAACACCACCACCAACACCACCACCATCACCACCACCAACACCACCACCATCACCACCACCAACACCACCATCATCACCACGATCACCACCACCATCATCACCACCACCACCAGCACCACCACCATCACCATCACCAACACCATCATCACCACCACCACCAACACCACCACCATCACCAACACCATCATCACCACCACCACCAACACCACCACCATCACCACCACCACCACCATCACCATTACCAACACCACCATCATCACCACGATCACCACCACCATCATCACCACCACCACCAGCACCACCACCATCACCACGATCACCACCACCATCATCACCACTACCACCAACACCACCATCATCACCACGATCACAACCACCATCATCACCACCACCACCTTCGCCACGATCACCACCATCACCACCACGATCACAACCACCATCATCACCATCACCACCTTCGCCACGATCACCACCACCATCATCACCACCACCACCAGCACCACCACCATCGCCACGATCACCAACACCACCACCACCACCTTCGCCACGATCACCACCACCATCATCACCACCACCACCACCACCATCGCCACAATCACCACCACCATCACAACCACCATCACTACCACCATGGTCACCACCACAATCAGCACAACCACCACCACAATCAGCACAACAATGCTGGGACGCTGCGCTGAGGGTCCCGGTTCGATTCCATCTCCTGGCGCGGCAGGTTAACAATGGGGGGGGGGCGGGGGGGGGCTGAGCGATTTGCGATTTTTCTGACAGATCGATTGCGATGGCGATTTGCGGTTACATTGTTTCAAGTCAAGCTTCAGTTCAACATTGACTGTGTAATAGATTTAAAGCATGTGATGGAGCATTACCACGTGATACCATCACAATATGAACTGCTCTTTATATTCTAATGCAAGGCTGAGAACGTAGACGATATTAATTGCTTCCAACATGTATTTATTAAAATGTTTTAATTGAAATAGAACAATCAAACATAGAACAATTGTTAAGTTAAATAAAAAAAAAGTTATAATAAATAAAACAATTCTAATAACAAAGTTAGAGGACTTTTCAAATCGCTAAAAATCGCAGCCTTTACGATTTGCTAATCGCATTGTTTCTAATTGCGATTAATCGATTTGAAATCGATTAATCGCAATTAGAAACAATGCGATTAGCAAATCGTAAAGGCTGCGATTTTTAGCGATTTGAAAAGTCCTCTAACTTTGTTATTTGAAATCGATTAATCGATCATCCCTAGGGGGAGGGAGGGAGGTTGCATCACAACCCACCTGCCCTCCACACGCGCCACTACCGCATCTGCCCCCCCAATTTGGGGGCACGGGGCACACCCCCAGCCGCAGAAGTGGACGATTGCTAGCCTCGTCACGTGTCGTGGTGGTGGTGGTTGTTAGTGGTTGTAGTTGTGGTTGTTGTTGTAGTGGTGGTGGTGGTTGTTGTAGTGGTGGTTGTTGTAGTGGTGGTGGTTGTTAGTGGTTGTAGTGGTTGTAGTGGTGGTGGTGGTTGTTAGTGGTTGTAGTTGTTGTAGTGGTGGTGGTGGTTGTTAGTGGTTGTAGTTGTGGTTGTTGTGGTGGTGGTTGTTGTAGTGGTGGTAGTTGTTGTAGTGGTGGCTGTTGTTGTTGTAGTGGTGGTTGAAGTGGTGGTTGTTGTAGTGGTGGTGGTTGTTGTGGTGGTGGTTGTGGTGGTTGTTGTGGTGGTTGTTGTGGTAGTGGTGGTGGTTGTAGTAGTGGTGGTGGTTGTAGTTGTAGTGGTGGTGGTTGTTGTTGTAGTGGTGGTTGTTGTTGTAGTGGTGGTTGTTGTTGTTGTTGTAGTGGTGGTAGTGGTGGTGGTGGTTGTATCTCTGCGCTATTTCGAGACGAGTATTTTTATTTCTGGCACCGAGACTTTTACACTCCCTGCGGTAGCGTCTCACACGGCCCACTCAACTAGCCTGCAACTAGCCTGCACGCAACAGCAGCAGCAGCATCCTCTACTGTGGATGGACAAGGAAAGAACCACTGGACAGGGCCCTCGTCGTAAAACGTCGACACGAAACTCGGCGGGGCCACCCCGCGGGGACGATTTGTGAAAGTCCGCGGATGACATTCCACACAACCCTTCAACCCCTTCACGGACGCGGAGTTCACGACGCAGTCACGGGCACCACCACCACCAACAACAACAACAACGACAACAACAATGTTTAACTGCCCCACCGTACCAAGTACTCATTTGAGGCTGAGTCGACCTAGGGGAGGCCCAGGATGACATTCAACACAACCCCTTCACGGACGCGGAGTTCACGACGCAGTCACGGGCACCACCACCACCACCAACAACAACAACGACAACAACAATGTTTAACTGCACCACCGTACCAAGTACTCATTTGAGGCTGAGTCGACCTAGGGGAGGCCCAGGATGACATTCAACACAACCCCTTCACGGACGCGGAGTTCACGACGCAGTCACGGGCACCACCACCACCAACAACAACAACGACAACAACGACGACAACGATGTTTAACTGCACCACCGTACCAAGTACTCATTTGATGCTGAGTCGACCTAGGGAAGACCCAGGACCGGTTCAGATAATCGTCACTCGTGGTGTTGGCCGTGAGCGGGAATCGAACCTGGGTCGCCGGGTTCGTAGCGCAGCGTACACAAAAATTATGTGTATGTGCTGCGTGTACACATACTCACACATACACACACATACACACACACATACACATGTGAGCACACGCATTCACCCACACAAAACGTGTTCAAAATTGTACACACACCAAAACGTGTTGCAAGCGAGTGCAAAGACAAAGCTCCCCCGTGTAGCCTTAACAGACTGTTGGGGCAAGTGCTGTTAGCGAGTAGCGGCGAAGGCTACCGGCACTGTGGGTTGGGTGTGTATACGTGTGTGTGTACACGTGTGTGTGTGTACACGTGTGTGTGTGTACACGTGTGTGTGTGTACACGTGTGTGTACACGTGTGTGTGTGTACACGTGTGTGTGTACACGTGTGTGTGTGTGTACACGTGGGTGTGTGCACACGTGTGTGTGTGAACACGTGTGTGTGAACACGTGTGTCTGTGTGTACACGTGTGTGTGTGTACACGTGTGTGTGTGTACACGTGTGTGTGTACACGTGGGTGTGTACACGTGTGTGTGTGTGTACACGTGGGTGTGTACACGTGTGTGTGTGTGTACACGTGGGTGTGTACACGTGTGTGTGTGTACACGTGTGTGTGTGTTCACGTGTGTGTACACGTGGGTGTGTACACGTGTGTGTGTGTGCACGTGTGTGTACACGCGGGTGTGTGTACACGTGTGTGTGTACATGTGTGTACGTGTGTGTACACGTGGATGTGTGTACACGTGTGTGTGTGTGTACACGTGTGTGTGTACATGTGTGGACACGTGTGTGTGTGTGTGTACGCGCGTGTGTGAACACGCGTGTGTGTACATATGTGTGTGTGTGTGTACACGTGTGTGAACACGTGTGTGAACACGTGTGCAAACATCGCCCCTGGGGAGACAAAGGCGCTCGGGCATCGTGCTGGCCACCCACCCGTGTAACGAGCAGGCTATACGGGGGGTCTTTGTCTTTGTACACACACACACACAAAGATCCCCCGTATAGCCTTAGCAGACTGTTGGGACAAGTGCTGTTAGCGAGTAGCAGCACCTATGAAGGCCGGCACTGTGGCACACGAGGGGATGGGTGGCCAGCACCACGCCCGGCCGCCTTTGTCTCCCCAGTGGCGATGTTTACACACCACACCAGGTACTCATTTGAGGCTGAGTCGACCTAGGTGGCCAGCACCAACAATGTGTGTGTGCACGTGTGTGTGTGTGTGTGCTGTGTGTGTGTGTGTGCACGTGTGTGCGTGTGTGCACGTGTGTGTGTGTACACACAAAGATAAAGACAAAGATCCCCCGTATAGCCCACTCACACTGTTGCGGCAAGTGCTGTAAGCGAGTACCAGCAGCGTCTATGAAGACAAAAGCCCCCGGCCGCCTTTGTCTCTCCCAGTGCGGATGTGTTCACACGCAGACCGGCAAGTTGCAATAGAAGAACGACCCGAAAGTCAACGTCACCCACCTCGTCCACCTCGTCCACCTCGTCCACCTCGTCGCCGGCTCCCTCCGCGCGGTGTCGGGGTGGATACCCTGCCCGGTCCCTCTGCGCTAGAGTGTCGGTCACTCCGTCTCTCACTCACTCTGTGTGTGTGTGTCTGTGTGTGTGTCTGTGTGTGTGTCTGTGTGTGTGTCTGTGTGTGTGTGTGTGTCTGTGTGTGTGTGTCTGTGTGTGTCTGTGTGTGTGTGCCTGTGTGTGTGTCTGTGTGTGTGTGTGTCTGTGTGTGTGTGTGTGTCTGTGTGTGTGTCTGTGTGTGTGTCTGTGTGTGTGTGTCTGTGTCTGTGTGTGTGTGTCTGTGTGTGTGTGTGTGTCTGTGTGTGTGTCTGTGTCTGTGTGTGTGTCTGTGTCTGTGTGTGTGTGTCTGTGTGTGTGTCTGTGTGTGTGTGCCTGTGTGTCTGTGTGTGTCTGTGTTTGTCTGTGTCTGTGTGTGTGTCTGTGTGTGTGTCTGTGTGTGTGTCCTTCACTTTCTCTGTGTGTGTGTCTCTGTGTATGTGTCTGTGTGTGTCCTTCACTCTCTGTGTGTGTGTGTCTGTGTGTCTGTGTCTGTGTGTGTGGCTGTGTGTCTGTGTGTGTCTGTGTGTCTGTGTGTCCTTCACTTTCTCTGTGTGTGTGTCTGTGTGTGTGTCCTTCACTCTCTGTGTGTGTGTCTGTGTGTCTGTGTCTGTGTGTGTGGCTGTGTGTCTGTGTGTGTCTGTGTGTCTTTCACTCTGTGTGTGTGTGTCTGTGCGTCTGTGTGTGTGTGCCCCTCTCTCTCACTCTGTGTCTCTCGCTCTCACTTTGTGCCTCTATCCGTGCCTCCCTCTTTGTGTTTGTGCCTCTCTGACTCTCTGTTTCTCTATGTGTGTCTCTCTCTGTGTCTCTGTGTGTCTCTCTCTCTCTCTGTCTCTCTGTGTGTTTCTCTCTCTGTATCTCTGTGTGTGTCTCTCTGTGTGCGTCTCTCTGTGTGTGCCTCTCTCACTCTCTGTGCCTCTCTGTGCCTCTCTGTGTGTGTCTGTCTCTGTCTCCTTGTGCCTCTCTCTGTCTGAATGTCTCTCCCCGTGTCCTCCCTCCCTCTCACTGTGCGAGATTTTCTCTCGCCGCTTCTCCCCCCTCTCCCCCCTCTCCCTGCCCCCCTCCCTCTCCCCCTCCGTGATTGACAGCACCACGCGCCAGGGTCAGGCCGGGCTCCTTGTGACGTCACGGCGGTGCTGATTATAATTAAATTAATAAAGAATTTAGATTTGACATCCGGTCATGCCGGTTCGTTAGCTCGTTCACGTCGTTGTTGCAATTACCTCGAATTAGCATAAATTATCGAGTCGGCAACGCTACGATCCTAGATTCAGATGTGTGACAAAATTAGCTTCTTAGCTCATCGGATTCCTCCAGTATGAATAAACATTCTGATGCTGAGATCAATAGACTCACACAGAGACCCATAGACTCACACAGACACCCATAGACTCATCACACAGACACCCATAGACTCATCACACAGACACCCATAGACTCCTCACACGTAGACCCACAGACTCACACAGAGACCCAGAGACCCACACAGAGACCCACAGACCCATACATAGACTCACACAAAGACCCACACAGAGACCCACAGACCCACACAGAGACCCATAAACTCATCACACAGAGACCCATAGACTCATCACACAGACACCCATAGACTCATCACACAGAGAACCACAGACCCTAACACAGACCCACAGACTCAAACAGAGACCCATAGACACACACAGAGACCCACACAGAGACCCACAGACCCAATCAGAGACCCACAGACCCACACAGAGACCCACAGACTGACACAGAGACCCACACAGAGACCCACAGACACACACAGAGACCCACAGACACACACAGAGACCCACACAGAGACCCACAGACCCACACAGAGACCCACAGACGCACACAGAGACCCACACAGAGACCCACAAAGAGACCCACAGACACACACAGAGACCCACACAGAGACCCACAGACCCACACAGAGACCCACAGACTCACATAGAGACCCACACAGAGACCCACAGAGACCCACACAGAGACCCACAGACCCACACAGAGACCCACAGACTCACACAGAGACCCACACAGACACACACAGAGACCCACAGACCCACACAGAGACCCACAGACTCACACAGAGACTCACACAGACCCACACACAGACACACACACAGACACACACACAGACACACACACACAGAGACTCACACAGACACACACACAGACACACACAGAGACCCACAGACTCACACAGACACACAGACTCACACACAGACACACACACAGACACACACAGACAGACACACACAGACACACAGACTCACACAGAGACCCACTGACGTGGTTGTCGTGCGTGTCGGGAGGGGGCCACCACGTGGCCGCTGCTGCGAACTGCACCGCGCCGCGAGCCCTTCGCGCGGTGCCCGCGGTGGTTGGGGGGACCACGTGACCAGCCACTCACCCCCCACCCACTCACCTCTACTCACCCCCCACCCACTCACCCTCCACCCACTCACCCCTACTCACCCCTACTCACCCCCCACCCACTCACCCCCACTCACTCACCCCCCACTCACCACCCACTCACCCCCCACCCACTCACCCCCCACTCACCCCCCACTCACTCACCCTTACTCACCCCTACCTACTCACCCCTACTCACTCACCACTCACTCACCCCTGCTCACCCCCCACTCACCCCCCACTCACCTCCCACCCACTCACCTCTACTCACCCCCCCCCACCAACTCACCCTCCACCCACTCACCCCTACTCACCCCTACTCACCCCCACCCACTCACCCCCACTCACTCACCCCCCACTCACCACCCACTCACCCCCCACCCACTCACCCCCCACTCACCCCCCACTCACTCACCCCTACTCACCCCTACTCCTACTCACCCCTACTCACTCACCACTCACTCACCCCTGCTCACCCCCCACTCACCCCCCACTCACCCCCCACCCACTCACCTCTACTCACCCCCCCACCAACTCACCCTCCACCCACTCACCCCTACTCACCCCTACTCACCCCCCACCCACTCACCCCCACTCACTCACCCCCCACTCACCACCCACTCACCCCCCACCCACTCACCCCCCACTCACCCCCCACTCACTCACCCCTACTCACCCCTACCTACTCACCCCTACTCACTCACCACTCACTCACCCCTGCTCACCCCCCACTCACCCCCCACTCACCCCCCACCCACTCACCCTCCACCCACTCACCCCTACTCACCCCTACTCACCCCTACTCACCCCCCACCCACTCACCCCCACTCACTCACCCCCCACTCACCACCCACTCACCCCCCACCCACTCACCCCCCACTCACCCCCCACTCACTCACCCCTACTCACCCCTACCTACTCACCCCTACTCACTCACCACTCACTCACCCCTACTCACCCCCCACCCACCCCCCACTCACCCCCCACCCACTCACCCCCCACTCACCCCCCACTCACCCCTACTCACCCCCCACTCACCCCCCACCCCGACTCACCCCCCACCCACTCACCCCCCACTGTCCCCCCCACTCACCCCACCCCCACCTGTGGTGGAGATCAGCTGGGCAAACAGACACGGGGGGAGTGAGTGTGGGTGTGTGAGTGGGTGTGTGTGTGGGTGTGTGTGAGTGGGTGTGTGAGTGGGTGTGTGAGTGGGTGTGTGTGAGTGGGTGTGTGAGTGGGTGTTTGTGTGTATGTGTGAGTGAGTGTGGGTTTGTATGAGTATGTGTGAGTGGGTGTTTGTGTGTATGTGTGAGTGAGTGTGGGTTTGTGTGAGTGGGTGTGGGTGTGTGAGTGTGTGTGTGAGTGGGTGTGTGTGTGTGTGAGTGGGTGTGTGTGAGTGGGTGTGTGTGGGTGTGTGTGTGAGTGGGTGTGTGTGAGTATGTGTGAGTGGGTGTGGGGGTGTGTGTGTGTGTGTGTGGGTGTGTATGAGTGGGTGGGGTGTGAGTGGGTGTGTGTATGTATTTGTGAGTGAGTGTGTTGCGTGAGTGGATGGGGTGTATGTGAGTGGGTGTGTGTGAGTGGGTGGGTGTGGGTGACTGGGTGGGTGTGTGTGAGTGGGTGGGTGGGTCTAAGAACATTTGCTGGACTACATAGTGACGGAACAGCGGATACGGGCCCATGGTCTTGACACCAGGACCTACCGTGGAACTGATCTGCCCACTGACCATCGACTTGTTATCTGAAACATGCGCCTGCCATTCTTCCACTCCGGTGGTGGGTGTACACCCAGGACCACGTTTAAACCCACGGTGGCCTGGCCTTAGCTAGCTGATGAAAGTGGCCAGCGAGAATTTCATCATCACTTTCGGCTGGGGTTGGCATCGTCCCCCACTCCTCCTGATGTCGAGGGGAAATGGGCGAGGTTTAGGACTGTGGCTCATGTAGCTGCAATGGCTGTCTTGGGTACATGGTCCAGACCTCCCCAGAGACCCTGGCTGACGGAGGAGGTGTTAAGCCTGGCTGAGAAAAAGCGACAGGCCCACTCTCATCGTCTACAGCATCCCACGTCAGAGAATGAGGAGGCTTACCGCAGCCTTCGCTCGGAGGTTCGTGATGTTCGTGAAGCCTTCGATGGCTGTACTGGAGGAATTTCCATCTGGTACAGATACAATGGGAGGCTGATCGATGCCCGGGTGCAGTCAAGGGATGGCTTCCTATTGCTCAACCATGTTATGCATGCCGATGATCTGCTGCTGCTGAAACTGGAGCGTGCCACTAAGAGGTGGGGACTTACCATCAGCCCCACCAAAACTAAGCACCTGCCTGGGTATTTTGTCCCATCGGACACTCCACCCACACAACTCGCAATTGGTGATGGGGTAGTTGTGGAGAGAGTGGAGAGTTTCCCATACCTGGGCAGTGTACTCATGACCGGCTCCGGTTTAACAGCAGAGGTCTCACTCCGAATCAGTCGAGCGGAAATATCTTTTCATCGGTTGCGTAACGCTGTGTGGAAGCTACCTGATCTGTCGCTCCGCACGAAGCTTCAGGTCTTCTCGGCCACAGTCATTCCCTCCCTTCTCTACGCTTGCGAAACGTGGACCCCCCTAATGGAACATCTTCGCCGGTTAGAAACATTTAGGCTGGCCTGCTTACAATCCATCCTGGGATTAACCAGGGTGGATTGTGTGAGGAGCTCACAAATCCTTGAAAGATCTGGACAAAGTCCCATCGGTGAGCTCCTCCGGCAGGCAAGGCTGCGTTGGCTGGGTCAGGTAGCCCGCATGCCCAGCCACCGCATGCCTAAACAGCTTTTGTTCGGCCGGATAGAGGGGGATAAACGGGCACGGCACGGGCTAGAGAAGAGATGGAGTGATGTGGTACAAGAGGATGTGAAGCTGAGTGGACTTGCCAATGACCGGTACCAGCGGTGTCAAGATCGGCCTCTGTGGAGGAGGCTCGTGAAGGACGCTGCTACTGGGCAGTTGAAGGCAGTCGCCCTCCAACAACAACGGAGGGCAGAGGAGCAACGCTCACAACAACGAGCGGAGCGCCAGGTGGCTAAAGCACAGCAAGTTGGCACAATAGGCGGCACAGGTGGTGCATCAGCCAGTCATCTCGGTCTCTCAGTCAGTTGACCCGTGGCACCTGCTGGGTCTGCCTCGTGACCTCCTGCCAGCGGGCGTTCGACACTTCACGTGGCCTCAACGTGCACCTAGTCTGGCACACTAACATGCTAATCTCTATTCTTAGGTTTTTTTCGGTAAAGTCACTTTACCGAAAGAACCAAGAAGATGAAAAAGTCACGTAGGTAAAAAAATTAAAATTAATAAAAGTAAAATAAAAATAACATTTTATTTTTATTTTACTTTTATTAATTTTAATTTTAAAAAATTAATAAAAGTAAAATACAATTTTATTTGTATTTTACTTTTATTCATTTAAATTTTAAAGTCACGTAGGTAAAAAAATTAAAATTAATAAAATTTACTTTTATTAATTTTATTTTTTTTACCTACGTGACTTTACCGAAAAAACCTAAGAATATGAATCCTTGCAGTCACGAAAGCTTCAAATCTATGCTAATCTCTCACATTAACATAGCCACCTCACTGCGCTCGCCGTAGAGGCCGCACAACGATCTTACATTAACATGCTCATTTTTACCTGGCAGCCTCTTGATTGGTGGAAAACCCACCACCGTCACTGTCGCCGCCCACCACTCACATTAACATCAGCTGCCCCGCCCACGCTGCTGGCATTTAAGCCACGCCCATTTCAAACCTCTATCAACAGTTTGCCTTGAGAAGCTAACCCCCTTTTCCTGATGGCGACCGCTTGTGTTGCGATCGAAACGTCGTAGTTGTTTTTGGTTATTTCTTTGAAGCTATCTACGTGACTTTACCGAAAGACCCAAAGAATATGAATTCCTTTAGTCACGAAAGCGTTAAGTCGAGATAATGTTTTTATTTTACCAGGTAAGCCCCCAACTGAGCTACGTCGCTCTTCTTCGGAAGCGACCTGGTCTATCATCATCAGCATCATCATCAGCATCATCAGCATCATCATCAGCATCATCAGCAGCATCATCATCATCAGCATCATCAGCATCATCATAATCAGCATCATCATCATCATCAGCATCATCATCATCAGCAGCATCATCATCATCATCAGCATCATCAGCATCATCAGCATCATCATCATCAGCATCATCATCAGCAGCAGCATCAGCAGCAGCAGCATCATCAGCAGCATCGCCATCATAATCACGTGGAAAGTTACAACAGCAGCCAAATACTGTCTACACTCTCAACTCGCGATTCTAAATGTGGAGGGGAAACCGGAGGACCCGGAGAAAAATCTACGCGACCACGCGGAGAGAGAGAATTGAAAACTCCAAATATACAGCAGCAGGTGTCAGGGTCGGGATCGAACCCACGACCTCCTGTACACCAGGCGAGGTAGTTAACATCTCCTAGCCACCGTGATGATGATGAGAGAGAGAGAGACACGCAAACTCTAAATATACAGCAGCAGGTGTCAGGGTCGGGATCGAACCCACGACCTCCTGTACACCAGGCGAGGTAGTTAACATCTCCTAGCCACCGTGATGATGATGAGAGAAAGAGACGCAAACTCCAAATATACAGCAGCAGGCGTCAGGGTCGGGATCGAAACAACGACCTCCTGTACACTAGGCGAGGTAGTTAACATCTCCTAGCCAACGCGGCGTCCTGAGCTCACTCGCATCAAGAGCGGATTTCCACACCCACCCCTCGACCCTCCGCTCTGTCATTCTCTGTGTCGTTCTCTCTGCGTCGTTCTCTCTGCGTCGTTCTCTCTGCGTCGTTCTCTCTGCGTCGTTCTCTCTGCGTCGTTCTCTCTGCGTCGTTCTCTCTGCGTCGTTCGCCCATTCATCACGCGCATAGCAAGCGAAGAACGTTGTTCGTCCTTCACTTTGCCACGTGACATTTCGCTCACGCGACACCGCAGCTGCTATCCGATATCAACTTGGTCGTGATTTTCATTTCATTGATGTGTCGGCTTTGGTTAGTTTTAGTTAAACCGGGCCCCAAGCTCTCTCCTCCCCACCACCCACTCCCCTCCATCCACCACCCTCCATCTATCACCCTCCACCCCCACCATCCACCCCCACCATCCACAAGAAGAGCAACGTCCTCGTGGTCTGGGATGGACAGCCAAGACGACGAAGACGCCGATGGAGAGAGGCGTCTCTCTGCGTTACCCCTCAATTGACGCGACACTCACCTTGAGCTCCAGGGGGTCTCCGTTACCTGTAGCGCTGGTGGGTGGAGGGTGGGGGGGTGGGGGGTGAGGTGAGGTGGGGGGAGACTTGGAGTGGCACTACCGGGTGCAGCAGCAGCGGCGGCGTTAGAAGAAGAAGCGGCTTGTCGATGCGCAGTGTGGCCGGTGTGCAGACGACTGTGCGCATGTCGAGTGCTCGGCACAGGCAGTCGGCACACTGGGAAGCCTGGCTCGGATCTCGGCGGCTGCCTCGCTCCCTGCCACGTCCCACGCCGAGCTCGTGGCGACGACGGCGGTGACGACGAGGAGGTGGACGAGGTGGAGATCGTGGGGCGCTGTGCAGTGTTGCGTGTCTCTCTCTCTCTCTGCCCAGATCTGTTTGCAGGTCCACCACGTGGCTGGGTTCGCCAGCCCCCCCACCACCAACCCCCCACCCCACCACCAGCCCCCCCCACCATCACCAGCCCCCCACCACCAACCACGTGGTCCTCTTCGCTGATCAGTGTGACTCACTCAGCCAGAGACTCACCTACTCACTCACCCACAGACTCACTCACCTACTTACTTACTCACCCACAGACTCACTCACCTACTCGCTCACCCACAGACTCACCTACTCACTCACACACCCACCCACCCACTCACCCACCCACTCACTAACCCACAGAATCACTCACCTACTCACTCACTAACCCACAGACTCACCTACTCACTCATCCACAGACTCACCTACTCACTCACCTACTCACTCACTAACCCACAGACTCACTCACCTACTCGCTCACCCACAGACTCACTCACCCACCCACCCACCCACTCACTCACCCACAGACTCACTCACCTACTCACTCACTAACCCACAGACTCACTCACCTACTTACTCACTCACCCACAGACTCACTCACCTACCCACTCGCCCACAGACTCACTCACCTACTTACTCACTCACCC
This sequence comes from Lethenteron reissneri, assembly GCF_015708825.2. Classification (NCBI taxonomy): domain Eukaryota; kingdom Metazoa; phylum Chordata; class Hyperoartia; order Petromyzontiformes; family Petromyzontidae; genus Lethenteron; species Lethenteron reissneri. The sequence goes on from NC_083845.1 coordinate 8,388,500, forward strand.
ACAGACTCACTCACCTACTCACTCAGCCAAAGACTCACCTACTCACTCACACACCCACTCAGCTAGAGACACACTGACCTCCTCACTCGCCCACCCGCACAGCTATAAACTCACTCACCCACAGACTCACATACTCACTCATCCACTCAGCTAGAGACTCACTCTCCTAATCACTCACCCACTCACTCATCTAGAGACTCATTCGGCTGGTCACTCACTGACTCAGCCACAGACTCACTCACCTACTCACGCACACACTGCCCATAGACAAAAACTGCCTATAGACTCAACACTACCCATAGACTCAACACTGCACATAGACTCAACACTGCCCATAGACTCAACACTGCCGATAGACTCAACACGACCCAGACTCAACACTACCCATAGACTCAACACTGCCCATAGACTCAACACTGCCGATAGACTCAACACTACCCATAGACTCAACACTGCCCATAGACTCAACATTGCCCATAGACTCAACACAGCCCATAGACTCAACACTTCCCATAGACTCAACACTGCATATAGACTCAACACTGCCCATAGACTCAACACTATCCATAGACTCAACACTACCCATAGACTCAACACTGCCCATAGACTCAACACTGCACATAGACTCAACACTGCCCATAGACTCAACACTACCCATAGACTCAACACTGCCCATAGACTCAACACTGCCCATAGACTCAACACTGCCCATAGACTCAACACTGCACATAGACTCAACACTGCCCATAGACTCAACACTGCCCATAGACTCAACACTGCCCATAGACTCAACACTACCCATAGACTCAACACTACCCATAGACTCAACACTGCCCATAGACTCAACACTGCCCATAGACTCAACACTGCCGATAGACTCAACACGACCCAGACTCAACACTACCCATAGACTCAACACTACCCATAGACTCAACACTGCCGATAGACTCAACACTACCCATAGACTCAACACTGCCCATAGACTCAACATTGCCCATAGACTCAACACTGCCCATAGACTCAACACTTCCCATAGACTCAACACTGCACATAGACTCAACACTGCCCATAGACTCAACACTATCCATAGACTCAACACTACCCATAGACTCAACACTGCCCATTGACTCAACACTGCACATATACTCAACACTGCCCATAGACTCAACACTGCCCATAGACTCAACACTGCCCATAGACTCAACACTGCCCATAGACTCAACACTGCACATAGACTCAACACTGCCCATAGACTCAACACTACCCATAGACTCAACACTACCCATAGACTCAACACTGCCCATAGACTCAACACTGCCCATAGACTCAACACTACCCATAGACTCAACACTACCCATAGACTCAACACTGCCCATAGACTCAACACTGCCCATATACTCAACACTGCCCAGACTCAACACTACCCATAGACTCAACACTGCCCATAGACTCAACACTGCCCATAGACTCAACACTACCCATAGACTCAAAACTGCCCATAGACTTAACACTGCCCATAGACTCAACACTACCCATAGACTCAACACTGCCCATAGACTCAACACTGCCCATAGACTCAACACTGCCCATAGACTCAAAACTTCCCATAGACTCAACACTGCCCATATACTCAACACTTTCCATAGACTCAACACTACCCATAGACTCAACACTGCCCATAGACTCAACACTTTCCATAGACTCAACACTGCCCATAGACTCAACACTGCCCATAGACTCAACACTACCCATAGACTCAACACTGCCCATAGACTCAACACTGCCCATAGACTCAACACTGCCCATAGACTCAACACTACCCATAGACTCAACACTACCCATAGACTCAACACTACCCATCGACTCAACACTGCCCATCGACTCAACACTACCCATCGACTCAACACTGCCCATAGACTCAACACTACCCATAGACTCAACACTACCCATAGACTCAACACTACCCATAGACTCAACACCGCCCATAGACTCAACACCGCCCATAGACTCAACACTGCCCATAGACTCAACACTGCCCATAGACTCAACACTGCCCATAGACTCAACACTGCCCATAGACTCAACACTACCCATATACTCAACACTGCCCATAGACTCAACACTGCCCATAGACTCAACACTGCACATAGACTCAACACTGCCCATAGACTCAACAATACCCATCGACTCAACACTGCCCATAGACTCAACACTACCCATAGACTCAACACTACCCATATACTCAACACTACCCATAGACTCAACACTACCCACAGACTCAACACTGCCCATAGACTTAACACTGCCCATAGACTCAACACTACCCATAGACTCAACACTGCCCATAGACTCAACACTTCCCATAGACTCAACACTGCCCATAGACTCAACACTACCCATAGACTCAACACTGCCCATAGACTCAACACTAACCATAGACTCAACACTACCCATCGACTCAATACTGCCCATCGACTCAACACTACCCATAGACTCAACACTACCCATAGACTCAACACTACCCATAGACTCAACACTACCCATAGATAATTGGTTCTTTACCCTTCTATCTGGCAACAAAACTGACACCTTTTTGCAAGGAGTCATGTTTGCATAGACCGCAATACCTGCAGTCATAAATACAAACAAAAGACATAACTCTGATAATGTGCACTGTCCCTGAAGTTGATTGGTCCACACCCGAGACAGCTTTCCTTCGAGCCTAGTCTCATATGGGTTGGACCAGATGACGCCAAAAGGCGCACAACTCAAGGACAATGCACCATCAGAGTATGAGAGCTCGGGGCAAGCATCTACACTATGGGGACCTCATTTGCCAGTAAAAATATGATAATTGGTTCTTTACCCTTCTATCTGGCAACAAGCTCTCAACACTGTCCATAGACTCAACACTGCCCATAGACTCAACACTACCCATAGACTCAACACTGCCCATAGACTCAACACTGCCCATAGACTCAACACTGCCCATATACTCAACACTGCCCAGACTCAACACTACCCATAGACTCAACACTGCCCATAGACTCAACACTGCCCATAGACTCAACACTACCCATAGACTCAAAACTGCCCATAGACTTAACACTGCCCATAGACTCAACACTACCCATAGACTCAACACTGCCCATAGACTCAACACTGCCCATAGACTCAACACTGCCCATAGACTCAAAACTTCCCATAGACTCAACACTGCCCATATACTCAACACTTTCCATAGACTCAACACTACCCATAGACTCAACACTGCCCATAGACTCAACACTTTCCATAGACTCAACACTGCCCATAGACTCAACACTGCCCATAGACTCAACACTACCCATAGACTCAACACTGCCCATAGACTCAACACTGCCCATAGACTCAACACTGCCCATAGACTCAACACTACCCATAGACTCAACACTACCCATAGACTCAACACTACCCATAGACTCAACACTACCCATCGACTCAACACTGCCCATCGACTCAACACTACCCATCGACTCAACACTGCCCATAGACTCAACACTACCCATAGACTCAACACTACCCATAGACTCAACACTACCCATAGACTCAACACCGCCCATAGACTCAACACCGCCCATAGACTCAACACTGCCCATAGACTCAACACTGCCCATAGACTCAACACTGCCCATAGACTCAACACTGCCCATAGACTCAACACTACCCATATACTCAACACTGCCCATAGACTCAACACTGCCCATAGACTCAACACTGCACATAGACTCAACACTGCCCATAGACTCAACAATACCCATCGACTCAACACTGCCCATAGACTCAACACTACCCATATACTCAACACTACCCATAGACTCAACACTACCCACAGACTCAACACTGCCCATAGACTTAACACTGCCCATAGACTCAACACTACCCATAGACTCAACACTGCCCATAGACTCAACACTTCCCATAGACTCAACACTGCCCATAGACTCAACACTACCCATAGACTCAACACTGCCCATAGACTCAACACTAACCATAGACTCAACACTACCCATCGACTCAATACTGCCCATCGACTCAACACTACCCATAGACTCAACACTACCCATAGACTCAACACTACCCATAGACTCAACACTACCCATAGACTCAACACTGCCCATAGACTCAACACTGCCCATAGACTCAACACTGCCCATAGACTCAACACTACCCATAGACTCAACACTGCCCATAGACTCAACACTGTCCATAGACTCAACACTGTCCATAGACTCAACACTGCCCATAGACTCAACACTACCCATAGACTCAACACTGCCCATAGACTCAACACTGCCCAAAGACTCAACACTTCCCATAGACTCAACACTGCCCATAGACTCAACACTACCCATAGACTCAACACTGCCCATAGACTCAACACTGCCCATAGACTCAACACTGCCCATGGACTCAACACTACCCATAGACTCAACACTACCCATCGACTCAACACTACCCATATACTCAACACTGCCCATAGACTCAACACTGCCCATAGACTCAACACTACCCCTAGACTCAACACTTCCCATATACTCAACACTGTCCATAGACTCAACACTGCCCATAGACTCAACACTACCCATAGACTCAACACTGCCCATAGACTCAACACTGCCCAAAGACTCAACACTTCCCATAGACTCAACACTGCCCATAGACTCAACACTACCCATAGACTCAACACTGCCCATAGACTCAACACTGCCCATAGACTCAACACTGCCCATGGACTCAACACTACCCATAGACTCAACACTACCCATCGACTCAACACTACCCATATACTCAACACTGCCCATAGACTCAACACTGCCCATAGACTCAACACTACCCCTAGACTCAACACTTCCCATATACTCAACACTGCCCATAGACTCAACACTACCCCTAGACTCAACACTGCCCATAGACTCAACACTACCCATATACTCAACACTGCCCATAGACTCAACACTGCCGATAGACTCAACACTTCCATAGACTCAACACTACCCATAGACTCAACACTGCCCATAGACTCAACACTACCCATAGACTCAACACTGCCCATAGACTCAACACTGCCCATAGACTCAACACTACCCATAGACTCAACACTGCCCATAGACTCAACACTGCCCATAGACTCAACACTGCCCATAGACTCAACACTACACCTCCGATTAGCACGTTTGGCTACGTACGGTGCGAAAGAAGTTCAAGGTACATGCGTCGAAGGGAGTCGAGAGTCACGCGACGCGTCGCGACGAGACGCGGGGAGACATACGGGGGGAGGGAGACAGAGGGAGAGAGACGGGGGGAGGGAGACGGGGGGAGGGAGACAGAGGGAGAGAGAGAGGGAGGGAGATTTAGAGAGATGGGAGAGAGTTGGGGGAGCGGCATCCTGACTGCGACAACTCACTGAGACAACTCACTGAGACAACCCAAACAGCAGGGAGACGGAGTGATGATAAGACGGACAGTTGAGACACAGAGAGACAGAGACACAGAGAGACAGAGACACAGAGACAGAGAGACAGAGAGACAGAAACACAGAGATACAGAGAGACAGAGACACAGCGAGACAGCGAGACAGAGAGACACAGCGAGACAGAGACACAGAGACACAGAGAGACAGAGACACAGAGACACAGAGACACAAAGACAGAGAGACAGAGACACAGAGAGACAGAAACACAGAGACAGAGAGACAGATACAGAGACACAGAGAGACAGAGACACATAGAGACAGATACACAGAGACAGAGACACAGAGAGACAGAGAGACAGAGAGACAGAAACACAGAGAGACAGAGACACAGAGAGACAGAGACACATAGAGACAGATACACAGAGACACAGAGAAACAGAGAGACAGAGACACAGAGAGACAGAGACACAGCACCACGTGGGATGCAGTGCCGGATCCAGCTCAGTGCGGGGCCTGGAGCACGTGTTGTTGTAGTTGTTGTGAAGGGGCCCTAAATACAAAAACACATCAATATTAAACACACACATGTTAAGCTTGCACAGTAAAGTGATTGTATTTTTTCAAGTGCTACACGGCCAGATAATGCGACAAATCACTAACCTTAAACGCCCGGTCGTTCGTAAAAGTCGAAGGCGGTATAGTACTATAGTCATAGAGCAAGTGCAGAATCACTAAACCGGAATTGATAGCTCGAAAGCGTGTATTGCGGGGCCCGTAGCTACATATGTAGTAGCTGTAGTAGCTACTACTACATATGTAGTAGTAGCTACTACAGCTACTACAACTACATATGTAGTAGCTACTACATATGTAGTAGTAGCTACTACAGCTACTACAACTACATATGTAGTAGCTACTACATATGTAGTTGTAGCTACTACAGCTACTACAACTACATATGTAGTAGCTACTACAGCTACTACAACTACATATGTAGTAGCTACTACATGTGTAGTTGTAGCTACTACAGCTACTACAACTACATATGTAGTAGCTACTACATATGTAGTAGTAGCTACTACAGCTACTACAACTACATATGTAGTAGCTACTACATATGTAGTAGTAGCTACTACAGCTACTACAACTACATATGTAGTAGCTACTACATGTGTAGTTGTAGCTACTACAGCTACTACAACTACATATGTAGTAGCTACTACATATGTAGTAGTAGCTACTACAGCTACTACAACTACATATGTAGTAGCTACTACATGTAGTAGTAGCTACTACAGCTACTACAACTACATATGTAGCTACTTGTGCTACATATGTAGTTGTAGTAGCTACTACAACTACATATGTAGCTACTTGTGCTACTACGATAATCCGTCACTGCGTGAGATGTTCATTTTGCAATGAACCAAAACATCTCGAAAAGTTCATCCCAGGTGTTAATTTCCCTCTCGCCTTATGATGAAAAATAAAAACGATTGACACGACTTTGCCTCTTTGTATCTACACTGTGCCTATCCTTGTTATATAAACACACACATATATTTATTCACGATATCTCGGTTACATTTTTCATTAAATAAACAAAAAAACGCGTGGTCAACATTTTGTTTTTCGTAGGAACCGAGGCACAGTGCCCACTGTGGCCTGTTGGATAACACGACCCTGGTGAGTGGGTGAGTGGGTGGGTGGGTGAGTGGGTGAGTGGGTGGGTGGGTGAGTGGGTGGGTGGGCGGGTGGATGGGTGAGTGGGTGGGTGAGTGGGTGGGTGAGTGGGTGGGCGGGTAGATTGAGTGAGTGGGTGGGTGAGTGGGTGGGCGGGTGGATGGGTGAGTGGGTGGGCGGGTGGATGGGTGAGTGGGTGGGCGGGTGGATGGGTGAGTGGGTGGGCGGGTGGATGGGTGAGTGGATGGGCGAGTGGGTGGGCGAGTGGGTGGGCGGGTGGGTGAGTGGGTGGGTGAGTGGGTGGGCGGGTGGATGGGTGAGTGGGTGGGCGGATGAGTGGGTGAGCGGGTGAATGAGTGGATAAATGAGTGGCTGGGTGAGTAGGGGGCTGGGTGAGTGGGTGAATGAGTGGGTGGCTGGGTGAGCAGGTGTCTGGGTGAGTGGGTGAATGAATGGGTGGATGGGTGGATGAGCGAGTGGGTGAATGAGCGAGTGGCTGGGTGAGTGGGTGGCTGGGTGAGCAGGTGGCTGGGTGAGTGGGTGAATGAGTGGGTGTGAATGAGCGAGTGAGTGGGTGAATGAGCGAGTGAATGGCTGGGTGAGTGGGGGGCCGGGTGAGCAGGTAGCTGGGTGAGTGGGTGAATGAATGGGTGGGTGGATGAGTGAGTGGGTGAGTGAGTGAGTGGCTGGGTGAGTGAGTGGGTGAATGATTGAGTGGCTGGGTGAGTGAGTGGGTGAATGAGTGAGTGGTTGAATGAGTGAGTAGGTGGCTGGGTGAGTGGGTAGGTGAATGAGTGAATGAGTGGGTGGTTGGGTGAGTGGGTGAATGAATGAGTGGGTGAATGAATGAGTGGGTGATTGAGTAGGTACCCGCGTGGGTGCGTGGGTAAATGAGTGGATGAACGAGTGAGCAGGTGGCTGGGTGAGTGGGTGAATGAGTGGATGAATGAGTGGGAGAACGAGTGGGTGATTGAGTGGGTGGATGAATGAATGAGTGGATGAATGAGTGAACGAGTGGGTGAATGAGTGAGTGGGTGGCTGGGCGAGTGAGTAGGCTCGAGGCACAATGCCTACTGCGGCCTATTGGATAACGTCGCTGCTCTCAGTGACTCCCTGCTGCAGGAGGCAGGCTCTTCATCCAGCAGTGGATCGACCATGGCCGATGCCAAACCGATGATTGTGTGTGGTGTCCGCGAGCCGGTGGTGACATGGTCTCTCAGGAGGGGTCACCATGCTCTCTCGCCGCCGAACAAACACCACCAGCCCCCTTCTCTCCCTGCCTGTGTGCGCGCGTTAGAGAAGTTTGGTAGGAGGGTGGCTAGGAGGATAACTACCTCGCCTGGTCTACAGGAGGTCGTGGGTTCAATCGCAACCCTGACGACTGCTGTATATTTAGAGTTTGCGTGTCTCTCTCTCTCCCCGTGGTGAGACGTTAACTACCTCGCCTGGTCTACAGGAGGTCGTGGGTTTAATCGCAACCCTGACGCCTGCTGTATATTTAGAGTTTGCGTGTCTCTCTCTCCCCGTGGTGAGACGTTAACTACCTCGCCTGGTCTACAGGAGGTCCTGGGTTCAATCCCACTAAGTGGCAGTGACGTCACCACGGCGCTTGTGCCAGGCTAGGTGCACGTTAAGTCCACGTGCAGCGTCGAACGCTCGCTGGCACGAGGTCACGCGACATACCCCGGTGCCATGGGTGGACCGATTGCGATGACTGGCAAAGACAAAGATGCCCCGTCTAGCGTGCACAAACTGTTGGGGCAAGTGCTGTTTGCGTGCACCTATGAAGGCCGGCAGAGTAAGTGTAGCGGTGTTACGGGAGGAAAGCGGATGGTTACACAGGAGTGTCCACATCCACAAACGGTTACCACCCTGGGGGGCTGTGGGGGGATGCTGTGATCCCACACAGCCCCGCCCCTCGGTGGCAAGTTGGTATAAAAGGCGGAGAGAGCCAGAGAGCTCGAGGCAGACGTTGGGAACGGGTCAAGATGAAGAGCCAGTGAAGATCGAAGGCCAGCCAACTCGTGCCCGGAACTCATCTGGTCGCTGTCCTTCTGAGGGCCGGCTTCGTGTGGCTGGTGGTCGGGATCTGTGCCTAGCCAGGGCCAGATCAGGTGGTCTCCTTGAGGACGAGTGTGAGAATACGTGGGAGCGAGCCTGGGATTACTGACCCTTAGAGAGCGGGTGATGGGGGCGCTGCTACCTCTTCTGTTATGCGCTGTACCTACGTCAGTCAATACACGTGTGTTGCCTCAAGCTCGGCCGTCCCTGTCGTCACTACATAAAAACATTTGATGTTTCGCACTCTTACGAGTCCAGTTCATCACGAACGCGCAGCACACGAGGGGGTGGGTGGCCAGCACCACGCCCGGCCGCCTTTGTCTCCCCACACACACAAGCACGCGCGCGAGAGTGAGTCGGACAGGTGCAGGAGGAATTTAATAATTTTAATGGCCGACGACGGAATGTCAATGACAGCAACTACTGACGGCTGCCGTGCTTTGTAACGAACCGGGTGAGAACCGAGATTCACCAAATCTTACAAGCGGTGAGTGGGGGGGGGGGGGCCTTGTGGCGAGGGAGCTTCTCACAGAGACACGTGGGCGCCGCGGGTAGCGAGATGTTAACTACCTCGCCTGGTACGCAGGAGGTCGTGGTGTTTGATCCCGACCCTGACGCCTGCTGCTGTATATTCGGAGTTTGCGTCTCTCTCCCCGATGTCGCGTGGATTTTTCTCGGGTTCCTCCGGTTTTTCCCCTCCACAATTTCGAACCGACGTCACCGTGCTCAAGCGCATTTGGCTGCTACTATGAATGTCCACGTGACGATGACGCCATCAACCACTCTGTCGACGCGATCATTTGCGGTGGCCAAGTCCCGCTTGTGAAAGAGCCACACAGCTCGGTGGGGACCTCGTCTGGTTAAGCGACAACCTCTCCCCTCCTCTCTCGCACCCAACCGCCACCACCGCCACCACGACCACCACAACATCCAACGGCTCCTTCCGCGCCCTCTCACCGCTTCCCTGCTAAAATCACAAAGGGTGGGCGGGGTGGGGGGGGGCAGGGAGGGGGGGGCAGGGTGGGGTGGGGGGCAGGGTGGGGGGTGGGGGGGGGCAGGGTGGGGGGTGCCACCGTTTGAAACCGCGCAACTCGATCGTCCACAGCAACCGCTTTGTCCACATCCGAGCCAGCAGTTGCGCAACGGAGGGTTGGGTGGGGCACGGAGGGTTGGGTGGGGCACGTGACGGGGCCGCCTACGCCTCGCGCAGCTCCACCACCCCTCCCCCCGCCCGCCTCTCAATCGGCATTGCGACGGCCGCGAGTTTGGCGAACGCGGCGATGAGCCACCGCACATCGGCGAGCGGACCGACGCTTCAACGCTCCGCTCTCGTCCCTGCCGTGTTTGCGACCGGGTTGCGGCAACCGGTTGCGGGGGGCACGGTTTGCGCAAAAAAACGGATTCAGCGGTCGAACGCGAACCTCGAGGTCGTGCGACCGATCGCCGCTGATGAGCGCTCACCACCACCACCGCCACCACCGCCGCCACCGCCGCCACCGCCGCCACCGCCGCCACCGCCGCCACCGCCGCCACCGCCGCCACCGCCGCCACGCGCACGGCAGCGACGGCTCACCCCTCCCTCTCCCCCACCCAGTCCCACGCACATGCTCGTTATAAAATAGTGATTTTTTTTAAAACGGCAACAAGATTCTTCTTCACCACGTCAATTTAACTTCATTATTATTATCGTTCACCGCAAGTTAAAACAACCTGCGGCCTGACGTGACTAGCGGCTTCAAGTTTGGGCGGCGCTCGTCCGCCGACGACGACGAAAATCGACAACAAAAAAAGAGGAAAAGAAACCCCCCAGCGCGAAGGGGTTCTCGTGTGTGTGGAGCGCTGACGCACGAGCGGCGAGCAAACGAGCCGACGACGACGACGCTCGCGACCGTCGACACCGCCACCTCCTCCTCATCTCCCCCCCCCTAGCGCGACAGCCTGACGCGGGCCGCGCGGGGAGAGGGGATTGGGCGCCCCCCCCTCCTCAATTCTTCCCCTTCGCTTTCCCCCGGGTACCACGGCCCCGACCCCTCTTGGGGGTCAGCGCCCTCTTGGGTGCCGCTGCCGCCGCCGGCTGCTGCCCACCCTCCCCCTCCCCCGCCACCACGGTGGGGGGCGCCGCGTCCCCCGCGGGGGGCTCTGCCGTGTCCCCCGTGCTGCCCCCCGCGCCCACCTGACCCTCCGTGGACGCGTCCGGCGCGTCGACGGAGACCGGGACAACGACGGCGTCGCCTTCGCTGCCCACCTCCATCGCCTCCTCCCCACCCTCACGACCCTCCCCACCCTCACGACCCTCCCCACCCTCACGACCCTCCCCACCCTCACGACCCTCCCCACCCTCCCCACCCTCCCCACCCTCACGACCCTCCCCACCTTTGCCACCCTCACCACTCTTACGACTCTCCCCACCCTCACCACCCTCCCCACTCTCCCCACCATTGCCACCCTCACGACCCTCACCACCCTCACCCTGCGATGCGCCCACTGCCCCCTCTGCTGGCTCAGCCTCTGCTACTGCTACGCCGTCCGCATCTCCCTCCCCTGCTTCCTCCTCCCCCGTGCCTCCCTCCACTCCCTCTTTCCCCTCCGCTCCTCCCTCCGCCGCTCCCCCCTCAGCTTCGCCACTCTTGGCAGCAGCGGCAGCGGCGGCGGTGACGGCGGTGGCCGCCTTCCGCTCGCTCTCCTTCTTGGCGTTCTCCACCATCTTCTTCTCGTGCTCCTTGAACTCCACCGAGAAGGGGTCCTCACCCTGCCAACACCACAACCGTCAAAGACGCGCGGCGGCGAGATGTTAACTCCCTCGCCTTGTACGCAGGAGGTCGTGGCTTCGACCCCGACCCTGACGCCTGCTGCTGCTGTATATTTGGAGTTTGAGTGTCTCTCTCTCTCTGTACCCGCGGTCGCGTCGATTTCTCTCCGGGTCCTCCGGTTGTTAGTTTTTTCCCCTCCACATTCAGAATCAGCGTCACGCGTTTAGAGGATTTGGCTGCTGCTATAAATTTCCACGCGACGATTACGATTCGTGGCCAAGGCCGCTTCTGAACAAAGAGCTACGTAGCTCAGTGGGTCTTACCTGGTAAGATAAAAATAGTTTCATGATTGAACAAACCCCACGCCCCCCCCCCAACGCCAAAACAGAATGTTGGGCCAAGTGCTGTTAGCGAGCAGCAGCTGCGAAGGCCGGCACGGCGCGCGGTCGGGGTGGGGCAGAGGTCGCAACCGGGTACCCGATACCCGGCTGGGTACGGGTAGCCGTTTGCGACCCTGGTGCAGCCAGGTACGGGTACGGGTAGGCCGTGAGTCACTGGTGAGTAACGATTTGTCACTCATTTCGGATAGGGTACGGGTAGGGTACGGGTAGGGAACGGGAACCCGTACTCGGCTGGGTATGGGTGCGGGTACCCATTTGCTACCCTGGTGCGGCCGGGTACGGGTAAGGAATCAAAACCCGTTTGCGACCTCTGGGGTGGGTGGCCAGCACCACGACCGCCTTTCTCTCCCCCAGTGACGATGTTCGCCAGACACCGCGCCGGGTGCTCATTTGAGGCCAATTCGACCTACGAGGAGGGGCGGCCTAGAACCGCTTCAGACAATCGTCACCGGAGCGTCGGTGTCGGCCGTCAGCGGGAATCCAACTCGGGTGGCCGGGTCCGAAGCGCGGCACAGCGTCGTCCGCTACGCCGCTCCCGAGAGAGAGGCACCCGGGTCGGGAATCGAACCCAGGCCACTCGGGAAGACGACCCACAGTGGGTAACGTTTGCTCCGTCACTTGCCTTCTTAAATTTCTCAAACATCTCCTCCACGTCCGGCTGGTTGAGGATGCTCCTGGCTATGTGGAGGATCTCCGACTTCTTTTCAAACATGTACTTCTGCAGGAGCACACACACACACAGGGACCACCCGCCTCCAGTTAGCGCGGTTGGCTCCGTACGGTGCGAAACAAAGTTCAATATACATACACACTGAGCATAGACTCAACACTGAGCATAGACTCAACACTGAGCATAGACTCAACACTGAGCATAGACTCAACACTGAGAATAGACTCAACACTGCCCAGACTCAACACTGAGCATAGACTCAACACTGAGCATAGACTCAACACAGCCCAGACTCAACACTGCCCATAGACTCAACACTGAGCATAGACTCAACACAGCCCAGACTCAACACTGCCCAGACTCAACACTGAGCATAGACTCAACACTGAGCATAGACTCAACACTGCCCAGACTCAACACTGCCCATAGACTCAACACTGAGCATAGACTCAACACTGCCCATAGACTCAACACAGCCCATAGACTCAACACTACCCATAGACTCAACACTACCCATAGACTCAACACTACCCATAGACTCAACACTACCCATAGACTCAACACTGAGCATAGACTCAACACTGCCCATAGACTCAACACTGCCCATAGACTCAACACTACCCATAGACTCAACACTACCCATAGACTCAACACTGAGCATAGACTCAACACTACCCATAGACTCAACACTACCCATAGACTCAACACTGCCCATAGACTCAACACTGACCATAGACTCAACACTGAGCATAGACTCAACACTGACCATAGACTCAACACTGAGCATAGACTCAACACTGCCCATAGACTCAACACTACCCATAGACTCAACACTGCCCATAGACTCAACACTGAGCATAGACTCAACACTGCCCATAGACTCAACACTACCCATAGACTCAACACTGCCCATAGACTCAACACTGCCCATAGACTCAACACTACCCATAGACTCAACACTACCCATAGACTCAACACTGCCCATAGACTCAACACTGCCCATAGACTCAACACTGCCCATAGACTCAACACTGAGCATAGACTCAACACTGCCCATAGACTCAACACAGCCCATAGACTCAACACTGCCCATAGACTCAACACTGAGCATAGACTCAACACTGCCCATAGACTCAACACTGCCCATAGACTCAACACAGCCCATAGACTCAACACTACCCATAGACTCAACACTACCCATAGACTCAACACTGAGCATAGACTCAACACTACCCATAGACCGCAACCGAGACCAATAACCAACACGTACAAACAGCCACGTTTGTTCTAACAGGCCACGCAGTGGCGAGGAGCCGGTGCTACCGACAATTGCCCGAGCTCTGCGGTCCTCAATGTATGAAGGCGTTACGGCCAATTAACGAGTGGGAAGAAACCGGAGCGCCCGGAGTAAACCCACGCGTGCGTGCGAGGGGAGAAACACTCGATCCCGAACAGACGGGACAGGTGGAGTCCAGTGTGCCCACCTCCTCATGGCAGAGTCAGGGTGTGGTGGCTCACGGGAAAACGATAAACAAAATTAATCTCTACCAGCTAAGGGCCGGTGAGCTATGTAGCTCTTTTTCAGAAGTGACCTGGCCACAAATGATATCTCAACGAATCGGCTTATCATCATCGTATGGAAATGTATAGCAGCAGCCAAATACTGCAAGCCGCGTGACGTTGATCTTAAAAGTGGAGGGGGGAAAAAACCGGAGGACCCGGAGAAAAATCCATGCGACTTCTGGGAGAGAGAGACGCAAATTCCAAATATACAGCAGGTGTCGGGATCGAGAGCGAACCCACGATGACCTCCTGCATACCAGGCGAGGTAGTTAACATCCCTTCACTGTGGCGGATGCTGGTCACACAGTGGGGGGAGGCGAAATGCCGGAGAGAGAGATGGAGAAATGGAGAGAGATGGTGAGAGATGGAGAGAGATGGAGAGAGAGGGGGAGAGAGAGATGGTGAGAGCGAGAGAGACCGCGACAGGCACGTGCAAGCGACTCGCCTCCCTCTTGTTGACGTGCGACGTCGCCGCCATGTGGCCCTCCACCTCGTGTGCCGACAGGGGGATGTAGACGTTGCAGATGTAGCAGGCCACCACCTCCTCGCGCTGCATCAGATCCTCCAGCTCGAGGCCTGCAGCAGCAGCAGAGAGACGGTGGGAGAGTGGGGGGCGCACAGACGGAGAGAGGGAGAGCGCGGAGGGGCGGCGGTCGGCTGGTGACGGGGACCGGGGGGGCGGCTGCGACGCCAGGCGGGGGAGGCTCTCTCGCTCTCTCAATTCTTCTCTAACCTCTCGGACGCGACTCCGCGGCCCGCCCGTCTGGAACGCTCTTCCCCGTCCGATATTAGGAAGCCGCCGGGAGCTGTGATGAACTTTTAAATCGTCGTCTAAGACGGACAAGCTCACTTGTTTAGAACTGGCCTTTTGTGTTTAGTTTGTTGTCCTTCCCCCGCACCTCCGATTAGCGCGGTTGGCTACATACGGTGGTGCGAAAGAAGTTCAACGTAAACAATGACCATAGACTCAACACTACCCATAGACTCAACACTGCACATAGACTCCACACTGCCCATAGACTCAACACTACCCATAGACTCCACACTGCCCATAGACTCAACACTACCCATAGACTCACACTGCACAGACTCAACACTACCCATAGACTCAACACTACCCAAAGACTGACACTGCACATAGACTCAACAATACCCATGGGCTCAACACTGCCCATAGACTAAACACTGCCCATAGACTCAACACTTCCTATAGACTAAACACTACCCATAGACTAACACTGCCCATAGACTCCACACTGCCCATAGACTCAACACTGCGCATAGACTCAACACTGCCCATAGACTAACACTGCCCATAGACTCAACACTGCACCTCCGACGAGCATGGTTGGCTACGTAGGGTGCGAAAGAAGTTCGTACCGTTCCCAGCAATTGCTGTTAGTGAAGAAGTGAAATGTTACATCAGCCCCTTCATGTCGCATCCTCCACTACACACGATTCCCCGCACACACACACACGCACACACGTACGCACGCCACTAGTTCGGCACATGTCGCATACGTACACACACACACGCAGATACACGACGTCGCACGCGCGCATACGTACACACGCACGCACGCACCCCCACGCACAACGCAACTGGCTGGCCAAGCGAGCGTGGTGGCGCTCATCGACTTTGGGTCTGGCGGCGTGTCACTGCTTTCGCTTTGCTTGTTTTGACTTTTTATTTCGTTTCGGTTTAGAAAAATGCACGAGGGCCCCAAACGGAATTTCCACTCCTCCTCGTTTTTAAACCGCAGAGGGTTTACCGAGGCGCGCGCGCGGGCGGCACCGGAGGGGAGGAGGAGGAGGGGGTGTGGGTGGGTGGCGGGGGGGGGTGGGGGTGAGGACGCGGAGCTGCTCGGCGCTAGTCAGCACTCCCTGCGACAGCCCTCTCCGGTTTACCTGCCAACGGGTCAAAGCTCTGCTCGGCCGGATCAACCGCGGCCTCTCCCGCCTCATTCGTGGCTTCTGCCGGCGCCTTCTCGGCGTCTTGCTGCGCTTCGGCCGACGCCTCTGGCCGCTTCTCCGCCGCTTCCTCGACAGAAGACGACGAGGCTGGCGCTTCCGCACCCTGCGTGGGCGCGGACCCCTCCTCCTCTTTGCGTTCGGCGGCGTCGGTGACGGCGGCGGGTTCGGCGGAGGTGGAATCATCGGCGGTGGTGGCGGCGGCCTCCTCCGCGGGAAGAACAGCAGTGCTCTCAGAGTCTGCCACGTCGCAGGCTTTACCGCCCGTTGTTGTTGTTGTCGTCGTTTCCCCCATTGTTGTTGTTTTCCCCCCCGTTGTTGTTGTTGTTGTTTCGCCGGGCACCTCGGCCGCGACTTCTTCGGTTCCCAAGACCTCGGCCGTCACGGCGGCTGCGACAACGGCGGAGGCCTCTACCACTGTCCCAGTCGTGTCCATCGATTCGTCGTCTTCCCGTTGCGGTTTAGCGTCGGCGGGGAGACCGGCGGCGGTTTGGTCGGCCGCGAGTGCCGGGTCGGCACCGGCCACCTCGACGGCGGCTGTCTCTTCGTCCTCGGCGCCGACATCGCTCAAAGTCTTCTCCTCCTCCTCCTTCGACTTGGAGCTCTGTGGCTTCTCGTGTCGGTTCACTTTGCCATACTCCTTCTTGCGAGTTGCCAATTTCTTGTTTTTCAACGTTATGTATTGCTACAAGACAAGAAGGGAAAATGTAAAAGTAGATCTGCAAAAGATCGCTCTTTCTCGAGTTGTGACTTCGTTGCGCAGTGCCGTTAGGGTTACACGCACGCAGACGCGCACGCGCACACGCTGACGGACCACCCCACAAACCCCTCCCCTCCCCGCCCAGCAACAGCACAAACACGACAACACGGCCCTGGCTTGCTGTGTGCGGGCTGTCTCGCACCCACCCCAGCCCCGGCTCTCCAGAACAACATGCGGCGTGCATCTCAAGCCTACTCCACGCAGACTGCCCCCCACCCCCCACCCCCCACACACACACTCCACCCCCCACACACACATGCCACCCACTCGCCCCCTACTGTGAAAACGTGTGAGCAAACTATAAGCCTAATAAAAACATTGATTTGACCAGGTAAGGCCCACTGAGCTACGATGTGGCTCTTATTCAGAAGCGACCTGGCTATCACGAACCACAGCTCAATCAAGTGGCTCATCATCATCGTCGTCGCGTGGAAACTTCTAGCGGCAGCCACTTACTCTCAACACGTCACGTTCATCCTAAATGCGGCGGGGAAAAACCCGGAGGGGACCCCGAGAAAAATCCACGACACCACGGGGAGACGGACAGACGTGCAAACTCCAAATATAAAACGGCAGGCATAGTCAGGGTCGGGATCGAAAATCTGAGCCTGGGTCGTCGTGCTCAGCACTGACGCTCATCTAAGAGCACACTCGCACGCATGCACACACACGCACGCTCGCACGCACAGAGCTTAGGGGTTATACACGCACATTTGCGAAGGTTCTCTGCAATGTAATTAAGGACAAGCGCTTCACAGAAACAACAAGAGCCCTGCCAGGAAAAAGCCCAAGCCTGGATTAAACACATCCATGGAACATCCTAGACGCGGTCCCTACGATAGAAGATTAACGCTGCTGCTCTTAAGACGAGAGACCTCACGGCGAAACACTCCGCTGCTCCCGACGCGGGCATCTGGCTTGACCCCCTGAATGTGACATTGTAGTTGCTCTGCGTCTTCACCAGAGATCTCTTAGAGCCGACATGCGATATTCACCAACGTCTACACCGAGCTTACCTCTCATCGACTCGCGTTGAGGACGCGCGGTCTAACTGGACCGACCGTTTCATTTCGGCCACAACGGTGTTCAACCCACCATCACCACACCGCAGGTCACAACAACTCACTCGCTCACCCGCTCACCCACTCAACCCCCTAATTCCCTCACTCACCAAACCCACCATCACCACACCGCAGGTCACAACAACTCGCTCGCTCACCCGCTCACCCACTCACCCCCTAATTCACTCACTCACCAAACCCACCATCACCACACCGCAGGTCACAACAACTCGCTCGCTCACCCGCTCACCCACTCACCCACTCACCAAACTCACCATCACCACACCACAGGTCACCTCACTTCTCTTCCCCATCATCTCTTTTCCCCAGCTCTCATGATCTCCTGCCCACTAAACCCTAAACTATTTTTTGTTATTTTACCAGGCAAGGCCCACTAAGCTATACATCTCTTTTTCAGAAGTGACCTCGCACACAACTGACAACTCAACGAAGCGGCTTAACGTCACGTGTTCATTTATAGCAGCGGGCAAATACTCTCAACGCGCGATTCTAAATGTGGATGGGAAAACTGGAGGACCCGGAGAAAAATCAACACGACCATGGAGAGAACATGCCAACTCCAAAGATAAAGCATGCGTCGGGGTTGGGATCAAACCCGCGACCTTCTGTATACCAAGCAAGGTAGTGAGCATCTCCTCGTTGCCGTGGCGCTTTCGGGGATGCGGCTCTCAACGAGGCTGCCAACTTTGAGAGTCCGAGATTCAAGCTCGGCTGGGGTTTCTCATCTAAAAAAGCGAGTAAATGTAGATTTGGCTTCGCAAATGAAGCCACGCTACTTAACCTGGCCGCCTTAAGTATGGCTCTGTACGGCTCGGAGATTCAGCCCAAACCACCGACGATCCGGAGGGTGCCCCTGGGGATCCCCAATTAAGGACGAACGCTTTACTCACGCGGCGCAACCGTCAGACAAATAAAAAGAAAGGAGTCTCCGCATCTCATTCGGAAGGCACACGGCCAAAACCCTACCCACGCATTTCCAACATATGCGATGTAGAAACCTCCGTACCATCGATTAGAAATCTCCAATTAGAAACCTCCCATTAGAACAGTTGGCTTACGTACGGTGCAAAAGAAGCTCAACATACATAGAGAACAACGGGCATCTGCACACGCACATTTACACACGCGCACTCACACACACAAACAGGAAAACACAAACGCACACCCGCGCGCGCACACGCACGCGCACGCACACACGCGCACGCACACGCACGCACACACACACAAACAGGAAAACGCACACAGCCGGGAGAAAATATGGGAGACCCCCTTTGCCCAACAAGTAGGAAGTTGGCTGACGGAGACAACTGTGGGCTGACTACAGTGTTCACTACCAACGGTTATCAGAAGCAATCAACGACATTTCGGTGACCCAGGTCGTGGGTCACTCTTGCGTGCAGGGGACTCGTCGCCGTTTCCGCTCACGCTCGCTCTGCCCTGCTTAGACAAGGTCAACTTGAACTGGACAACGGCAGCAACTGATAAAGTGACGGGGTGGGGTGGTTGGGGGGGCGGGAGCAGAGGGAGGGATGGAGCGGAGGGAGTGGAGGGAGGGAGGGAGGGAGCGGAGTGAGCAGAGGGAGGCGTTGGGGTGCAGGCGATGCAGCCTTACGTGCAGGAAGTCGGACATGCCCTTCTCATCGGGGAAGGCCTCCTTGATGAGGCGCAGGATGAACTGGTGGAAGGGGCTGCCCAGGTGGTATTCGATGTCAGCCTCCTCAGCCGTGCTGTACTTGCACACGGCGCAGTAGTACTGCTGCCTGCAGACATTCATCATTTCGATAGCAAAAAACGTCCCATAGATATCAACTACCGCCCTGCAACGTGTGTTGGTCACCATGGCCACCACGCGCGCTCACGTCAGCTGCGTGGCAGTTCCACCCATCTTGACACAGCCACTCATCCCAACCGGCCCTGCCACTCCGTGGCGCTGACGTCACCGCCCCAGGCGAGAGAGGCTCGTGCCAGGCTAGGTGGCACTTTTGAGGACGTCACGCGTGAAGTTTGCACGGCTTCTCGCTGCTGGCTGGAGGGAGGTCACGGGACCCCAAGCGGATGACCGACTGGGGCATGTGCATGGGGTGCCGGCAGTGGCTAGGAGATGTTAACTCTCTCGCCTGGTATGCAGGAGGTCGTGGGTTTGATCCCGACCCTGACGCCTGCTGTATCTGTGGAGTTTGCGTCTCTCTCCTCTCTCTCCCAATGGTCGAGTAGATTTTTCTCAGGCCGCTCCGGTTTTTCCCTCCCCATGTAGAATCGACGTCGCGCGTGTAACGAGTATTTGGCTGCTGCTATAAATTTCCACGCATGATAAGCCACTTCGTTGAGCTACCATTACGCGAGGCCAGATCGCTTCTGAAAGAGAGCCACAAAGCTCGGTGGGCCTTAGCTGTAGTCCAAACAAACATACGCAAAATATACACTCGCATCCACGTGTCATTATACAATAGGACACGGGGGAAATAGTAATTGATGACATCTGGTTTTACTCTGAATGTGAACCTTACTTGAAGGACTCCCGTCTGTTCTTCATCCGGCCTGTGGAGAGACGTGAAACACAGCGGGGATGATGGTGATTAGAATGCGCGCGCGTAAACATCGTCACTTGCTAGATCACGGTCACAACAACAGTAACAAGAGTGATTTCCTGTCCTCCTGTTTACAGCGCCTGCACAGAGCCAGTGCTGGAAATTCCACATTACTATGGCGGGGGACAAGTCTCTCCACAGGACAACCACACCGTTGAACTTCCTCACTCAAAGTGGTACTCGTTTTAAACATCCCGGAGGGATGATGAGACAAATACACCACTTCATTACGGATCGGTTATCAGTATTTGTTCATGCATTTAACAGGGGCGTAATGTTCAGCGCATGAATAAAGCAGCCCCCGTGTAGGTTACAGACCTAACGACGTTGTGTAGGCGCGTCATCACGCGCTTGCTGCGTGCGTGTGCGCCGCGCACTAATCCAGCGACATCCTTGGGCCACGGGGAACTTCCAAGTTCGACATGCGGACGGCCTGACAAGCCAGCCGGTCTCTCTCTCTCTCTCCACCAAAAACAAAGATTCCCCGTGTAGCCTTAAAAGACCCGAGTTCGATTCCCGCTCACGGCCAACACCAGTGTCGATTATCTGAACCGGTCCTGGGCCTCCTCCCCAAATGAGTACCTGCTGCGGTGTGTGAACATCGCCACTGGCAGATGAAGGTGGCCGTTCCGGCCTTCATAGCCGCTGGCTGCTACTCGCGATCAGCACTTGCCCCTGACGGTCTGCTAAAGGCTACACGGGGGGAGGGGGGGGGTGGGGATCTTTGTGTTGTTGTGGTTGTGAGTGAGCGAGAAACTCACGGCCAGAATCATCGTAGTCCAGCTTCTCAGAGCGCTGCCTCTGTGAACAGACACAGCACAACGATGAGCAGATGCCAACCCCCCACCCTGCACAACCTACAACTGGGTACATTTGTTGTTACATTAACCACGTGACAAGATGAACTCATTGCACACTCACCCCGTGCTTGTCATCTCGGTCGAAACCTGGGCACAGCGACAGGGCAAACAAGGCAAACGTTATTCACACGGACAGGGGACGCCCCCCCCCCACCCAGAGAGCCGCAGGGGAGCGTGAAGCGCCCTGGCGATGCCCACTCACAACTGGGGCGCCACGCAGAGGTCGCAACCGGGTACCCGATACCCGTACCCTACCCGATACTCGGCTACCCGGCCGGGTACAGGTACCCATTTGCGACCCTGGTGCGGCCGGGTACGGGTACGGGTAAAGAATCAAAACCCGTTTGCGACCTCTGGCGCCACGGTGGCAAGATGCCAGCTCCCTCGCCCGGCACGCAGCAGGTCGTGGGTGCGATCACGAACCTCACGACGCCTGCTGCTGCTGTGTGTTTGGAGTTTGCGTGTCTCCCTCTCCCCGTGTACACTGTGTGTGTGCCGGTTGTGTTGTGTGTGTTATCTGTCGTAGTGTGCGATGTTAATGGAGAGTGGGTGCGTGTGATTTGTTGTGTGATGGTTGTGGGGAGAGGCAGTGTTTTGGTTGGCGCCCTGCGCTACCAACCAGGCGACCCGAATTCGATTGCCACTCATGACAGATAAGAGTGGCGAATCTCTGACAGGTATTCGATCTTCCCCTAGGTCGACTCAGGCTTAAATAATGAGCTGGTGCGGTGTGTGCGAACATCAGATATGGGGGAAACAAAGACAGCCGGGCGCGGTACTGGCCACCCACCCCCTCGTGTTGCGTGCCGTGACGACCTTTGTAGGTGCTGCTCGCTAACAGCACTTGCCCCAACAGTCTGTGAAAGGCTACACGGGGATCTTTGTCTCTTCTTGTTGTGACGGTGAAGAGGTGCGATCTGTAGGCAGGTGTGCACTGTACTTACTGCGCCCATCGGTGTCGCGGTCGCTCCTGCTGTGTCTCTGCAAACAAAAAACACGATGAGCGGGTGTTGGAAATTCTACATTCCCTACGGCGAGAGCGAGTCTACCCGTAGCGCACAACCGCCGTTGACCCTTCCCCACACAAAGTGGTGCTCAATGTATTGACCTGGAAAGAGGGATGACAATGATGACAACGATGACAATGAGGACGACGATAATGATGACAACAATTATATTGTTGATGGCAATGCGGTGAGATATAAAGTGATGAGAGAAAGTGATGTGTTATTCTGATACTTTTCACGTATTTATGGGTTCATTTAAGGCAATGCAAAATGAAGGACTCCCGTAAAAGGGCACTTGATGAGGTCGCGACGAGGAGTGGAGTGATGACGCTGAGAAAGCCAGCAAACACCAAACTTGCTCACCTCCTCCTTGTCGTAGCGTTCGTGCTCTGCAGGAGAGAACGGCACAGACACGCTGGTGAGCACTTCACCTGCGGTGCGCTGCTGCTGCTGGTGGCTGAACACAGCGCGAACTGAGACAAAACCGTCAAGTTCGGTAGACCGAGTTTACTCAACGCGGGCAGAGGAAGAACCGGCGCGTGGTTGTAATAGCGAAAGAAGAGCGCCGAGGAAGCGAGTGACCGCACACACGCAGGGCGCACGCACCGTGCGTGTGGGGGCGGGGGCTACCTCTGCTGTCGTCTCGACGCGGTCTCTTGGGCTGCGACCCGCCGGACCAGGAGCGGTCGCGGCGCTGGTAGCTGCCGCCCTCGCGGCCGCCGCGGTCGTGATCCTGGTGGTGGTAGTGGTGCTCGCGCTCCCCGTAGCCGGAGCGCCTGAAGCCGGAACCGCCGCCACCGCCGTAGCCTCCGCCATAGCCGCCTCCTCCGCCATAGTCCCTGCCGTGCTGCACCGAGATGTTCACAAGGAATTTCACTCTGAACACACGGACCCCTTGGCAAGACGCTGGCGCTGACGGTCGTCGCGCCAACGAGCCGCGGGTCGTACTCACGAGCACGAGTGTCAACGAGTGTCAACGAGCGTCAACGAGCCCAAACGCTCGCGCGTCGCGACGGGTCGTGGCGCACCCTCACCCCGGAGGCTGCGGCGCGGTGCGGCGGCCCCCGGTAGTCGCGCGACGAGGACCCCCCGCCGACCCCGCTGCCGCCCCCCTCGTAGTAGTCTTGGCGGCCCCCGTATCCGTACGAGGCGGGCGCCTTGGCTGGGTACGGCGCCGCGTGGTGGCGCTCGTACGCGCGGTCGTCTGAGCGCCACCCGGCGGGTCGCGCGTAGCCCGCGTGGTGAGCGCCTCCTCCTCCTCCTCCGGGGCCGTGGCGGTAGTCGTCCTCCCGGGAGTCGTACGGCTGGTAGCTGCACCGCGTTCACGCGCAGAGACAAGAAGCCCGCGGGCTGTGAACGCGGACGCAGGGCGACGGCGCGTTCGCTCGCAAAGCGGTTCGCGGTTCGGTTCCAGGGCAGGGCGCCCCGAGGTTGGCTATGTATGGTGCAAAAGAAGTTTAACATATGTACATACAGCCCATAGACTCAACACTGCCCATAGACTCAATACTGCCCATAGACTAACACTGCCCATAGCCTCAACACTGTACCTCGGATTAGCACGGCTGGCTACGTATTGTGTGAAAGAAGTTCAACATACATACAGCCCATAAACTCAACACTGCCCATTGCATCTCCGATTAGCACGGCTGGCTGGGTACACGCGTGCGCACAACACACGTCGCTAGCTCGGCAACATAAAACCAGTTTCGTGTAAGCATTAGCAAAATCCCGTGTGCGATGATGCAAAGGTGTCGCGGTCCGAATCGCGTCCCGTGCCAACAGCGCGTGGACAGCGCACCGTGGTGGGAATGGCGGCAGACGCTTGTGAACTGCCGTGAAGGGGAAGGGGAGAGCGAGAACGAGCGTGGAATTACTCACTCCTTTGGGTGACCTCCGCCGTAGCTGGTACCGGGACCTGCGCACGGCGACAGAAACACGTGGCAGAGAGAAAGTCTGAGCGTTATTTATTTTGAATGGCCAGACAGGCGAGTTGTCATTCGCAAGGGTGACCCCCCGTGGGGGGGCTCGGAAAACAACATGCAAATAGAATACAAGTACTGCTGATGCAGTAAACAGGAATCGCACCACTGCAAATCAACTAACCGAAAATACTCAACAACTATTTTAAACTGAGCTTTTTTTATTTCACCAGGCAAGGCCCTAATGAGCTACTACATAGCTCTGTTTCAGAAGTGACCTGGCCACAAATGACAGCTCAACGAAGTGGCGTATCAAGTGAAAGTTTATCGCTCTAAACGCGCGATGTTGATTCTAAATGTCGAGGGATAACCCGGAGAAAATCCACGCGACCACAGGGAGAGACACGCAAACTCCACACACAGCAGGTATCGTCAGAGTCGGGATCGAACCCATGACTTCCTGTATACCAGGCGAGGAAGTTCACATCTCGCCACCCAGCACAAAGAGCAACACGAGCGGATTTCATCGCTCCATCTCCACGGTGGACAGACCCCGGCTGCGGCTCCGAATTTTTCTCGACCGTCACCCATCATATGGACTTGTGAGCAACACAAATATAACTTCATAGCTCATCGGATTCCTCGTCCAGTCTCAATACGGCGGTGCCTCGGCTTACAATGCCATCGATTAACAATATTTAGACTCACGATCCGCCTCCCATAGGGGTCCCATTGTTTCTATTAACGGCAAATGTTCGATTAACGATCATGTTTACGAGATCACGCGGACCCGCCAATTTCGGCCAATCGGAGCAGTCTCTACACTTGCGACGCTGCAGACCTCAGCCAATCAGCGATCGCTTCAGCCATTCATCTTCTTAGCCTCAGGTAAGAATTGTTACTTCATGCACCTGTTAATGCTCTATTAATTATTGATCCGCGTTTCTATTAATATTAATGCTTTAATGTGTTCTTATAACGTTTATGTATTAAATTGCGAGTTTAAATGTCAAGCTATTTTTTTTAGGACGAAAAACATCAACTTCCTTTAGCATGTATTTCCTATGTTCGATCAACGACAATTTCAATAAACGATGGGTTTTCGTGGAACCAATTACCAATATCGTTCACCGAAGGACCGCTACATGGATTGTACCGACACCCAAATTCCGGAAGAGCTGCCCGCGTTTCGGTGGCAATCTTCCGGAATCCGTTCCACCAACAAAAATTGCCATTCCGATTCCGGAAGATCGATCCCTATCTTCACAGCGTCTTCCGGAAGAGCTGCCCGCGTTTCGGTGGACATCTTCCGGAATCCGTTCCACCAACAAAAATTGCTAATCCGATTACGGAAGATCGTTCCCTATCTTCACAGCTTCTTCCGGAAGAACTGTCCGCGTTTCGGTGGACATCTTCCGGAATCTGTTCCATCCACAAAAATTGCCATTCCGATTCCGGAAGATCGTTCCCTATCTTCACAACTTCTTCCGGAAGATTTGCCCGCGTTTCGGTGGACATCTTCCGGAAGCGGCAGACTGCCTGCGCTCACCGTTTGTTAAGAGGGGCCGCCATTTTGTCGCGGCGGCGTCCCCAAAGCGCTGCGCTCCGCTCGCAGGAACCCAAACAAACGAACTCCTTCGGCTGCCCAAGACGATCGCCAACGCGCCGCAATACACCGCTCCCCCCTCACAAAATTCGCCTAGATTCGATTCGACGGCGTGCGAAAGCGATCGCCCGTCGCACGGCTGCCCCAGGGCACGACTACAACTGGCTTCACATTCAGGCGGAACAAGACGGCAAACGCGCAACCGCGTCAGGAGTCAGCGAAGCTGCGTTACCGCCGCGATGTTTACTTTCATATTTGTCGGTGTGGGGGGGGCGAGGGTGGGCATTGCGTCGTTATACGTTGTCACGGTGTCTGGTGTGCAACGACAATGAATGCGTGAGGGGATGACACCGTGGCTCGCTCTCTGCAGCAAAACAACCAACGCCCCCCCCCCTCTCCCTCCATCCCCTCACGACAAACCCGTGGAGGAGTCGGGACCGGCACCTCACCTCGTTCAAAATACGCCATCGCTGTTGTCCCTCGTGACGGGAAGGGGGTCGCTGCTTTGGTGGGGGGGAGCGTGGTGACGTCAGCGCGCTCGCCTAGCGTGGTGACGTCAGTGCGCTCGCTAGCGTGGTGACGTCATCGCGCTCGCTATCGTGGTGACGTCAGCGCGCTCGATAGCGTGGTGACGTCAGCGCGCTCAATAGCGTGGTGACGTCCGCGCTCGCTAGCGTGGTGACGTCAGCGCACTCGCTAGCGTGGTGACGTCAGTGCGCTCGCTAGCGTGGTGACGTCAGTGCGCTCGCTATCGTGGTGACGTCAGCGCGCTGGCTAGCGTGGTGGCGTCTGCGCGCTCGCCTAGCGTGGTGACGTCAGCGCGCTCGCTAGCGTGGTGACGTCAGCGCGCTCGCCTAGCGTGGTGACGTCAGCGCGCTCGCTAGCGTGGTGACGTCAGCGCGCTCGCCTAGCGTGGTGACGTCAGCGCGCTCGCTAATGTGGTGACGTCAACCCGCTCGCTACCGTGGTGACGTCAGCGCGCTCGCTAGCGTGGTGACGTCAGCGCGTTTTATAATCGCTCAGTGGTGGGCCTTATACAACAAGTGTTATTGGTCTTGATTTGAAGCTTTCGTGACTGCAGGAATCCATACTCTTTGGTTCTTTCGGTAAAGTCACGTCGGTAGAAAAATAATAGATCACGACGTTTCGATCGCCACAGCAAGAAAAAACTGCTGAAGTAGGCGATTGGTATAGTATTATTGTTATGGATATGTTTGAAATGGATTGTGTGTTTGTTGTTGTAGCGTTCTGACCCCGTGCCCCCCGGTTTAGACGAGTCAAAAAAGAGCTTTACAGGTCATCGGATTTCTGCCGCAGGATGTTTACGTCACCACGCGAGGTGGGAGCTGACGTCACCACGCTAGCGCGCTGACGTCATCACGCGAGTGGGAGCTGACGTCACCACGCGAGGTGGGAGCGGACGTCACCACGCTAGCGCGCTGACGTCACCACGCGAGTGGGAGCTGACGTCACCACGCTAGAGGGCGCGCTGACGTCAACCACGCGAGTGGGAGCTGACGTCACCGCGCTAGTGGGCGCGCCTGACGTCACCACGCGAGGTGGAAGCTGACGTCACCGCGCTAGTGGGCGCTGACGTCACCACGCTAGAGGACGCGCTGACGTCACCACGCTCGCCAGGCTTCCCGCCCAAAAAAAATCAGCGGCGGCCGTTCACCCCCCACCGCCGTTCCCGTCACGAGGGACAAGAGCGATGGCGTATTTTGAACGAGGTGAGGCGGCGGTCCGACTCCTCCACGGGTTTGTCGTGAGGGGATGGAGGGAGAGGGGGGCGTTGGTTGTTTTGCTGCAGAGAGCGAACCCCGGTGTCATCCCCTCACGCATTCATTGTGGTTGCACACCAGACACCGTGACACCCCCCCCCCCCCACACCGATAAATACGAAATGAAACATCGCTCCGGCTCCTGACGCGGTTGCGCGTTCGCCGTCTTGTTCGGCCCGAATGTGAGGCCCGTTGTAGTCGTGTCCTGACGGCCACTGCCGGATTATCGTAGTAGCAGCACAAGTCGCTACCAATGTGGCTACGGGCCGCACAGTCGTAGCTACTACATATGTAGTAGCTACACTACTACATATGTAGTCGTGTAGCTACACTACTACATATGTAGTAGTGTAGCTACGACTACATATGTAGTAGTAGCTACACGACTACATATGTAGTACTACTACATAGCTACCACAGTAGTAGCTACGACTACATATGTAGTAGCTACTACTTATGTAGCTACTACATATGTAAGGGCCCCGCGCTAAACGCTGTCAAGATATAAATTCGGCTTCAGTGATTCTGCACTTGCTCTATTACTATAGTACTATACCGCCTTCAACTGTTTAAAACGACTGTGTTTAAGGTTATACATTTGTTGTATTATCTGGCCGTGTAGCAAATGAAAAATGCAATTACTTACAACTATGCAAGTTATACATGTTAATATTTACGTGCTTATTTTACTTGGGCCCCTTAATAACAACATGTGCTACAGGCCCCGCACTTAGCTTAATCCGGCCCTACCGAATGTAGAAAGTTCGGCGCGAGATACACGCAGAGTGACAGCGGTGGCACTGCTAAATCCGGCACTGGCGAAACGAATCGTCGAGGCGAATTTCGTGAGGGGGGCGGTGAATTGGGGCGCGTTGGCGATCGTCTTGGGCAGCCGACGGAGTTTGTTTGTTTGGGTTCCTGCGAGCGAGCGCAGCAAATGGCGGCCACTTTTAACAAACGGTCTGCCGCTTCCGGAAGATGTCCACCGAAACGCGGGCAGCTCTTCCGGAAGAAGCTGTGAAGATAGGGAACGATCTTCCGGAATTGTGATTGGCAATTATTGTTGGTGGAACGGATTCCGGAAGATTGCCACCGAAACGCGGGCAACTCTTCCGGAATTTGGGTGTCGGAACAATCAATGCAGCGGCCCCTCTGTGAACGATATTGGTAATTGGTTCCACAAAAACCCATCGTTAATTGAAATTGTCGTTGATCGAACATAGGAAATACATGCTAAAGGCTTAATTTGTTGCCAAAACGATTGGAAGTTGATGTTTTTCACCCTAACAAAAATACCTTGACATATTTAACCACGCAATTTAATACATAAACATAAGAACACATTAAAGCTTTCATATTAATAGAAACGCGGATTAATAATTAATAGAGCATAAAAAGGTGCATGAAGCAACAATTCTTACCTGAGGCTAAGAAGATGAATGGCTGAAGGGATCGCTGATTGGCTGAGGTCTGCAGAGTCACACGTAGGGACTGCTCCGATTGGCCGAAATTGGCGGGTCCACGTGATATCGTAAACATCGTTAATTGAACATTTGCCGTTAATAGAAACAATGGGACCCCTATGGGAGGTGGATCGTGAGTCTAAATATTGTTAATCGATGGCATTGTAAGCCGAGGCACCGCCGTATTTAGACTGGACGAGGAATCCGATGAGCTATGAAGTTCTCTGTTTTTGTTGCTCACAAGTCCAGATGATGGGCGATGGTTGAGAACTATAGCGGGGCTGCCCACCGTGGAGATGGAGCGATGAAATCCGCTCGTGTTGCTCTATATGCTGGGTGGCGAGATGTGAACTACCTCGCCTGGTATACAGGAGGTCATGGGTTCGATCCCGACCCTGACGATACCTGCTGTTTGTGTTGAGTTTGTGTGTTTCTCTCTCTCCCTGTGGTCGCGTGGATTTTTTTTTTTCTCCGGGTTATCCCTCGACATTTAGAATCAACATCGCGCGTTTAGAGCGATAAACTTTCACTTGATACGCCACTTCGTTGAGCTGTCATTTGTGGCCAGGTCACTTCTGAAACAGAGCTACGTAGTAGCTCATTAGGGCCTTGCCTGGTGAAATGAAAAAAAACTCAGTTTAAAATAGTTGTTGAGTATTTTCACTTATCGGTTGTTAATTGACTATTTAACAACGATTTGGTGCAATATTTTCGATGTCTCATGTTACGCGTTTTTTTTTTTTTTGCTGCAGCCGATCTCTTTGTACTGCATCGCAGTAAACAGAATGACAACTCTCCTCTCTGGTCGATGAAAATAAATAACGCTCAGACTTTCTCTCTCCCGCCGTGCGCAGGTTCCGGTACCAGCTACGGCGGAGGTCACCCAAAGGAGTGAGTAATTCCACGCTCGCTCGCTCGTTCTCGCTCTCCCCTTCACGGCAGTTCACAAGCGTCTGCCGCCATTCCCACCACAGTGCGCTGTCCACGCGCTGTTGGCATGGGACGCGATTCGAACCATGACGCCTTTGCATCATCGCACACGGGATTTTGCTAATGCTTACACGAAACTGGTTTTGTGTTGCCGAGCTAGCGACGTGTGTTGTGTTCACGTGTGTACCCAGCCAGCCGTGCTAATCGGAGATGCAATGGGCAGTGTTGAGTTTATGGGCTGTATGTATGTTGAACTTCTTTCACACAATACGTAGCCAGCCGTGCTAATCCGAGGTACAGTGTTGAGTCTATGGGCTGTATGTACATATGTTAAACTTCTTTTGCACCATACATAGCCAACCTCGGGGCGCCCTGCCCTGGAACCGAACCGCGAACCGCTTTGCGAGCGAACGCGCCGTCGCCCTGCGTCCGCGTTCACAGCCCGCGGGCTTCTTGTCTCTGCGCGTGAACGCGGTGCAGCTACCAGCCGTACGACTCCCGGGGGGACGACTACCGCCACGGCCCCGGAGGAGGAGGAGGAGGCGCTCACCACGCGGGCTACGCGCGACCCGCCGGGTGGCGCTCGGACGACCGCGCGTACGAGCGCCACCACGCGGCGCCGTACCCAGCCAAGGCGCCCGCCTCGTACGGATACGGGGGCCGCCAAGACTACTACGAGGGGGGCGGCAGCGGGGTCGGCGGGGGGTCCTCGTCGCGCGACTACCGGGGGCCGCCGCACCGCGCCGCAGCCTCCGGGGTGAGGGCACGCCGCGACTCGTCGCGACGCGCGAGCGTTTGGGCTCGTTGACACTCGTGCTCGTGAGTACGACCCGCGGCTCGTTGGGGCGACGACCGTCAGCGCCAGAGTCTTGCCGAGGGGTCCGTGTGTTCAGAGTGAAATTCCTTGTGAACATCTCGGTGCAGCACGGCAGGGACTATGGCGGAGGAGGCGGCTATGGCGGAGGCTACGGCGGTGGCGGCGGTTCCGGCTTCAGGCGCTCCGGCTACGGGGAGCGCGAGCACCACTACCACCACCAGGATCACGACCGCGGCGGCCGCGAGGGCGGCAGCTACCAGCGCCGCGACCGCTCCTGGTCCGGCGGGTCGCAGCCCAAGAGACCGCGTCGAGACGACAGCAGAGGTAGCCCCCGCCCCCACACGCACGGTGCGTGCGCCCTGCGTGTGTGCGGTCACTCGCTTCCTCGGCGCTCTTCTTTCGCTATTACAACCACGCGCCGGTTCTTCCTCTGCCCGCGTTGAGTAAACTCGGTCTACCGAACTTGACGGTTTTGTCTCATTCGCGCTGTGTTCAGCCACCAGCAGCAGCAGCGCACCGCAGGTGAAGTGCTCACCAGCGTGTCTGTGCCGTTCTCTCCTGCAGAGCACGAACGCTACGACAAGGAGGAGGTGAGCAAGTTTGGTGTTTGCTGGCTTTCTCAGCGTCATCACTCCACTCCTCGGCGCGACCTCATCAAGTGCCCTTTTACGGGAGTCCTTCATTTTGCATTGCCTTAAATAAACCCATAAATACGTGCAAAGTATCAGAATAACACATCACTTTCTCTCATCACTTTATATCTCACCGCATTGTCGTCAACAATATAATTGTTATCATTATCGTCGTCCTCATTGTCATCGTCATGATTGTCATCCCTCTTTCCAGGTCAATACATTGAGCACCACTTTGTGTGGGGAAGGGTCAACGGCGGTTGTGCGCTACGGGTAGACTCGCTCTCGCCGTAGGGAATGTAGAATTTCCAACACCCGCTCATCGTGTTTTTTGTTTGCAGAGACACAGCAGGAGCGACCGCGACACCGATGGGCGCAGTAAGTACAGTGCACACCTGCCTACAGATCGCACCTCTTCACCGTCACAACAAGAAGAGACAAAGATCCCCGTGTAGCCTTTCACAGACTGTTGGGGCAAGTGCTGTTAGCGAGCAGCACCTACAAAGGTCGGCACGGCACGCAACACGAGGGGGTGGGTGGCCAGTACCACGCCCGGCTGCCTTTGTCTCCCCCATATCTGATGTTCGCACACAGACCGCACCAGCTCATTATTTAAGCCTGAGTCGACCTAGGGGAAGGTCGAATACCTGTCAGAGATTCGCCACTCTTATCTGTCATGAGTGGCCATCGAACTCGGGTCGCCTGGTTGGTAGCGCAGTGCGCCAACCAAAACACTGCCGCGCCCCACAACCATCACACAACAAATCACACGCACCCACCCCCCATTAACATCGCACACTACAACAGATAACACACACAACACAACCGTCACACACACAGTGTACACGATAGGTAATGCCCACGGTACAGGCATAGGTTTGTGTGTGTGTGTGTGAGCGTTGATTGTGTGCGGAGCAGCAGGGTAGTGGTCAGCGAGCTGCGCAACAAACCCGGCGACCCGAGTTCGATTGCCGCTCACGGCTAACGCCAGTGATGACTTTCCTGGGCCGCCCCTAGGTCGACTCAGCCTGAAATGAGCACCTGGTGCGGTGTGTAAACATCGCCACTGGGGAAACAAAGGCATCGGGGCGTGGTGTTAGCCACCCACCCCCCTCGTGTGCCGTGCCGACCTTCATGGGTGCTCGCTAACAGCACTTGCCCCTACAGTCTATTAAGCCTTTGGAGGGGATCTTTGTCTTTGCATTGATTGTGCCCTGCGTAGAGGTTCAGTGGTACGAACTGAACGGAAATAAATGACAAAGCAACACAAACCAAGACGAACAAAAATGAGACATAACCCGGAGTCGATCATTGAATCGATTCTCGGCACTCCCTGGGTGACCATTTGTCACATTTCCATGTCCCTTAGCAAAAAACTATTTGTTATGATACCAGGTAAGGCCCACTGAGCTATGTAGCCCGTTCTTAAGAAGCGACCTGGCTGTCACAAACGATAGCCCAACGCAGCGGCTCATCGTCATCGTGTGAAAATATATAGCGGCAGCCAAACACTCTAAAACACGTGACCTCGATTCTAAATGTGGTGGGAAAAACCGGAGGACCCGGGGAAAAACTCCACGCGACCACGGGGAGAGAGAGGCACGCAAACTCCAAATACACAGCAGCAGCAGCAGGCGTCGTGAGGTCTGTGATCGCACCCACGACCTGCTGCGTGCCGGGACGAGGGAGCTGGCATCTTGCCACCGTGGCGCCAGAGGTCGCAAACGGGTTTTGATTCCTTACTCGTACCCGTACCCGACCGCACCAGGGTCGCAAACGGGTACCCGTACCCGGCCGTACCCGTACCCTACCCGTACCAAGCCGGGTACGGGTAGGGTACGGGTTTCGGGTACCTGATTGCGACCTCTGGGATGAAGCCATGTTGCAGGCGCCCGTGGGTTGATTCTAGGAACTTGAATTGTGAGATGAGACAAAACGTTGGGAAATGAGTGGCAAACAGTTACTCACCAGTGACTCACGGTCTACCCGTACCCGTACCCGGCCGCACCAGGGTCGCAAACGGGTACCCGTACCCGGCCGAGTAGCCGGGTATCGGGTAGGGTACGGGTATCGGGTACCCAGTTGCGATCTCTGCGTGGCGCCCCAGTTGTGAGTGGGCATCGCCAGGGCGCTTCACGCTCCCCTGCGTGTGCATAACGTTTGCCTTGTTTGCTCTGTCGCTGTGCCCAGGTTTCGACCGAGATGACAAGCACGGGGTGAGTGTGCAATGAGTTCATCTTGTCACGTGGTTGATGTAACAACAAATGTACCCAGTTGTAGGCTGTGCAGGGTGGGGGGTTGGCATCTGCTCATCGTTGTGCTGTGTCTGTTCACAGAGGCAGCGCTCTGAGAAGCTGGACTACGATGATTCTGGCCGTGAGTTTCTCGCTCACTCACAACCACAACAACACAAAGATCCCCACCCCCCCCCTCCCCCCGTGTAGCCTTTAGCAGACCGTCAGGGGCAAGTGCTGATCGCGAGTAGCAGCCAGCGGCTATGAAGGCCGGAACGGCCACCTTCATCTGCCAGTGGCGATGTTCACACACCGCAGCAGGTACTCATTTGAGGCCGAGTCGACCTAGGGGAGGAGGCCCAGGACCGGTTCGGATAATCGTCACTGGTGTTGGCCGTGAGCGGGAATCGAGCTCGGGTATTTGAAGGCTACACGGGGGATCTTTGTTTTTGGTGGAGAGAGAGAGAGACCGGCTGGCTTGTCAGGCCGTCCGCATGTCGAACTTGGAAGTTCCCCGTGGCCCAAGGATGTCGCTGGATAAGTGCGCGGCGCACACGCATGCAGCAAGCGCGTGATGACGCGCCTACACAACGTCGTTAGGTCTGTAACCTACACGGGGGCTGCTTTATTCATGCGCTGAACATTACGCCCCTGTTAAATGCGTGAACAAATACCAATAACCGATCCGTAATGAAGTGTGTTTGCCCCGTATCATCATCCCTCCAGGGTGGTTAAAACGAGTACCACTTAAGTGAGGAAGTTAAAGTGTGTGGTTGTCCTGTGGAAGAGACTTGTCCCCCGCCATAGGAATGTGTAATTTACAGCACTGGCTCTGTGCAGGAGCTGTAAACAGGAGGACAGGAAATCACTCTTGTTGTTACTGTTGTTGTGACCGTGATCTAGCAAGTGACGATGTTTACGCGCGCGCATTCTAATCACCATCATCCCCGCTGTGTTTCACGTCTCTCCACAGGCCGGATGAAGAACAGACGGGAGTCCTTCAAGTAAGGTTCACATTCAGAGTAAAACCAGATGTCATCAATTACTATTTCCCCCGTGTCCTATTGTATAATGACACGTGGATGCGAGTGTATATTTTGTGTATTTTTGTTAAACTACAGCTAAGGCCCACCGAGCTATGTGGCTCTCTTTCAGAAGCGATCTGGCCTCGCGTAATGGTAGCTCAACGAAGTGGCTTATCATGCGTGGAAATTTATAGCAGCAGCCAAATACTCGTTAAACGCGCGACGTCGATTCTACATGGGGAGGGAAAAACCGGAGCGGCCTGAGAAAAATCTACTCGACCATTGGGAGAGAGAGGAGAGAGACGCAGACTCCACAGATACAGCAGGCGTCAGGGTCGGGATCAAACCCACGACCTCCTGCATACCAGGCGAGAGAGTTAACATCTCGCCACTGCCGGCACCCCATGCACATGCCCCAGTCGGTCATCCGCTTGGGGTCCCGTGACCTCCCTCCAGCCAGCAGCGAGAAGCCGTGCAAACTTCACGCGTGACGTCCTCAAAAGTTCTACTTAGCCTGGCACGAGCCTCTCTCGCCTGGGGCGGTGACGTCAGCGCCACGGAGTGGCATGGCCGGTTGGGATGAGTGGCTGTGTCAAGATGGGTGGAACTGCCACGCAGCTGACGTGAGCACGCGTGGTGGCCATGGTGACAAACACGTTGCAGGGCGGTAGTTGATACCTATGGGACGTTTTTTGCTATCGAAATGATGAATGTCATGACTGCAAGGATTCATACTCTTTGGTTTTTTCGGTAAAGTAACGTAGGCTAAAACTTAAAATAAATTAAATCACGACGTTTCGGGCGCAACACAAGCGTCCTTCTTCAGGCGGGGGCAACTTAGCAAAAGCACACCGCTTAGGGAAAGCACACCGCTTAAGCCCGAAACGTCGTGATTTAATTTATTTAAATTTTTTACCTACGTTACTTTTTCCGAAAAAAACAAAGAGTATGGGTGGAACTTCCACGCAGCTGACGTGAGCGCGCGTGGTGGCCATGGATGACCAACACGTTGCAGGGCGGCGGTTGATACCTATGCGACGTTTTTTTAGCTACGATGAAAATTATGAAAAAATTATGAAGAGGCTTCACTCTTTCTTGCAATGTTAAACGGGAGGTGTTTAGATGTTTGAACGCCAAATAAGATCCCTATCGCAAGGCATCAAGTCTGCATTAATCGCACACACGCTTGTGGAAAAACATTCAAACCAAGATGCTCTGATAATATTTGCATTGTCTTTGAAACTGATTGGCCTTCACCAGATCCAAATACTATAATTGATCATGATTTGAAGCTTTCGTGACTGCAGGATTCCATACTCTTTGGTTCTTTCGGTAAAGTCACAGTGGGTAGAAAAATAATAGGTCACGACGTTTCGATCGCAATCGTCATCGGGTGTTTTTTCTTGCTGTGGTTGTCCCACCTGATGACAATTGCTTTTGTTGCCATCGAAACGTCGTGATCTATTATTTTTCTACCTTCGTGACTTTACCGAAAGAACCAAAGAGTACTATAAATGATGTTTTCATCAGTTAGCCAAGGTCGCTTGCGCTTTACTGGTTTTACCGAGTAGTAGCGCAAGTCCGTGAACCCGCGAGTCGGTGACGCGGTTGCCGTGTCTGCAGGCAGCAGTACTACTGCGCCGTGTGCAAGTACGGCACGGCGGAGGAGGCTGACATCGAATACCACCTGGGCAGCCCCTGCCACCAGTTCATCCTGCGCCTCATCAAGGAGGCCTTCCCTGACGAGAAGGGCATGTCCGAGTTCCTGCACGTAAGGCTGCACCCCAACGCCTCCCTCCCTCTGCTCCCTCCCTCCCTGCACTCCCTCTGCTTGCTTCCTCCCTCCGCTCCCTCCCTCCGCTCCATCCTCTCCCTCCGCTCCCTCCCTCCGCTCCCTCCCTCCGCTCCCTCCGCTCTCTCCCTCCGCTCCCTCCCTCCGCTGCTTCCGCTCCCTCCGCTCTCTCCCTCCCTCCGCTCTCCGCTCCCGCCCCCCCAACCACCCCGCCCCGTCACTTTATCAGTTGCTGCCGTTGTCCAGTTCAAGTTGACCTTGTCTAAGCAGGGCAGAGCGAGCGTGAGCGGAAACGGCGACGAGTCCCCTGCACGCAAGAGTGACCCACGACCTGGGTCACCGAAATGTCGTTGATTGCTTCTGATAACCGTTGGTAGTGAACACTGTAGTCAGGCCACAGTTGTCTCCGTCAGCCAACTTCCTACTTGTTGGGCAAAGGGTCTCCTCCCCTATTTTCTCAGGGCCTTGAGAGAGGCTGTGAGTGTGTGTGTGTTTTCCTGTTTGTGTGTGTGAGTGCGCGTGTGTGTGAGTGTGTGAGGAGCGATAGTGTAGCGGTTAGCGAGCTGCGGTATGAACCCGGCGACACGGGTTCGATTCCCGCTCTTGGCCAACACCAGTGACGATTATTTGAACCGGTCCTGGGCCTCCCCTAGGTCGATTCAGCCTCAAATGAGTACCTGGTGCGGTGCGTAAACATCGCCACTGGGGAGACAAAGGTAGCCTGGCGTGGTGTTGGCCACCCACCCCCTCGTGTACCGTTCCGGCCTTCATAGGTGCTCGCTAACAGCACTTGCCCCTACAGTCTGTTAAGGCTATATGAGGGATCTTTGTCTTTTGTCTGCGTGCGCGTGTGTGTGCATTTGTGTTTTCCTGTTTGAGTATGCGTGCACATGCAGCTGCCAATTGTGCTCTATTGAGCTTCCTTTGCACCGTACGTAAGCCAACTAACCTAATGGAAGGTTTCTAATTGGAGATTTCTAATCGATGGTACGGAGGTTTCTACACCGCGTATGCTGGGAATGCGTGGGTACGGTTTTGGCCGCGTGCCTTCGGAATGCGATGCGGAGAATCCGTTCTTATTATTTGTCCGACGGTCGCGCCGCGTGAGTAAAGCGTTCGGCCTTCATTGCTCTTAGATGAGCGTCAGTGCTGGGGCACGACGACCCAGGCTCAGATTTTCGATCCCGACCCTGACAATGCCTGCCGTTGTATATTTGGAGTTTGCGCGTCTGTCCGTCTCCCCGTGGTCTCGTGGATTTTTCTCGGGGTCCTCTCCGTTTTTTTCCCCGCCGCATTTAGGATGAACGTGACGTGTTGAGAGTAAGTGGCTGCCGCTAGCAGTTTCCACGCGACGACGACGACGATGATGAGGAGCCACTTGATTGAGCTGTCGTTCGTGATATCCAGGTCGCTTCTGAATTAGAGCCACATCGTAGCTCAGTGGGCCTTACCTGGCCAAATCAATGTTTTTATTAGGCTTATAGTTTGCTCACAAGTTTTCACAGTAGGGGGCGGGTGGGTGGAGTGTGTGTGTGGGGGGCAGTCTGCGTGGAGTAGGCTTGAGATGCACGCCGCATGTTGTTCTGGAGAGCCGGGTCTGGGGTGGGTGCGAGACAGCCCGCACACAGCAAGCCAGGGCCGTGTTGTCGTGTTTGTGCTGTTGCTGGGCGGGGAGGGAGGGGTTTGTGGGGTGGTCCGTCAGCGTGTGCGCGTGCGCGTCTGCGTGCGTGTAACCCTAACGGCACTGCGCAACGAAGTCACAACTCGAGAAAGAGCGATCTTTTGCAGATCTACTTTTACATTTTCCCTTCTTGTCTTGTAGCAATACATAACGTTGAAAAACAAGAAATTGGCAACTCGCAAGAAGGAGTATGGCAAAGTGAACCGACACGAGAAGCCACAGAGCTCCAAGTCGAAGGAGGAGGAGGAGAAGACTTTGAGCGATGTCGGCGCCGAGGACGAAGAGACAGCCGCCGTCGAGGTGGCCGGTGCCGACCCGGCACTCGCGGCCGACCAAACCGCCGCCGGTCTCCCCGCCGACGCTAAACCGCAACGGGAAGACGACGAATCGATGGACACGACTGGGACAGTGGTAGAGGCCTCCGCCGTTGTCGCAGCCGCCGTGACGACCGAGGTCTTGGGAACCGAAGAAGTCGCGGCCGAGGTGCCCGGCGAAACAACAACAACAACAACAACGGGGGGGAAAACAACAACAATGGGGGAAACGACGACAACAACAACAACGGGCGGTAAAGCCTGCGACGTGGCAGACTCTGAGAGCACTGCTGTTCTTCCCGCGGAGGAGGCCGCCGCCACCACCGCCGATGATTCCACCTCCGCCGAACCCGCCGACGCCGCCGCCGACGAACGCAAAGAGGAGGAGGGGTCCGCGCCCACGCAGGGTGCGGAAGCGCCAGCCTCGTCGTCTTCTGTCGAGGAAGCGGCGGAGAAGCGGCCAGAGGCGTCGGCCGAAGCGCAGCAAGACGCCGAGAAGGCGCCGGCAGAAGCCACGAATGAGGCGGGAGAGGCCGCGGTTGATCCGGCCGAGCAGAGCTTTGACCCGTTGGCAGGTAAACCGGAGAGGGCTGTCGCAGGGAGTGCTGACGAGCGCCGGGCAGCTCCTCGTCCTCACCCCCACCCCCTCCCCGCCACCCACCCACACCCCCTCCTCCTCCTCCCCTCCGGTGCCGCCCGCGCGCACGCCTCGGTAAACCCTCTGCGGTTTAAAAACGAGGAGGAGTGGAAATTCCGTTTGGATTCCGTTTGGGGCCCTCGTGCGTTTTTCTAAACCGAAACGAAAAAAAAGTCAAAACAAGCAAAGCGAAAGCAGTGACACGCCGCCAGACCCAAAGTCGATGAGCGCCACCACGCTCGCTTGGCCAGCCAGTTGCGTTGTGTGTGCGTGGGGGTGCGTGCATGTGTGCGTGTGCACGCGTGCGACGTCGTGTATCCGCGTGTGCGTGCGAGCGCGTGTGTGTGTACGTATGCGACATGTGCCGAACTAGTGGCGTGCGTACGTGTGTGCGTGTGTGTGTGTGCGGGGAATCGTGCTTAGTGGAGGATGCGACATGAAGGGGCAGATGTAACATTTCACTTCTTCACTAACAGCAATTGCTGGGAACGGTACGAACTTCTTTCGCACCCTACGTAGCCAACCATGCTCGTCGGAGGTGCAGTGTCAGTCTATGGGCAGTGTTGAGTCTATGGGCAGTGTTGAGTCTATGGGTAGTGTTGAGTCTATAGGTAGTGTTGAGTCTATGGGCGGTGTTGAGTCTATAGGTAGTGTTGAGTCTATGGGCAGTGTTGAGTCTATGGGCAGTGTTGAGTCTATAGGTAGTGTTGAGTCTATGGGCGGTGTTGAGTCTATAGGTAGTGTTGAGTCTATGGGCAGTGTTGAGTCTATGGGCAGTGTTGAGTCTATGGGCAGTGTTGAGTCTATGGGTAGTGTTAAGTCTATGGGCAGTGTTGAGTCTATGGGCAGTGTTGAGTCTATGGGCAGTGTTGAGTCTATGGGCAGTGTTGAGTCTATGGGTAGTGTTAAGTCTATGGGCAGTGTTGAGTCTATGGGCAGTGTTGAGTCTATGGGCAGTGTTGAGTCTATGGGCAGTGTTGAGTCTATGGGCAGTGTTGAGTCTATGGGTAGTGTTGAGTCTATGGGCAGTGTTGAGTCTATGGGTAGTGTTAAGTCTATGGGCAGTGTTGAGTCTATGGGCAGTGTTGAGTCTATGGGCAGTGTTGAGTCTATGGGCAGTGTCAGTTTATGGGCAGTGTTGAGTCTATGGGCAGTGTTGAGTCTATGGGTAGTGTTGAGTCAATGGGCAGTGTTGAGTCTATAGGTAGTGTTGAGTCTATGGGCGGTGTTGAGTCTATAGGTAGTGTTGAGTCTATGGGCAGTGTTGAGTCTATGGGCAGTGTTGAGTCTATGGGCAGTGTTGAGTCTATGGGTAGTGTTAAGTCTATGGGCAGTGTTGAGTCTATGGGCAGTGTTGAGTCTATGGGCAGTGTTGAGTCTATGGGCAGTGTTGAGTCTATGGGTAGTGTTAAGTCTATGGGCAGTGTTGAGTCTATGGGCAGTGTTGAGTCTATGGGCAGTGTTGAGTCTATGGGCAGTGTTGGGTCTATGGGCAGTGTTGAGTCTATGGGTAGTGTTGAGTCTATGGGCAGTGTTGAGTCTATGGGTAGTGTTAAGTCTATGGGCAGTGTTGAGTCTATGGGCAGTGTTGAGTCTATGGGCAGTGTTGAGTCTATGGGCAGTGTTGAGTCTATGGGCAGTGTTGAGTCTATGGGTAGTGTTAAGTCTATGGGCAGTGTTGAGTCTATGGGCAGTGTTAAGTCTATGGGCAGTGTTGAGTCTATGGGCAGTGTTGAGTCTATGGGCAGTGTTAGTCTATGGGTAGTGTTGAGTCTATGGGTAGTGTTGAGTCTATGGTCATTGTGTACGTTGAACTTCTTTCGCACCACCGTATGTAGCCAACCGCGCTAATCGGAGGTGCGGGGGAA
This sequence comes from Lethenteron reissneri, assembly GCF_015708825.2. Taxonomy (NCBI): domain Eukaryota; kingdom Metazoa; phylum Chordata; class Hyperoartia; order Petromyzontiformes; family Petromyzontidae; genus Lethenteron; species Lethenteron reissneri. The sequence continues at coordinate 8,430,053 of NC_083845.1, forward strand.
GGACAACAATCTAAACACAAAAGGCCAGTTCTAAACAAGTGAGCTTGTCCGTCTTAGACGACGATTTAAAAGTTCATCACAGCTCCCGGCGGCTTCCTAATATCGGACGGGGAAGAGCGTTCCAGACGGGCGGGCCGCGGAGTCGCGTCCGAGAGGCCAGAGAAGGATTGAGAGAGCGAGAGAGCCTCCCCCGCCTGGCGTCACAGCCGCCCCCCCGGTCCCCGTCACCAGCCGACCGCCGCCCCTCCGCGCTCTCCCTCTCTCCGTCTGTGCGCCCCCCACTCTCCCACCGTCTCTCTGCTGCTGCTGCAGGCCTCGAGCTGGAGGATCTGATGCAGCGCGAGGAGGTGGTGGCCTGCTACATCTGCAACGTCTACATCCCCCTGTCGGCACACGAGGTGGAGGGCCACATGGCGGCGACGTCGCACGTCAACAAGAGGGAGGCGAGTCGCTTGCACGTGCCTGTCGCGGTCTCTCTCCCCCTCTCTCTCCATCTCTCTCTATCTTTGGGCAGTGTTGAGTCTATGCTCAGTGTTGAGTCTGTGGGCAGTGTTGAGTCTATGGGCAGTGTTGAGTCTGTGGGCAGTGTTGAGTCTATGGGCAGTGTTGAGTCTATGGGCAGTGTTGAGTCTGTGGGCAGTGTTGAGTCTATGGGCAGTGTTGAGTCTGGGCAGTGTTGAGTCTATGGGCAGTGTTGAGTCTATGGGCAGTGTTGAGTCTATGGGTAGTGTTGAGTCTATGGGCAGTATTGAGTCTGTGGGCAGTGTTGAGTCTGTGGGCAGTGTTGAGTCTGTGGGCAGTGTTGAGTCTATGGGCAGTGTTGAGTCTATGGGTAGTGTTGAGTCTGTGGGCAGTGTTGAGTCTATGGGCAGTGTTGAGTCTGGGTAGTGTTGAGTCTGTGGGCAGTGTTGAGTCTGTGGGCAGTGTTGAGTCTATGGGCAGTGTTGAGTCTATGGGCAGTGTTGAGTCTATGGGCAGTGTTGAGTCTATGCTCAGTGTTGAGTCTATGGGCAGTGTTGAGTCTATGGGCAGTGTTGAGTCTATGGGCAGTGTTGAGTCTGTGGGCAGTGTTGAGTCTATGGGCAGTGTTGAGTCTATGGGTAGTGTTGAGTCTATGCTCAGTGTTGAGTCTATGCTCAGTGTGTATGTATATTGAACTTTGTTTCGCACCGTACGGAGCCAACCGCGCTAACTGGAGGCGGGTGGTCCCTGTGTGTGTGTGTGTGTGCTCCTGCAGAAGTACATGTTTGAAAAGAAGTCGGAGATCCTCCACATAGCCAGGAGCATCCTCAACCAGCCGGACGTGGAGGAGATGTTTGAGAAATTTAAGAAGGCAAGTGACGGAGCAAACGTTACCCACTGTGGGTCGTCTTCCCGAGTGGCCTGGGTTCGATTCCCGACCCGGGTGCCTCTCTCTCGGGAGCGGCGTAGCGGTCGACGCTGTGCCGCGCTTCGGACCCGGCCACCCGAGTTCGATTCCCGCTGGCGGCCGACACCAACGCTCCGGTGACGATTGTCTGAAGCGGTTCTAGGCCGCCCCTCCTCGTAGGTCGAATTGGCCTCAAATGAGCACCCGGCGCGGTGTCTGGTGAACATCGTCACTGGGGGAGAGAAAGGCGGTCGTGGTGCTGGCCACCCACCCCAGAGGTCGCAAACGGGTTTTGATTCCTTACCCGTACCCGGCCGCACCAGGGTAGCAAATGGGTACCCGCACCCGTACCCAGCCGAGTACGGGTTCCCGTTCCCTACCCGTACCCTACCCGTACCCTACCCGAAATGAGTGACAAATCGTTACTCACCAGTGACTCACGGCCTACCCGTACCCGTACCTGGCTGCACCAGGGTCGCAAACGGCTACCCGTACCCAGCCGGGTATCGGGTACCCGGTTGCGACCTCTGCCCCACCCCGACCGCGCGCCGTGCCGGCCTTCGCAGGCGCTGCTCGCTAACAGCACTTGGCCCAACATTCTGTTTTGGCGTTGGGGGGGGGGCGTGGGGTTTGTTCAATCATAAAACTATTTTTATCTGACCAGGTAAGGCCCACTGAGCTACGTAGCTCTTTGTTCAGAAGCGGCCTTGGCCAAGAATCGTAATCGTCGCGTGGAAATTTGTAGCAGCAGCCAAATCCTCTAAACGCGTGACGCTGATTCTGAATGTGGAGGGGAAAAAACTAACAACCGGAGGACCCGGAGAGAAATCGACGCGACCGCTGGTACAGAGAGAGAGAGACACTCAAACTCCAAATATACAGCAGCAGCAGGCGTCAGGGTCGGGGTCGAAGCCACGACCTCCTGCGTACAAGGCGAGGGAGTTAACATCTCGCCGCCGCGCGTCTTTGACGGTTGTGGTGTTGGCAGGGTGAGGACCCCTTCTCGGTGGAGTTCAAGGAGCACGAGAAGAAGATGGTGGAGAACGCCAAGAAGGAGAGCGAGCGGAAGGCGGCCACCGCCGTCACCGCCGCCGCTGCCGCTGCTGCCAAGAGTGGCGAAGCTGAGGGGGGAGCGGCGGAGGGAGGAGCGGAGGGGAAAGAGGGAGTGGAGGGAGGCACGGGGGAGGAGGAAGCAGGGGAGGGAGATGCGGACGGCGTAGCAGTAGCAGAGGCTGAGCCAGCAGAGGGGGCAGTGGGCGCATCGCAGGGTGAGGGTGGTGAGGGTCGTGAGGGTGGCAAGGGTGGGGAAGGTGGGGAGGGTCGTGAGGGTGGCAAGGGTGGGGAGGGTCGTGAGGGTGGTGAGGGTGGGGAGGGTCGTGAGAGTGGGGAGGGTGGTGAGGGTGGGGAGAGTCGTAAGAGTGGTGAGGGTGGCAAAGGTGGGGAGGGTGGGGAGGGTGGGGAGGGTGGGGAGGGTCGTGAGGGTGGGGAGGGTCGTGAGGGTGGGGAGGGTCGTGAGGGTGGGGAGGGTGGTGAGGGTGGGGAGGGTCGTGAGGGTCGTGAGGGTGGGGAGGGTGGGGAGGAGGCGATGGAGGTGGGCAGCGAAGGCGACGCCGTCGTTGTCCCGGTCTCCGTCGACGCGCCGGACGCGTCCACGGAGGGTCAGGTGGGCGCGGGGGGCAGCACGGGGGACACGGCAGAGCCCCCCGCGGGGGACGCGGCGCCCCCCACCGTGGTGGCGGGGGAGGGGGAGGGTGGGCAGCAGCTGGCGGCGGCAGCGGCTACCCAAGAGGGCGCTGACCCCCAAGAGGGGTCGGGGCCGTGGCACCCGGGGGAAAGCGAAGGGGAAGAATTGAGGAGGGGGGGGCGCCCAGTCTCCCCGCCCGCGTGGCCCGCGGGTCGTGCGGAGCTCGCGGCCCGCGTCGGCCTGTCGTGGCGAGGGGGGGAGGAGGAGGAGGTGGCGGTACTGACGGTGGTGAGCGTCGTTTGCTCGCCGCTCGTCCGTTAGCGCTCCACACGAACCCCTTAGCGCTGGGGGGTTTCGTCGTCGTCGGCCGAGCGCCGCCCAAACTCGAAGCCCCTAGTCACGTCAGGCCGCAGGTTGTTTTAATTTGCGGTGAACGATAATAATAATAATAACGTTAAATCCTGTCGACGTTTTAAAAAAAAATCACTATTTTATAACGAGCATGTGCGTGGGACTGGGTGGGGGAGAGGGGGGGGGGTGAGCCGTCGCTGCCGTACGCGTGGTGGTGGTGGCGGTGGTGGTGGTTGGGTGCGAGAGAGAGGGGGGGGGCGGAGGTTGTCACTTAACCAGACGAGGTCCCCACCGAGCTGCGTGGCTCTTTCACAAGCGGGACTTGGCCACCGCAAATGATCGCGTCGACAGAGTGGCTGATGACGTCATCGTCACGTGGACATTCATAGCAGCAGCCAAATGCGCTTGAGCGCGGTGACGTCGGTTCGAAATTGTGGAGGGGAAAAACGGGAAGAACCCGAGAAAAATCCACGCGACCTCGGGGAGAGAGACGCAAATTCCGAATATACAGCAGCAGGCGTCAGGGTCAGGATCAAACCCACGACCTCCTGCGTACCAGGCAAGGAAGTTAACATCTAGCCACCGTGATGATGATGATGAGAGAGAGACGCAAACTCCGAATGTACAGCAGCAGGCTCTCAGGGTCGGGATCAAACACCACGACCTCCTGCGTACCAGGCAAGGGAGTTAACATCTAGCCACCGTGATGATGATGATGAGAGAGAGACGCAAACTCCGAATACACAGCAGCAGGCGTCGGTCAGGATCAAACCCACGACCTCCTGCGTACCAGGCGAGGGAGTTAACATCTCGCTACCCGCGGCGCCCACGTGTCTCTGTGAGAAGCTCCCTCGCCACAAGGCCCCCCCCCCCCCCCCCCCACTCACCGCTTGTAAGATTTGGTGAATCTCGGTTCTCACCCGGTTCGTTACAAAGCACGGCAGCCGTCAGTAGAGTCGCTGTCATTGACATTCCGTCGTCGGCCATTAAAATTATTCAATTCCTCCTGCACCTGTCCGACTCACTCTCGCGCGCGCGCTTGTGTGTGTGTGGGGAGACAAAGGCGGCCGGGCGTGGTGCTGGCCACCCACCCCCCTTCTCGAACTCACCAGCAGGTCCCAGGGGCTTCCCGACGGACCCTCCGTGACCCTGGCCCCAGTGCGTCCATTCTGGCTCCACACAGCCGCTCACTGGCTCGCGCTTGCTGTTTGTAAACCGCAGTTGCCGCTTGTGGTCACCAGCCGGCGCTACTACACTGCACTATACACTACACTATACAGTACAATACTATACACTACTATACACCACACACTTATACACTGCACTATACACTACTGTACACCACACTATACACTATACTACACTACAATACACTATATACTACACTGCACTATACACTACACCACTATACACTACACTCCTTTAACACTACACTACTATACACTGCACTATACACTACTATACAATACACTGCACTATATACACTACTATATTTACACTACTATACAGGAGGAGAGGGGAGTGGGAAGGAGGACGGGGGTGCAGAGGGGAGGAGGAGGAGGGTGCAGAGGGGTGGAGGAGGTTCGTGAAGGACGCTACTGGGCAGTTGGGAGGCAGTCGCCCTCCAGCAACAACGAGCGGAGCGCTGGGAGGCTAAAACGCAGCGGTTTTGGCGCAGTGGGTAGTTGGTGGTGGTGGTGCATCTGCCGGTCATCTCAGTCGGTCATCCCATGGCACCTGCTGGGTCCGTACCGTGACCTCTTGCCAGCGAGCCTTCGACACCTCACGTGATAGCCTCAAAGTGCACCTAGCCTGGCACAGGCACCGTACTGATGATGAGAGAGAGAGACGCAAACTCCAAATATACAGAAGCAGGCGTCAGGGTCGGGATCGAACCCACGACCTCCTGTACACCAGGCGAGGTAGTTAACATCTCCTAGCCACCGTGATGATGATGAGAGAGACACGCAAACTCCAAATACACAGCAGCAGGCGTCAGGGTCGGGATCGAACCCACGACCTCCTGTACACCAGGCGAGGTAGTCAACATCTAGCCACCGTGATGATGATGAGAGAGAGAGACACGCAAACTCCAGTGCGTACGTCTCCAGTAGTTTTTGGTTTGTTCGCTATGGGAGGAGGAACGCCGGAGCGAAGGCGCGCGGAACAGCGGGGAGTGATAGAGAGACAGAGACAGACAGACAGAGAGACAGACGGAGAGAGAGAGGGGACACGCAAACCGCACAACACGAAGGGTGCCCGAGTCGGAAGTCGAACCCAGGAGGCGCTTGTTGTTGTTGTTGTTGTTCCACTACGCTGGCTTCCTCCACGTGGTTTCTACGCCGTCGTGGGGGGGAGGGGGTCTTTTTTTCATTTTTTACGCAGCGCAGAGTTTTTGTGACCAACGCTACGATTTTTTTTTACGTTTTCGGATTCCGCATCAAAAATCTCGTGTCGTTCTCCCTCCGCCACCCGACATAGCGGCACCCACGGGGGGGCGAGGGGGGGTTGTGGTGAAAGCAACACCGGATTATCCTAGCAGCAAAAGTAGCTACTACTACTACTTAGGCCTCGACAGGGTAAGGTCATTTACCCTTTTTACCTGGGTCAAGGTGTCGACATGCCAAGGGGTGAGGTAAAGGGTAGGGTAAAGGTAGCGTGAAGTGTTACCCAGTAGGGTAAAGGTAGCATGAAGTGTTACCCAGTAGGGTAAAGGTAGCATGAAGTGTTACCCAGTAGGGTAAAGGTAGCGTGAAGTGTTACCCAGTAGGGTAAAGGTAGCATGAAGTGTTACCCAGTAGGGTAAAGGTAGCATGAAGTGTTACCCAGTAGGGTAAAGGTAGCATGAAGTGTTACCCAGTAGGGTAAAGGTAGCATGAAGTGTTACCCAGTAGGGTAAAGGTAGCATGAAGTGTTACCCAGTAGGGTAAAGGTAGCATGAAGTGTTACCCAGTAGGGTAAAGGTAGCATGAAGTGTTACCCAGTAGGGTAAAGGTAGCATGAAGTGTTACCCAGTAGGGTAAAGGTAGCATGAAGTGTTACCCAGTAGGGTAAAGGTAGCATGAAGTGTTACCCAGTAGGGTAAAGGTAGCATGAAGTGTTACCCAGTAGGGTAAAGGTAGCATGAAGTGTTACCCAGTAGGGTAAAGGTAGCATGAAGTGTTACCCAGTAGGGTAAAGGTAGCATGAAGTGTTACCCAGTAGGGTAAAGGTAGCATGAAGTGTTACCCAGTAGGGTAAAGGTAGCATGAAGTGTTACCCAGTAGGGTAAAGGTAGCATGAAGTGTTACCCAGTAGGGTAAAGGTAGCATGAAGTGTTACCCAGTAGGGTAAAGGTAGCATGAAGTGTTACCCAGTAGGGTAAAGGTAGCATGAAGTGTTACCCAGTAGGGTAAAGGTAGCATGAAGTGTTACCCAGTAGGGTAAAGGTAGCATGAAGTGTTACCCAGTAGGGTAAAGGTAGCATGAAGTGTTACCCAGTAGGGTAAAGGTAGCATGAAGTGTTACCCAGTAGGGTAAAGGTAGCATGAAGTGTTACCCAGTAGGGTAAAGGTAGCATGAAGTGTTACCCAGTAGGGTAAAGGTAGCATGAAGTGTTACCCAGTAGGGTAAAGGTAGCATGAAGTATTACCCAGTAGGGTAAAGGTAGCGTGAAGTGTTACCCAGTAGGTAAAGGTAGCGTGAAGTATTACCCAGTAGGGTAAAGGTAGCATGAAGTGTTACCCAGTAGGGTAAAGGTAGCATGAAGTGTTACCCAGTAGGGTAAAGGTAGCATGAAGTATTACCCAGTAGGGTAAATGTAGCATGAAGTGTTACCCAGTAGGGTAAAGGTAGCATGAAGTATTACCCAGTAGGGTAAAGGTAGCATGAAGTATTACCCAGTAGGGTAAATGTAGCATGAAGTATTACCCAGTAGGGTAAAGGTAGCATGAAGTGTTACCCAGTAGGGTAAAGGTAGCATGAAGTATTACCCAGTAGGGTAAATGTAGCATGAAGTGTTACCAGTAGGGTAAAGGTAGCATGAAGTATTACCCAGTAGGGTAAGGTAGCATGAAGTGTACCCAGTAGGGTAAAGGTAGCATGAAGTATTACCCAGTAGGGTAAATGTAGCATGAAGTGTTACCCAGTAGGGTAAATGTAGCATGAAGTGTTACCCAGTAGGGTAAATGTAGCATGAAGTGTTACCCAGTAGGGTAAAGGTAGCATGAAGTATTACCCAGTAGGGTAAAGGTAGCAGTGAAGTGTTACCCAGTAGGGTAAAGGTAGCAGTGAAGTATTACCCAGTAGGGTAAAGGTAGCATGAAGTGTTACCCAGTAGGGTAAAGGTAGCGTGAAGTATTACCCAGTAGGGTAAAGGTAGCATGAAGTGTTACCCAGTAGGGTAAAGGTAGCGTGAAGTATTACCCAGTAGGGTAAAGGTAGCAGTGAAGTGTTACCCAGTAGGGTAAAGGTAGCGTGAAGTATTACCCAGTAGGGTAAAGGTAGCATGAAGTAGTTACCCAGTAGGGTAAAGGTAGCGTGAAGTATTACCCGGTAGGGTAAAGGTAGCATGAAGTGTTACCCAGTAGGGTAAAGGTAGCATGAAGTATTACCCAGTAGGGTAAAGGTAGCATGAAGTGTTACCCAGTAGGGTAAAGGTAGCGTGAAGTGTTACCCAGTAGGGTAAAGGTAGCATGAAGTATTACCCAGTAGGGTAAAGGTAGCATGAAGTATTACCCAGTAGGGTAAAGGTAGCATGAAGTATTACCCAGTAGGGTAAATGTAGCATGAAGTGTTACCCAGTAGGGTAAAGGTAGCGTGAAGTATTACCCATAGGGTAAAGTAGCATGAAGTAGTTACCCAGTAGGGTAAAGGTAGCGTGAAGTGTTACCCAGTAGGGTAAAGGTAGCAGTGAAGTATTACCCAGTAGGGTAAATGTAGCATGAAGTAGTTACCCAGTAGGGTAAAGGTAGCGTGAAGTATTACCCAGTAGGGTAAATGTAGCATGAAGTGTTACCCAGTAGGGTAAAGGTAGCGTGAAGTGTTACCCAGTAGGGTAAAGGTAGCATGAAGTATTACCCAGTAGGGTAAAGGTAGCATGAAGTATTACCCAGTAGGGTAAAGGTAGCATGAAGTATTACCCAGTAGGGTAAAGGTAGCATGAAGTGTTACCCAGTAGGGTAAAGGTAGCATGAAGTATTACCCAGTAGGGTAAAGGTAGCATGAAGTGTTACCCAGTAGGGTAAAGGTAGCATGAAGTATTACCCAGTAGGGTAAAGGTAGCATGAAGTGTTACCCAGTAGGGTAAAGGTAGCATGAAGTGTTACCCAGTAGGGTAAAGGTAGCATGAAGTATTACCCAGTAGGGTAAAGGTAGCATGAAGTATTACCCAGTAGGGTAAAGGTAGCATGAAGTGTTACCCAGTAGGGTAAAGGTAGCATGAAGTGTTACCCAGTAGGGTAAAGGTAGCATGAAGTGTTACCCAGTAGGGTAAAGGTAGCATGAAGTATTACCCAGTAGGGTAAAGGTAGCATGAAGTGTTACCCAGTAGGGTAAAGGTAGCGTGAAGTATTACCCAGTAGGGTAAAGGTAGCGTGAAGTGTTACCCAGTAGGGTAAAGGTAGCATGAAGTATTACCCAGTAGGGTAAAGGTAGCATGAAGTGTTACCCAGTAGGGTAAAGGTAGCGTGAAGTATTACCCGGTAGGGTAAAGGTAGCGTGAATGTGTTACCCATCGGGTAAAGGGTACGTATTACCATAGGGTAAGGGCAGTGAATTGTTTACCCAGTAGGGTAAAGGTATAGATGAAGTATGACCCAGGGCTAGGGTTACAAGGTAGCGTGAAAGGGTTACCCAGTAGGGTAAGGTAGCGTGAAGTGTTAACCCATAGGGTAAAGGTAGCAATGAGAAGTGTTAACCCAGTAGAGGTAAAGGTAGCGTGAAGTGTTACCCGAGTAGGTAAAGGGTAGCAGTGAAGTAGGTACCCAGTAGGGTAAAAGGTAGCAGTGAAGTGTTACCCCAGTAGGGTTAAAGGTAGCGTGAAGTTTTACTCCAGATACGGGTAAAGGGTATCAGTGAAGTAGTTACACCAGTAGGTAAAGGTAGCAGTGAATGTGGTTACCCAGTAGGGTAAAGGTAGCGTGAAGTTTACCCAGTAGGTAAAGGTAAGCGTGGAAGTGTTTACCCAGTAGGGTAAAGGTAGCATGAAGTGATTACCCAGTAGGGTAAAGGTAGCGTGAAGTGTTACCCAGTAGGGTAAAGGTTAGCGTGAAGTGGTTACCCAGTAAGGGTCAAATGGTAGCATGAAGTAGTTACACCAGTAGGGTAAAGGTAGCAGGGAAGATGTTACCCAGTAGGGTAAAGGTAGCGTGAAGTGTTACCCAGTAGGGTAAAGGTAGCATGAAGTGTTACCCAGTAGGGTAAAGGTAGCATGAAGTATTACCCAGTAGGGTAAAGGTAGCATGAAGTGTTACCCAGTAGGGTAAAGGTAGCATGAAGTATTACCCAGTAGGGTAAAGGTAGCGTGAAGTGTTACCCAGTAGGGTAAAGGTAGCGTGAAGTGTTACCCAGTAGGGTAAAGGTAGCATGAAGTGTTACCCAGTAGGGTAAAGGTAGCATGAAGTATTACCCAGTAGGGTAAAGGTAGCGTGAAGTGTTACCCAGTAGGGTAAAGGTAGCATGAAGTGTTACCCAGTAGGGTAAAGGTAGCGTGAAGTGTTACCCAGTAGGGTAAAGGTAGCGTGAAGTATTACCCGGTAAATACGGTGCCTTGTTTACCGCTAAAATCTCCGTAGCGCAGTCCGTGGCTTCCATTTAATAAGTAATATTTTTTTAAAATATAAATGTAAACACGCTTTTATAGAATGTGCTAGTAATGGCAGAACTCCACGACTCCAGGAAGTGGCCCCGAAACTCGCCATAACGTGAGGGACCGTGGCCAATCACAGCCAACGTGAGTTGAGCGTGGACAATTAGACCCAAGCCGAAACATAACATGAACAAAAAAACGTTGAAAAATATATCTTTTTTATTTTTAATGATAGAATATAGTATTATAATAATACTGAGGTTCCAATGGTGAACATAGTATTGTCATCAGTATGACATAAGTATACCAAGTTTGCAGTCGATACCACATTAGGAAGTGGGTTAAATTGAGTTACAAGAATTGAGGATACAACAACGACAACAACAATAACGACAACAACAACAACAAGTGTGTAAAATTGTAATCATCGAGAATATTCTATATGAATAAAGCGCTCTACCTATAGCATTTACCGTTATAAACCTTTTTCATGTGTAGAAGTACCCCAGTAATTACCCTGTAATCGGGTTATTTGTATGGAGTAAGGGTAAAAGGTAGGGTAAAGGTAGGCTCGTTTTTACCTTACTGGCCTACTACTACACGTGTAGTAGCTACATGCACTACTACACATGCACTACTACAAATATAGCACTACTACTACACGTGTAGTAGCTAGTAGCTACTACTACTACACGTGTAGTAGTAGTAGCTACTACACGTGTAGTAGTAGCTGCTACTACACGTGTAGTAGTAGTAGCTACTACTACTACACGTGTAGTAGTAGTAGCTACTACACATGTACTACTACAAATATATCAGCTACTACTACACGTGTAGTAGTAGTAGCTACTACACATGCACTACTACAAATATAGCTACTACTACTACACGTGTAGTAGTAGTAGTAGCTACTACACGTGTAGTAGTAGCTGCTACTACACGTGTAGTAGTAGTAGCTACTACTACTACACGTGTAGTAGTAGTAGCTACTACACATGTACTACTACAAATATATCAGCTACTACTACACGTGTAGTAGTAGTAGCTACTACACATGCACTACTACAAATATAGCTACTACTACTACACGTGTAGTAGTAGTAGTAGCTACTACACATGTACTACTACAAATGAAGTAGCTACGGGCCCCGCACTTTCAATGGCCCCGCGCTCAATGCTTTCAAGCTATCAATCCCGGTTCAGTGATTCTGCACTCGCTCTATGACTATAGTACTATACCGCCTTCAACTTTTACAAACGACCGGGTGTTTAAGTTTAGCGATTCGCCGTTTTATCTGGCCGTATAGAAAATAAAAAAAATACGATCACTTTACTATGCGAGTTAAAAATGAGTTTTTAATATTGATGTGTCTTTTTAAATATATTGCCCCTTGATAACAACAACAAGACGCGCTACAGGCCCGGCACTGAGCTCCATCCGTCACTGCGTGGGGGGTGGGGGGGGCGGCCGCCTCAGTAGGTCACCACCTCCTGGGGCACCACCTCCAGCAGCAGCTGCATCTCCACGGTGAGACGCGCTGTGAAGACAGGGTGGCGGGGGGAGTGACATCGTCAACGTGAGGCAGCGCCTCCTCCCTCGAAACTCCATCACTCCCTTCCACCCCGTGGCTCTGACAGGTAGCAGGAGGCACACAGCAAAGTGTGTGGACTAATCTCCATCTGTTCCATCTCACTCCCTTCCACCCCGTGAGTCTGCCAGGTAGCAGGCGGCACAGCAACGTGTGTGGACTAATCTTCATCTGTTCCATCTCACTCCCTTTCACCCCGTGGAATAATCATCGTCGTCACGATCATCGTCGTCACGATAATCGTCACGATCATCATCGTCACGATCATCATCGTCACGATCATCGTCACGATCATCGTCGTCGTCACGATCGTCGTCGTCGTCACGATCATTGTCACGATCATCGTCGTCGTCATCGTCGTCACGATCATCGTCACAATAATCGTCACGATCATCATCGTCACGATCATCGTCGTCGTCACGATCATCGTCGTCACGATCATCGTCGTCGTCATGATCGTCGTCGTCGGCGTCTCGGCCGGTGCCCTCACCGAGGAGGCGGTCGGCGCATCTCCAGCGGCGGCGCAGGCGTCGTCCCCACGGCGAGGCGGTGAGCGCGTAGACCGGCACGCCGGTGAGCGTGATGAGGAAGCCCACGCCGACGTTCACCGGGTCGGCGTACAGCGACGCCAGCACCATGCACAGGCAGCAGAGGGTGAAGGTCGCGGGCACGAGCAGCGGAACCTTCCGGCGGAGACGGGGAGACGGGGAGAGGGGGAAACTAAACTCACACTGAGCTACGCAGCACTTGCTCAGAAGCGACCTCGCCACAACTGACAGCTCAACGAAGCCGCCTGGTGTACAGGAGGTCGTGGGTTCGATCCAGACACTGATGTCTGCTGCTGTGTATTTGGAGTTTGCGTGTCTCTCTCTCCCCGTGGTGAGATGTTAAGTACCTCGCTTGGTGTACAGGAGGTTGTGGGTTCGATCCCGACCCTGATGTCTGCTGTATATTTGGAGTTTGTGGGTCTCTCTCTCATCATCATCACGGTGGCTAGGAGATGTTAACTACCTCGCCTGGTGTACAGGAGGTCGTGGGTTCGATCCCGACCCTGACGCCTGCTGCTGTAAATTTGGAGTTTGCGTGTCTCTCTCCCGGTGGTGAGATGTTAACTACCTCGCCTGGTCTACAGGAGGTCGTGGGTTCGATCCCGCCCCTGACGCCTGCTGCTGCTGTATATTTGGAGTTTGCGTGTCTCTCTGTCTCCCGCGTGGGAAAAAAAACGGCGGACCCGTCCTCCGGAATGGACATCGCGCGTTTGGAATATTTGGCTGCTGTTCATGTCCACGTGATAATGATGATGATGAACCACTTTGTTGAGCTTTCATTTGTGGTGGCCAGGTCGCTTTTCAACAAGAGCTGCGTAACTCAGTGCGCCTTGCCTGGCAACATACAAAGAGTTTAGTTTTATTCGTATGTATATATTGTGATATACTTACCTTTCCTATGCTTTACACTCCTATCGTGTTGTCGTACCGTTAGTTGCTGTAACGTTCTGACCGAGTGGCCCCTACTGGACATCTGTGGAAAATAGAGCTTCATAGCTCATCGGATTCCTCCAGTGGAGTGGCTTCTATGAAAGTCCACTCGATAATAAATCCACTTCGTTTGGCAGAGTGGCAGGGCAGGGTGGCACGGTGGTAGGGAAGGGAAGCAGGGTGGCAGGGTAGCAGGGTGGTAGAGCAGAGTGGCAGGATGGCGGTGCAGAGTGGCAGGGTGGCAGGGTGGCAGAGCAGGGTGGTAGAGCAGAGTGGCAGGGTGTCAAGGTGGTAGGGAAGGGAAGCAGGGTGGCACGGTGGCAGGATGGCGGTGCAGAGTGGCAGGGTGGCAAGTCAGGGTGGCACGGTGGTAGAGCAGGGTGGCAAGGTGGCAGGGTAGGGAAGGAAAGCAGGGTGGCAGAGTGGCAGAGCATGGTGGCAGGGAAGGGTGGCAGAGTGGCTTGTGAAGAAGAGCCATATGGCTCAGTGGGGCCTTACACCTGGTAGAATATAAACAGTTGAACACAGTGTCGCGTTGCTGCTGCTGCTGCGTCTCACTCGGAAGGGCCGCGGGGTGCCGGGGCTGAGCAGGCGCTGGCGCACGAGGCCCAGTGTGACGAGCCCCATGAAAAGCCAGCGCGGGGCGCTGCAGAAGTGCAGCAGGCTGTACACGTCGCCCACAAACACCATGCACAGCAGCAGCGGGTACTGGCAGCGGGGGCCGCAAGGGCGGCAGGGCAGGGCGGCAGGGTGGCAGGGCAGGGTGACAGGGGAGGGTGGCAGGGGAGGGTGGCAGGGCAGGGTGGCGGGGGAGGGTGGCAGGGGAGGGTAGTGGGGAAGGGTGGCATGGCAGGGTGGCAAGGCAGGGTGGCAGGGGAGGGTGGCAGGGCAGGGTGGCAGGGTGGCAGGGGAGGGTGGCAGGGGAGGGTGGCAGGGCAGGGTGGCGGGGGAGGGTGGCAGGGGATGGTAGCGGGGAAGGGCGGCATGGCAGGGTGGCAAGGCAGGGTGGCAGGGCAGGGTGGCAGGGTGGCAGGGGAGGGTGGCAGGGCAGGGTGGCAGGGCAGGGTGGCAGGGGAGGGTGGCAGGGCAGGGTGGCAGGGTGGCAGGGGAGGGTGGCAGGGCAGGGTGGCAGGGTGGCAGGGGAGGGTGGCAGGGCAGGGTGGCAGGGGAGGGTGGCAGGGTGGCAGGGGAGGGTGGCAGGGCAGGGTGGCAGGGGAGGGTGGCAGGGCAGGGTGGCAGGGGAGGGTGGCAGGGCAGGGTGGCAGGGTGGCAGGGGAGGGTGGCAGGGCAGGGTGGCAGGGCAGGGTGGCAGGGCAGGGTGGCAAGGGAGGGTGGCGGGGGAGGGCAGCAGGGCAGGGCGGCAGGGTGTTAAGGCAGTCGACGTCTGAATTGTCACTTGAGTGAACCGGCTGCTGATACAGTACCCACGGGCATTAAGACAAAGATCCCCCGTGTAGCCTTAACAGACTGCTGGGGCAAGTGCTGTTAGCGAGTAGCAGCACCTAACGAAGAGCCGGCGCACGAGGGGGGGTGGGTGGCCAGCACCGCGCCCGGCCGCCTTTGTCTCGCTGGCGCTCACCGCCACACGGAGGCACAACATCGCATACGCAGACAAAGATCCCCCGCGTAGCCTGCACAGGCTGCCGGGGCAAGACTCGTCACCGCGCCGACAGCGGCCGCCATTCACCACTCACAGCGGGTCTGTGCGCGTGTGTGTGCCAGGCTAGGTGCACGCTCACCAGCAGGAGCACGGCAGGCAGCGGCGTGTGCCTGCGCACGTGGATCATGCTGAAGAGCCGGGGCCAGTGGCTCTCACGCGACGCCACGAAGAACATCCTGCACACGGACAGAGATCCACGACGCCACACACACAAAGCCTTCGGACAGGCCGTTGTTGCAAGCGCTGCTTGCGAGTAGCAACTATAAAGGCCGGCCATGGTGCCCAGCTAACGATGTGACCCAACTGGCAACGGGACCCAGCTGGTGATGGAACCGAGCTGGTGATGGGACCCAGCTGGTGATGGGACCGAGCTGGTGATGGAACCGAGCTGGTGATGGGACCCAGCTGGTGATGGGACCCAGCTGGTGATGATGCCCCTGGACGATGGAACCCACCTGGCGGAGGCGAAGAAGCCGCCGAGCATGCTGCCCAAGCAGCTGAGCGACACCAGGATGGGGATGATGGTGGAGAAGCTGCCCAGGGT